>NC_050072.1:133703060-134016895 GCF_009764565.3 Dermochelys coriacea
GGATGATGCACACATATTAACCCACAGAGACCTTCCTACCAACACTACAAAAAGAAGGATTCTGGGTGGACTCCTCCTGAAGGCGAAGCAGCAGACTGGACTTCTACATAGAGTGCTTCCGCCGACATGCATGAGCTGAAATTGTGGAAAAGCAGCATCACTTGCCCCATAACCTCAGCCGTGCAGAACACAGTGCCATCCACAGCCTCAGAAACAACTCTGACATCATAATCAAAAAGGCTGACAAAGGAGGTGCTGTGGTCATCATGAATAGGTCAGAGTATGAACAAGAGGCTACTAGGCAGCTCTCCAACACCGCTTTCTACAAGCCATTACCCTCTGATCCCACTGAGAGTTACCAAAAGAAACTACAGCATTTGCTCAAGAAACTCCCAGAAAAAGCACAAGAACAAATCCGCACAGACACACCCCTAGAACCCCGACCTGGGGTATTCTATCTGCTACCCAAGATCCATAAACCTGGAAATCCTGGACACCCCATCATCTCAGGCATTGGCACCCTGACAGCAGGATTGTCTGGCTATGTAGACTCCCTCCTCAGGCCCTTCGTTACCAGCACTCCCAGCTATCTTCGAGACACCACTGACTTCCTGAGGAAACTACAGTCCATTGGTGATCTTCCTAAAAACACCATCCTAGCCACTATGGATGTAGAAGCCTCTACACCAACATTCCACACAAAGATGGACTACAAGCCGTCAGGAACGGTATCCCTGATAATGTCACGGCTAACCTGGTGGCTGAACTTTGTGACTTTGTTCTCACCCATAACTATTTCACATTTGGGGACAATGTATACCTTCAAATCAGCGGCACTGCAATGGGTACCCGCATGGCCCCACAGTATGCCAACATTTTTACGGCTGACTTAGAACAACGCTTGCTCAGCTCTCATCTCCTAATGCCCCTACTCTACTTGCGCTACATTGATGACATCATCATCATCTGGACCCATGGAAAAGAAGCTCTTGAGGAATTCCACCATGATTTCAACAATTTCCATCCCACCATCAACCTCAGCCTGAACCAGTCCACACAAGAGATCCACTTCCTGGACACTACGGTGCTAATAAGCGATGGTCACGTAAACACCACCCTATATCGGAAACCTACTGACCGTTATTCCTACCTACATGCCTCTAGCTTTCATCCAGATCATACCACACGATCCATTGTCTACAGCCAAGCTCTACGATATAACTGCATTTGCTCCAACCCCTCAGACATAGACAAACACCTACAAGATCTCTAGCATGCATTCCTACAACTAAAATACCCACTTGCTGAAGTGAAGAAACAGATTGACAGAGCCAGAAGAGTACCCAGAAGTCACCTACTACAGGACAGGCCCAACAAAGAAAATAACAGCACGCCACTAGCCATCACCTTCAGCTCCCAACTAAAACCTCTCCAAGGCATCATCAGGGATCTACAACCTATCCTGAAGGACGACCCATCACTCTCACAGATCTTGGGAGACAGGCCAGTCCTTGCTTACAGACAGCCCCCCAACCTGAAGCAAATACTCACCAGCAACCACACACCACACAACAGAACCACTAACCCAGGAACCTATCCTTGCAACAAAGCCCGTTGCCAACTCTGTCCACATATCTATTCAGGGGACACTATCATAGGGCCTAATCACATCAGCCACACTATCAGAGGCTCGTTCCCCTGCGCATCTACCAATGATATATGCCATCATGTGCCAGCAATGCCCCTCTGCCATGTACATTGGTCGAACTGGACAGTCTCTACGTAAAAGAATAAATGGACACAAATCAGACGTCAATTATAATATTCAAAAACCAGTTGGAGAACACTTCAGTCTCTCCGGTCACTCAATTACAGACCTGAGGGTGGCTATCCTTCAACAAAAAAGCTTCAAAAACAGACTCCAGCAAGAGACTGCTGAATTGGAATTAATTTGCAAACTGGATACAATTAACTTAGGCTTGAATAGAGACTGGGAATGGATGAGTCATTACACAAAGTAAAACTATTTCCCCCATGTTATTTCTCCCCCGCACTCTACCCCTCACTGTTCCTCAGATGTTCTTGTTAACTGCTGGAAATAGCCTACCTTGCTTGTCACCATGAAAGGTTTTCCTCCTTTTCCCCCCCCCTGCTGCTGGCTTATCTTAAGTGATCACTCTCCTTACAGTGTGTATGATAAACCCATTGTTTCATGTTCTCTGGGTGTGTATATAAATCTCCCCTCTGTATTTTCCACCAAATGCATCTGATGAAGTGAGCTGTAGCTCACAAAAACTTATGCTTAAATAAATTTTAGTCTCTAAGGTGCCACAAGTACTCCTTTTCTTTTTACCCAATCCAGTGTTGCTACTAGTTGCACTATTGTTCATTGGGGAACACTTTTTACCTCAAGAAACACCTCCAGATACATAATCTTAATCTTTATTTCTGCAACTTAATATTCATAATGCAAGGAGAGAAACTGGCTACTACTGTTGCTGTAACCAAGGATCTAAATTGTAGATACCTAGAATCAATACTTCAACCTCCTATTCCTGTTTAGAGCAGTGAGGGAGATCCATGCTCACCTGTGGAAGAACCACCTTACTAATGGTAATTTTCCTTTATTAAAAGGAGGATGTATGAAAATTTAGAGCAGCAATAAATGCAGAGATGGCAATGTCTCGTGAAATGGTTCGTCATCCCTTATGGTGGGTTGGAGAATACCACTTGTGCTGCACAGACTCTACATGATGCTACAATGTAAAACTTTGCTTGTAAGAGAGAGTTTTTTGATAACCACAGTAATAGTTTGTCTTTTTCTTATAATAGCAGTGCATCAAGGTAGAGGATGAGCTAGTAGATGTTTTTTGTACCTTGTAAATGTTACGTAAATTATAGCATTGCTTTTAAAAATGATTCATAGGAAATATATTGATCATACTTTAAAATTTAAGTTTTTGTTAAATGTATGTCAAGCAAAGGTGGTTTTTCTTTAATTGATCATATGGGAGCTTACAGTTAACACTTATCTGGCGTGTTGGAGTGGTATTGGTAGGCGCTCTCCACACATGCTTGGCCCATTGCTGGGTTGGTTGGACTCCTGTTCCAAGGCATGGGCATGTCTCCTGCTCCAGAAGATAGAAGTAACAGATCCCCAGGACCCCCTGGCACATTCCTAAGAAGAGTTTTGTCTTTCATTGACGCAAAAACAGACAGACAAAAAATCACCTTAATGGTAGCAATCAGGCTTCATCACGTCTGTCACATTTTTCACACACTCCTCCTCAAGCGGTGATGGTGGCAGTGGAACTGTCTCTACAGGCTTGGTAAGACCTCTTTTCATCAGTTAAATCTCTGTTTTTGAATTTGAGTGTTTTATTTAGACCCATAAGGTCTTGACTTTGTAAACTTAGATCCTGCAGAACTTGTTGGCAGTCAACTAGGAAAAATTCTTACCCATCCTGAGCAAGTAGAGTTTTCAAGCCCTGCATGTCAGTACTGTCCACGTCGTGGCTGTCTGCAATTCTGTAGATAAATAGCTGTCCCATCGTTCCTGAATCCCTGTAATTGCAAATACAGTACGAAGACTGCCCCAGCTGTGATCATTCCCATTTGCTCTCCTTAATTTAGTCACACTTCTCCATGCTTTGAAGTAGGCTGATGCATCAAGGTCACAAAACAATAGTTAATTTAAAGGGGATGCACTTGGGTGAACTTGATGCAAAGGTTGAGATTTTGTAAATAATCTTTTACAAAACCTAGCATCAGTAGAAATATCCCCCAAAACTTCATAAAACACTTCCAGTAGAAACTACCTTTTATGAAATGAATAAAATTTTCTTGAAATATTTGCAGTCCAGACTTTTTGCAGCACCTTGTTAATATAGGACGAAATGACACTGACAAAAATAAAACGAGTTAATTTTTCATAATCCACTCTGAAAGTGCCAAAAAAAAGCATAAGTGGTTTTGATTCTAGAAATATTAGTTTCTAATTTAAATCTAAAGGAAGATTTCACCTATTCTACAAATTTTAAAGGAGTGATGAGAGCATCACAGTTATAATACCTATTAGCAAACAGTTACAGTGTTAGTACTGTCAAAGTCTAGCAGGAAAAAGGAGTCTGTGATGTCACAGGTGACTGGAGAGGTCACGTCGCTAATGGGTGGAATCAACTATTGAATGTTGAAGAGTGAGTGAGCGAGTGTGTGTGTGGGGCGGAGGCGGGGGTTAGGTTCCTGAAACTGGAAACTTCTAGAATATGGGCAGAGTACCCGATCCCATAGTTTGCATACAGCTTCTTTCTTTTCAGTCTTCAATATTGAATTCACGAGATACTTGTTTCTCTTTCTAAATGTGATGAGCATGAAAACTGCTCCTCAGTTGCTGAGACTAGGTGATTAGTGTTTTAGGGGTTACCAAACAACCAGACAAGTTGCATTTTCCGTGCTAAACATGTCTGAAGTTTTAAGAAGAATGTAGGAAATATGTAAATAAATAGACTGAAAAAGTAAAACCTGGTAACTCTCTCAAAAAAAAAATTTAACATTGAGTTAAGTAGCGAGGTCATAAGAAAAGTTCATTGCTGAAAGTGCAGAAAATCTGTTTTTCCAGTTTCTTTAAGATTGTCAAAGTTTCATTCAAAGTCTACTGAAGTACAACTGGATGACTGTTAAATATAAGTAACACATTGCCATTATCATTGACATGTAGCTATGAGGATCATAAAGTCCCTGTTCTAGGCCTTCCAGAAGCACTTGAACATCACCTTCATTCAGTAGTAGTCTCTGTTAGTCTTTCTCATACACCTATGGGGGCGCGCCCAAATCATCTGGTAATTATACCACACACAAAAACAACTGAAAGGCAAAGACTTTTCTCCTTGACTGGTGCGCTGCCTTTCTCATACACGACCATAATTGTCATCTGAAAATGTTGCCCTCCCCACTTCATCTCCTTATGGATGTCCAGCTGCTAGTTTAAACTCAGTGTGGCCAAAACAAAGTGCTTAATCTTTCCTTCCCAGCTCTCCACTTCCCTCCTGTCTTAGTTGCTGTGGTCAGTAACTACCATCCTCTCTAGTGGTCAGGCCCATAAACCTGTGTTGTCTTTTTAACTCCGTCCTCTCTCTAGATACACCTATCCAGGCAGTGTCAGAATCTCCCTGCTGCTTCAGGCACAACATTTCTGTGATCTGACCTTCCACATTTTGAAAACTCTCAGCCAGGTCCTCCTCAGCTCATGTCTCAGATACTGCAACTTTCTCCTCTCTGACAAATGCGATCTCTGCCCCAGTTATTTTCATTCCAGACACTGCTGCAATTCAAAGCAAATTTGAAAAGACTAGAACTTCTGACAAGCCCAAATCAGCCAGTTGTAATTGAGACATTGATCCCTGTTTACATTCCAACAGCGATATCAACCTATATTGCTTATTTGTCAGATTTTTCTAACCAGTACTTTCACTCTCTCTCATGTCTCCACTTCTTCATGAGAGAAGCGACCTGTAAAAAAAAAAAAAAAAAAAAAATCTGTCAAGTCAGTGTTGTCCTTCTTCAGATCTCACTTCTGTCAGTTTTCTTACAGAACACTTGACCATGTCTGAGAAGTTGGTGTGTTGTGACGAATGCATGTCATCTCAGTCTTAGGCCATCTTGCCCATTTGTATTGTATTTGTTTTTTATGGTCTTACGCTTGGATCTGTTAGGTTTGGATGGTACATAGAACAATAGGGGCTAGAGCCTGAAGATGCTACTGCAATAGAAATAATTAAAACTTGAACAGGATGTTAACAAATGAGGGTGGCAACTTCCTTGTCAATGTAGCACGAAATAAACAATTTAAAGAAATGATTAATTGGTCTGTCCTGACTTTGGAATCTTTGACATCTCGTGTGACCTCTTCTATAAGAGAGAACTTCCCCAAAATAATTCCTAGAGCAGACCTTTTAGAAAAACAGCCAATCTTGATTTAAAAATTGTCGGTGATGGAGAATGCGCCACAACTCTTGGTAAATTGCTTTAGTGGTTAATATCTCTCACCATTAAAAAATTATGCTGTATTTCTAGTCTGAATTTGTCTGGCATCAACTTCCAGCCATTGGATCATGTTATAGCTTCCTCTGCTGTACTGAAGAGCCCATTATTAAATGCTTATTCCCCATGTAGGTCCTTGCAGACCATAATCGTGTTGCCCCTTAACCTGCTCTTTGTTAAGCTAGATTGAGCTCCTTGAATTTATGAGTGTAAGGCATGTTTTCTAATCCTTTAATCACTCTTGTGGCTCTTCTCCAAATCCTCTCCAGTTTATCAACAACCTTCTTGTATTGTGAGCACCAGAACTGGACATAGTATTCCAGTAGAGATCGCATCAGTGCCAAATAAAGAGGTAAAATAACCTCTCCGAAACAAAATACCCTGTTGATGCATCCCAGTCTCGCATTAGCTCTTTTGGCCACAGCATCATATACAGAGCTCATGTTCAACCAATTATCCACCACAACCCTCAAATCTTTTTTTTAGAGTCACTGCTCCCCATCCTGTAAGTATAGCCTACACACTTTGTTCCTAGATGTGTACATTTACAGTTAGACAGACATACAAAAGTGGATATTGTTTGTTTGTATCCAGTTTTTACCAAGCGACCTTGATAACTCTGAATGTGTGACCTCTCCTCTTCAATATTTGCCACTCCCTTAATTTTTGTGTCCTTAGCAAACTTCGTCAGTGACTATCTTGTTTTTTTCCAGGTCCTTGATAAAGCTGTTAAATAGCATAGGTCCCTGCGGGACCACACTGGAAACACACCTGCTTGATGATGATTCCCTGTTTACAGTTACATTTTGAGATCTATCAGTTAGCCAGTTTTTAATCCATTTAATGTGTCCCATGTTAATTTTATATCAGTCTAGTTTTTTAATCAAAATGTCATGCAGTACCAAGTCAAACACCTTCCAGAAGTCTAAGTATACTACATCAACACTAAAGGAGTACTTGTGTCACCTTAGAGACTAACAAATTTATTAGAGCATAAGCTTTCGTGAACTACAGCTCACTTCATCGGATGCATTGGATGAAGTGAGCTGTAGCTCATGAAAGCTTATGTGCTAATAAATTTGTTAGTCTCTAAGGTGCCACAAGTACTCCTTTTCTTTTTGCAAATACAGACTAACACGGCTGCTACTCTGAAATACATCAACAGTCTTGTCAACCAAATGTTGATTTGTGTTAATTATAAAAAGAAAAGGAGTACTTGTGGCACCTTAGAGACTAACAAATTTATTAGAGCATAAGCTTTCGTGAGCTACAGCTCACTTCATCGGATGCATTTGGTGGAAAAAACAGAGGAGAGATTTATATACACACACACACACAGAGAACATGAAACAATGGGTTTATCATACATACTGTAAGGAGAGTGATCACTTAAGATAAGCCATCACCAGCAGAAGGGGGGGGGAAAGGAGGAAAACCTTTCATGGTGACAAGCAAGGTAGGCTAATTCCAGCAGTTAACAAGAATATCAGAGGAACAGTGGGGGGTGGGGTGGGGGGGAGAAATACCATGGGGAAATAGTTTTACTTTGTGTAATGACTCATCCATTCCTAGTCTCGATTCAAGCCTAAGTTAATTGTATCCAGTTTGCAAATTAATTCCAATTCAGCAGTCTCTCGTTGGAGTCTGTTTTTGAAGCTTTTTTGTTGAAGGATAGCCACTCTTAGGTCTGTGATCGAGTGACCAGAGAGATTGAAGTGTTCTCCTACTGGTTTTTGAATGTTATAATTCTTGACGTCTGATTTGTGCCCATTCATTCTTTTACGTAGAGACTGTCCAGTTTGGCCAATGTACATGGCAGAGGGGCATTGCTGGCACATGATGGCATATATCACATTGGTAGATGCGCAGGTGAACGAGCCTCTGATAGTGTGGCTGATGTGATTAGGCCCTATGATGGTATCCCCTGAATAGATATGTGGACAGAGTTGGCAACGGGCTTTGTTGCAAGGATAGGTTCCTGGGTTAGTGGTTCTGTTGTGTGGTGTGTGGTTGCTGGTGAGTATTTGCTTCAGGTTGGGGGGCTGTCTGTAAGCAAGGACTGGCCTGTCTCCCAAGATCTGTGAGAGTGATGGCTCATCCTTCAGGATAGGTTGTAGATCCTTGATGATGCGTTGGAGAGGTTTTAGTTGGGGGCTGAAGGTGATGGCTAGTGGCGTTCTGTTGTTTTCTTTGTTGGGCCTGTCCTGTAGTAGGTGACTTCTGGGTACTCTTCTGGCTCTGTCAATCTGTTTCTTCACTTCAGCAGGTGGGTATTGTAGTTGTAGGAATGCATGCTAGAGATCTTGTAGGTGTTTGTCTCTGTCTGAGGGGTTGGAGCAAATGCGGTTATATCGTAGCGCTTGGCTGTAGACAATGGATCGTGTGGTATGATCTGGATGAAAGCTAGAGGCATGTAGGTAGGAATAGCGGTCAGTAGGTTTCCGATATAGGGTGGTGTTTGTGACCATCGCTTATTAGCACCGTAGTGTCCAGGAAGTGGATCTCTTGTGTGGACTGGTCCAGGCTGAGGTTGATGGTGGGATGGAAATTGTTGAAATCATGGTGGAATTCCTCAAGAGCTTCTTTTCCATGGGTCCAGATGATGAAGATGTCATCAATGTAGCGCAAGTAGAGTAGGGGCATTAGGGGACGAGAGCTGAGGAAGCGTTGTTCTAAGTCAGCCATAAAAATGTTAGCATACTGTGGGGCCGTGCGGGTACCCATCGCAGTGCCGCTGATTTGAAGATATACATTGTCACCAAATGTGAAATAGTTATGGGTCAGGACAAAGTCACAAAGTTCAGCCACCAGGTTAGCCGTGACATTATCGGGGATACTGTTCCTGACGGCTTGTAGTCCATCTTTGTGTGGAATGTTGGTGTAGAGGCTTCTACATCCATAGTGGCTAGGATGGTGTTTTTAGGAAGATCACCAATGGACTGTAGTTTCCTCAGGAAGTCAGTGGTGTCTCGAAGATAGCTGGGAGTGCTGGTAACGAAGGGCCTGAGGAGGGAGTCTACATAGCCAGACAATCCTGCTGTCAGGGTGCCAATGCCTGAGATGATGGGGTGTCCAGGATTTCCAGGTTTATGGATCTTGGGTAGCAGATAGAATACCCCAGGTCGGGGTTCTAGGGGTGTGTCTGTGCGGATTTGTTCTTGTGCTTTTTCTGGGAGTTTCTTGAGCAAATGCTGTAGTTTCTTTTGGTAACTCTCAGTGGGATCAGAGGGTAATGGCTTGTAGAAAGTGGTGTTGGAGAGCTGCCTAGTAGCCTCTTGTTCATACTCCGACCTATTCATGATGACCACAGCACCTCCTTTGTCAGCCTTTTTGATTATGATGTCAGAGTTGTTTCTGAGGCTGTGGATGGCATTGTGTTCTGCATGGCTGAGGTTATGGGGTAAGCGATGCTGCTTTTCCACAATTTCAGCTCGTGCACGTCGGCGGAAGCACTCTATGTAGAAATCCAGGCTGCTGTTTCGACCTTCAAGAGGAGTCCACCCAGAATCCTTCTTTTTGTAGTGTTGGCAGGAAGGTCTTTGTGGGTTAATATGTTGGTCAGAGGTGTGTTGGAAATATTCCTTGAATCTGAGACGTCGAAAATAGGATTCTACGTCACCACAGAACTGTATCATGTTCGTGGGGGTGGAGGGGCAAAAGGAAAGGCCCCGAGATAGGACAGATTCTTCTGCTGGGCTAAGAGTATAGTTGGATAGATTAACAATATTGCTAGGTGGGTTACGGGAACCATTGTTGTGGCCCCTTGTGGCATATAGTAGTTTAGATAGCTTAGTGTCTTTTTTTTCTTTTGTAGAGAAGCAAAGTGTGTTTTGTAAATGGCTTGTCTAGTTTTTGTAAAGTCCTACATTGTCTACAGCCAAGCGCTACGATATAACCGCATTTGCTCCAACCCCTCAGACAGAGACAAACACCTACAAGATCTCTATCATGCATTCCTACAACTACAATACCCACCTACTGAAGTGAAGAAACAGATTGACAGAGCCAGAAGAGTACCCAGAAGTCACCTACTACAGGACAGGCCCAACAAAGAAAATAACAGAACGCCACTAGCCATCACCTTCAGCCCCCAACTAAAACCTCTCCAACGCATCATCAAGGATCTACAACCTATCCTGAAGGACGACCCATCATTCTCACAGATCTTGGGAGACAGACCAGTCCTTGCTTACAGACAGCCCCCCAACCTGAAGCAAATACTCACCAGCAACCACACACCACACAACAGAACCACTAACCCAGGAACCTATCCTTGCAACAAAGCCCGTTGCCAACTCTGTCCACATATCTATTCAGGAGATACCATCATAGGGCCTAATCACATCAGCCACACTATCAGAGGCTCGTTCACCTGCGCATCTACCAATGTGATATATGCCATCATGTGCCAGCAATGCCCCTCTGCCATGTACATTGGCCAAACTGGACAGTCTCTACGTAAAAGAATGAATGGGCACAAATCAGACGTCAAGAATTATAACGTTCAAAAACCAGTTGGAGAACACTTCAATCTCTCTGGTCACTCGATCACAGACCTAAGAGTGGCTATCCTTCAACAAAAAAGCTTCAAAAACAGACTCCAACGAGAGACTGCTGAATTGGAATTAATTTGCAAACTGGATACAATTAACTTAGGCTTGAATAGAGACTGGGAATGGATGAGTCATTACACAAAGTAAAACTATTTCCCCATGGTATTTCTCCCTCCCACCCCACCCCCCACTGTTCCTCTGATATTCTTGTTAACTGCTGGAATTAGCCTACCTGCTTGTCACCATGGAAGGTTTTCCTCCTTTCCCCCCCCTGCTGTGGGTGATGGCTCATCTTAAGTGATCACTCTCCTTACAGTATGTATGATAAACCCATTGTTTCATGTTCTGTGTGTGTGTGTGTGTGTGTGTGTGTATATAAATCTCTCCTCTGTTTTTTCCACCAAATGCATCCGATGAAGTGAGCTGTAGCTCACGAAAGCTTATGCTCTAATAAATTTGTTAGTCTCTAAGGTGCCACAAGTACTCCTTTTCTTTTTATTAATTGAGTCCATCGCCCATTCCCTTATCTTTCCTGGGATTGATGTCAGACTGAATCCTATAGTTACCAGGATCATTTTGTTTACTCCTTTAAAAAAAAAAAAATTGGCACTATGTCCTGAATGTGCACTGAATGGACCTAATTTTTAGGTCCACTACTTGATTCTGCAAGTGGGGCTAATACAAGAAAAGGATCTGTACAAAGAAAACTGTGTTTCTATTTTGCATTCTGAGGTATGATGGTATCTATCTCATGCTCTAGACACTTCTGCTATGCATTAAAAGAACAGTTAATCAAATAGCAAACCTAGCAGTTAATCCACCAGCAGTTCTCAACAAAGCTCCCATCTTTCATAGATGAAGAAGACCAAGCTTTCTAGTTTACACAGAGCTCTTCTTCAAGTTGCATGCTTTGTTCAGGGGCAATACCTTCTGTAAGCTAGCAGAACAAAAATAACAGTATCCTATCATTTTAACAGGAAACTGTTAGAGTGGGGCAAATGGTAAGGAAAAATATTAGTTTTTACTTATCTTGTCTGTATGCTTCTTGCATCAGCAAATGCTGAAGGAATTTTAATCTGTCCATTGAGAAGGCTGAAATCAGTAGAAATGTGGATTGAGGGCTGCAGGCCAAGCTTGTCACTGCAATTTTGATGATGCTTCAGTTATAATGTAGGCAAAAAGTGGAGGCCTACTGCAGAAGAAACACAATAACAACATTTGTGTTAGACCTTGTGATGACCATAAAGTAAATATTTTGGACACTTGAACATAAGTAACTACGGCTAGTAATCATTTGCATAGAATAAGACACACTTTTCAAGATAAATACATGATCTGAATGTGTATGACATCATCTTGATATTTTTGGGAGTTGAAAATCAGGTTGTTAATTGTCACATACATTGAGTGTTCGTCTGTAGATTATGAGAAGTCTTGCTTGACACTTCACTTTTGTGGAGCTGTTAACCTGATTTAGCACAATTCAAGATGTAAATAAAGATATGAAAACAGACTTAATTCATCCATGTAACCTTTTAAATACTTGTTAAAATCATGGCTTTCATATTTCCTTTTAGAGAGAAAGGTTGGTAAGATAATATCTTTTATTATACCAACTTCTGTTGGTGAGAGAGACAAGCTTTCGAGCTTGCACAGAGCTCCTCTTCAGGTCTGGGAAATGTACTTAGAGCAATGTTTCTCAAATGCGGCTGCAAGGGACTTTTTGTGAAAGCCTGGTGATGGGGGTGGGGCAAAGTATCAGCCCTTCCCCCTCCCTCCCTCCCTGTTGCTCCTGGATATGCTGCCCTGCACCACCTCTGGAGACCGATGGGGCACAGCGCTGCAGGAGCAAGGTGAGGTTCTTGCCCAAATGCGCTCCCCACCAAGGTGGGTCTGCAGGCTCCAGCAGCAGGACTGCGGGAGCCTGCCCATGCAGCCCCGGGCTCCGACCACAGGGCGGTGGATACTGACCCCTCCGGCCACGTGCTCCTGGGCTCCAGCTGCGGAGCTTCAGCCTTCAGCCTCTGGGTTCTGGCTGTGTGGCAGCAGGTGCTGGCCCCCGACTCCTGTCCCTGGGTCCAGCCATGCGGTGGTGGGTGCTGGCCCCAGGCGCTGACCCGCAGCTGCATGGCAGCAGGCTCCAACCACAGGGCTTCAGGCACCAACTCCAGGTTCCAGCTGCAGGGCTTCAGTCTCTGGCCCCCCAGTTCTGGCCTTGTGGTGGCAGCTGCTGACCCCAGGCACTGGCTGTGCAGTGGCATGTGCTGGCCCCGGGCTCTGGCTGTGCAGTGGTGGGCGCTGGTCCCAAGTGCCAAACCCCAGTCCTGGCATGCAGCAGCAGGCTCCGACTGTGGGGTTTCGGGCTTTGACCCCTGTTTCCAGCCGTGCGTTGACAGCTGCTGACCCCCATCTCCGGCCGCACAGCCCCAGCCCTTGGCACTGATACCCTGCCCCAGCCACATGACAGCAGGCACCGACCCACAACTCTGGTCCCGGGCTCCAGCCATATAGTGGTGGGAACTGGCCCCAGGTGCTGACCCCTGGCCTTGGCCACACAGCAGCGAGTGCTGGCTTCAGCCACACGTCGGCAGGCGCTGACTCCTGGCTCCAGCCACACAGCCCCGGGCTCCAGAGCCCAGCTCCAGGCTCTGGCTGTACGGCAGCGGGCCGTGGCCCCAGGCGCTGACCTACCGCTCCAGCTGTGCATCAGTGGGCTCCAATCCCTGGCTCCGGCCATGCGACAGCAGGGCTCATCACCTGCCTCCCTGGCCCCTGCCACCTCTTATGGCCCTATATCCATCCTGCCCCCCATCGTCCCAGGACACTGCTGCCTTCCTGGCCTTACATCCATCCCACCATCGCCTCTGGCCCCAGTTGCCTCCTCTTTCAACCCTTCCGGTCGTCCCCACACCCCCCATCCAGGGCTGGGTCCTGAGACTTGCTAGCTATCTGGAAAGCTGTGAAAAGTGATGCTTATATGTTGGTTAATATCACTTTTCACAGCCTCCCAGATAGCTACTAAGTTTGCTGTGAAAAGTGATATTAACAAATATACACACCACTTTTCACAGCATTATTTTTATTATTGAATCTGTCAAAAAAAAAAAAAAACCTACTCCTCCAAATCATTGTAATTTATATATGTATCTGTGCATATTTACTTGTTTTTCTTAAAGTGAATTAAGTATTTTAGGGGCAAGTGTCAGTGTGGCCACCAAAAAATGTGTTAGTAGAACCACTTTTAGAGTGTCACAGCTTAAATACAGGGCGGAACAATTGTTTGGCATAAATTGTTAACACATTTCAAGAGACCATTCAAGGTGAATTGGCCCGTTAACACTCCTTCACTAATAGGGAGTAAAAGGGGGTGGAGAACAGCGGTGTGGCGTGGGGGAGAGTTATTTCTGGATTATAGATAAGGCTACATTTTAGTCATGGGTTTTTTAGTAAAAGTCATGGACAGGTCCCAGGCAGTAAACAAAAATTCATGGACTGTGACCTGTCCATGACTTGTACTGTACACCCCGACTAAATCTTGGGGGTAGGGCAGCCCAGGGGTGCAACCGGTGCTTGGGGGTGTGTGTGGTGATCCAGGGGGCACTATGGGTGCTTGGGAGGGGCTGGCTGGGGTGGGGGGGGAGGTGGGAGGGGCTGGCAGGCTCCCTTACCTAGCTCCACACGGCTCCCCAGAAGCGGCGACATGTCTCTCCCTCAGCTCCTAGCCGGAGGTGTGGCCAGATAGCTCTGCGTGCTGCCTCTGCCCCAAGCGTCTGCTCCACAGCTCCTATTGATCAGGAACTGCGGCCAATGGGAGCTGCAGGAGCAGGGCCTCTGGGTGAAGGCAGTGCTCAGATCGGTCTGGTGGCTCCTCCACCTAGGAGCAGAGGGAGGGACATGTTTCCACTTCTGGGGAGCCCCCTGAGGTAAGTGCTGCCCAGAGCCCTCACCCCCTCCTGCTCCCCAGCTCCCAGCCTTGAGCCCTCTCCCAAACTCCTGCTGCTGCTGGAGGAGGTGGGCGCAGTGGCCCAAGTCTGCCCCAGCAACAGCCAGGACGGCTGGCCCAGGAGCCGCTCAGGAGGCCCCCAGACCAGCTGCTGCAGAAGTCACAGAGGCCCCAGAAAGTCACAGAATCCATGACAAACTCACAGCTTTAATTATAGATTGTTGTAATAAGCCATTAATCCAGTGTCTTTTTTCCAGTCCATGTTCTTTAGAGTCTGGCAAAGTTATGAATTTAAGCTCCCAGGCTTGTCTTTAGAAAGTGTTGTGTAGATTTCCTTTGAGAATGAGGACTGAGAGGTCAGATGTAGGGTGATCATTTTGTGAAAAGTGTTTATCCACAGGTGATAGGGAGTTTTTTGTCTTACTGTTTTCCTGTGAGCTCTCTTGAGAGTGTAAGGACTGTCTGGGTTCACTCACATAGTTGTTGGGGCATTTAGTGCACTGCATGAGGTACACCGCATGTTGTGAAAGGCATGCGTAGGACCCATGGATCTTGAAAGTTGTGTTGTGGGAAGTGTTGATCATTGTAGCAGTGGAGATTTGTGTCTGCAGCTTTTGCATCTGTTGTCCTGGAAGGCTTTGGTGCTGTCCAGTGACTTAGGAAATGAAATGGATTACCTGTGGTAACTGTGAGTAATTCCAAATCCTAGTCAATGCTCTTCCAAAGTACATCCAATGGCTTTTAAAAAATTGTATTACAAGATTTCATTTGAAACTCATCAGCTTCTTCTCTTTCTGTTAGCACTACCAGTAAATAAAAAAATATTGTGAGATTTAGCAAAGCCAGAAAAGATCCCTGGAGAGAGCTTTAAAGACACTGAGCATGCCATTACGTGAACTTAATTTGTGCAAATATGACTTAATGCGAAAATCTCACTGCAGATGTAGCTTTAAGTGTAAGAGTGGCATCATTTTGAAGATGGTTGGGTTGCATGGGTGTAGCTAAGGGCATCGTTTGGCCTGCAAGCACCTCTTGTAGTGGTGATAATGAAAAAGATGAAAAGAACCCAGTTTGACTGTCGGGGCACATCTACCTGCAGCTGGCCCATGACCCTCCTACCTCTCAGGATCCTAGCCCAAACCTGGAAGTCTGCAGTACTATTAAACAGCCCTGCAGCCTGAGTCAGTTGGTATGGGTCCAGCCACAGGTGTTTAAATGCAGTGTAGACATACCCTCAGAGCCCAGAGTGAATGTGTGGTTGGCAGATAGATTTGGTCTACACGGGAAAGTTATGTCTGTTATAGCTAAATTGGTCAGGGGTGTGAAACCCCCCCACACTCCCAACTGACGTAGCTATGCCAACATAATCCCCAATATAGATGCAGCTATGTTGATGGCGCTTCCATCAATGTGGCTTAGTTGTTTGGGAAGGCGGTGTTCTTACACCGAAGGAAAAAACCTTTGTCGGTGTATGCTAGGTATACATTTCAGGGCTGTACCAGCATAGCTGTGCTGGAAGAGTCTCTGTAGCATAGACATACTCTTAGGAAATGTAGCTTATTTGCAAACAGAGCAGACTTTATACAAAAGTCAATGAGGCAGTTAACAAGTAACCCCACTGACACTCAGTCATTTTTTTTAGGGACAGAAACACAAAGTGCTTGAAAGACTGACTCTTGCTCCATGTCTCACTGCCATGGTTGCAGTTGGCAGAGGCACTTGTGCTGGAGTCCATTCAGTACAAAAGAGAAGGAGCTGTTTGCAGAGCGTTTTCCCATTAGAGGCCCTCAATTTTGTAATCTATTCTCTCCCACCTTCCTGGTATGAAAACCCAAATCTCATATTGTAGAGACCATTATCAGTTACCCAAGCTCTTGAGGGGAGAGGGACACAATAGAAGCTGTTTTTGGGGAGAGGGAGAGTGTTGATGGGATTGTTTTTTATTGAGATTGGGGGGTTACGGTGGCTTGGAGATATTTAACAGCTGTTGGCTTTCGTTTTGCTGATTGTATTTTTAAATTTTGGCAGAGGTACCTAGAGCTGAGGGTAGGCACTTCTGTGTATATTGTTATAAATTGAAATAAATAATACATAAGCAAAGTACCGGAGAGCATTTCTGACTTGCCATCTGGAAGTGGTAAGAATATCTCTTTCAAACAGTTGACAGTGAAGTCTTACCCAGCTAAACACCTCATAGGCATGTTTTATGAACACCTAAAGAAGATCTTAGGAGAGATTTCTCACATTTAAAACTTCCTTTTTATTGGCAGTCTGTTTGGCCATGATATTGGGAACTTTGCTCATTGTTCACAGATTGCTAGGTGGCTTTTTAATCAGGTCAGAACTTCTGCAGTAATTGTCTCTCCTGTGTCCTTCAGCACGTTTCATCTGTCCACTTAGGTGGGAATGTCTCTTCTCATTCCTTCCAGTCCCACAGAATAAAGAGAAACGTATTGCTCAGTGGGAAGAGGGCTTTGCATAACTGAATAAAACTCTAGAAACTAGAAGGCAGATTTTATTCTTGTGGGGTTCCCCAGCTTGCCTTTTAAGGCTTTGTGTCATTGGGAGTGACACTGTATGAAGAAAGAGACGGTAGTGTTTGGAGTAAAGAGGTTTATGGCTCACTCCACAAGAGCAGCCTCTACCTTTTCAGCAGAGAGAGAGATGGGTATCCTTACAGTTTCATGGCACTAGAGTTGACGTGGGCACCTCGTGGATGCTAACTTAAAAGCCAAGTCCATCCTGCATAATGTCCTTTATAAGGTACCTTTCTGGTTCTTGGTCTGGAGTCAAATTCCAGAGGTTGCAGTTCCCAGAGTCTGGGTCTGCTGGAGTTCTTATCTGGAAACTTAATTTCTTCCAAGTCCCCTCTATGCCAGCCCAAACTGAGTGGGGTCACCCAGCCAGCTCCTCTGATGGAAGGCACTGATGGAAGGCAGTGATTCCCCAAGAGCTGTTGTTTTATTTTCCTGTCAACAGCCACTGATTAGAGGACTCAGGCACAGCTTGGACAAATGCAGAAAGGCTTTAAAAATATTAAGATACCATTGTAACGGAACTTCATTTCAAAAGGGGTGTGTAGTTTGAATGCAGAGGATGAGGAAGATGCAGTTTTTCATTCATTGTATCTAGTTTGTAGTTTTCTAATAACTTTATTGGTAAAGGGTATTTGTGTTTGCAAATCAAGCTAAAGATGAGTCTTGAATACCCCAAACCATCTTGCTAACACATTTTAGTTAGTAATACAACAGCCACGTACTACAGACTTTCTGCTTTTGATCAGCCTGCAAAGCTAAATGCTGGAGATGGCAAATGTCAGCAAAGTTTACAATAGCTCAGCTTTGGCAGTTCAGTCTCCCTGTTCTGATTTCTCATCTGAAACTCCAACAAACTCCAGTATTGAAAATTTAAGGTTTTGGCAGGTTGCCCTTCCTACACAAGAGGTTGGAATCTTTAGTTGTTTCTTTATATCCCAGTTTGTGCTCTCCCATAAATGTATAGAAGGCCATTCTACATCTCTTCTGGACTATAGTCTGTGTTCTGTGATCCATGCCCTTACTGAATGGAAGAATAGCTCTCACAAAGATCCTTTTAAATGCCTAAACTTTTGGTAGGGAGATGCTACGAGCGGTAGGTTCCTGGAAACTTATTGAAAGAGCTTTGTTGTCTCTGCAACTTTATTATTTTTAAAGTGAGGTGTACTTTTTTCAACCTTGTATCTAAATCAACATTTTGATCTGTGAACAAAATTCTAGTGCTATACTTAATTTTGCTTTGTAGTCAATATGCATTCTTCCCCTAGCTGTCCTAGGGAAGAAGTGTAGCTTAAAAACCTCTTCATAATTTTTTAATTATAATGAGCCAGTATAAGTAGAACAGACTTTATGAAATGTACACTTGTGGGCAGCAGGTAGCCATTTTTATAGTGCAGACGGTTAATGTCCCGCCTTTTATCTATTGAGGTATTTCTGTCATCTGAAACAGCAGCAGTGTCTCTTTCTTGAGAGTTTTAACTTAACTCCAGACTCCTTCCTTTTAATAAGTTGACACTACTTGCCTGAATTGCAGAACTCCACAGCTGCCTTTTCTAGGCAGATTAAAAACCTGTTCCTCAAACAGCTATATATGCCGTTCTTTCTGTCTGTACTGTGCTGTTAATTTTGCCATGGAGGTGTTTAAAGCTGACGAGTTTGTGAAAAGCTTATCCTTTTATCCTTTTATCCTTCTTGGAAAGCAGATTACTGTACATAAGGTAGCTGTGGAAGGGTACAGTAACTAGCTAGTATTGTTGATCTCTTGAGTGACGATGCTTATTTCCCCTCTTCTGCTAGAGCCAGAAATATGAATAAGTGAAATGCTTTCTGAATTCAGCATTGTTCTTATCCGCTCTCTTTTGCAGATTCTTATTGCACTTACCCTTGGAAACATTACCTTGACTGTCTATTGAATGGTTCCATTAGCCTCACTGTAGTTTAAATAATTATTGTACATTTTACAGTATCGATGAAATAATTTAAGGGTATGTCTTCACTACCTGCTGGATCAGTGGGCCAGCAATCGATTCAGCGGGGATCAATTTATTGCGTCTAGTCTAGATGCGATAAATCGATCCCTGAGCACTCTCCCGTTGACTCCTGTACTCCAGCTCCGCGAGAGGTGCAGGTGGAGTCGACGGGGGAGCAGCAACAATCAACTCACCGCAGTGAAGACACCATGGTAAGTCGATCTAAGTTTGTCGACTTCAGCTACGTTATTCACGTAGCTGAAGTTGCGTAACTTAGATCGATTTCCCCTCCCTCCCTCCCCCGTGTAGACCAGGGCTGAGTATCAAAAGATAAACCCAGGTGAATATCAGTGCCCTAAAAACTACTTTTTGAAGCGCTTTGTTATTAGCAGAACATATTTTATTGAATTGACTTCGTAACCATTGTCTTTATCCCTTTTTCTCATCCAAGAGCTCCAAACGAGAATGGAAGCCTCTGGAGGATCGCAGTTGCACAGATATACCATGGCTGTTGCTGTTCATCCTCTTTTGTGTTGGAATGGTGAGTAAAATAAGAAAGATTTAAATGTTACATAGGCATAGACAGTTTTCACTCGTGAAGAAATCAGATTTTGAGATTAGAAATTTGGTAATTTCAGTCAGTGTCTAGTGTACTTTAGCATGGCAAGTATCAGTTACGGAACAAGAACTTGCTTGATTTTGATGCATTTTTGTAAGGCAGTGTCACTATGCACAGATCTAGTGCATTTCACAGAGTCTCATAATTTGCTGTGGACTCTGTCTTGCCACAGAATTGTGTGCATCGGAATCTAAGATACTTTTAAAACAAGTTTCTAGCCCTCGTGGTTGTGAAGAAGTCACTCTAAACTTGGCCTATTTTTTTTTTAAAGGCTATCATCCTAAACCTGTAGATGTCTTGAAAAAATAGCTTTGAGCATAGCTTTGACCTTAATCTCAATAGGCTGCTAGTTCTGAAACATAAAAATGACAATGTAAACCTCAAAATTGTTGATATCCCTGCTGATAACTTTAGCAGAGCCATCCAGTTAATACACTTATTCCACAATCCAAAGCTTCTTCCCAAGCTGCCCCAGGTGCCAAAGCCTTACTGTGTTTTACCCAGATACCAGAACACTTGGCTTCCTCCTGACAAGTGCTATAGTGCAGTTAGATGTTGTCAAATTACAAAAAAATAATTGCAGCCTAGTGAAAATTCAGTATCTTGTGTTTTGCCTTTTTTGTATGGAATTAGGCAGGATTGCTTACATTATTCTAGGTTTCAGAGTAGCAGCCATGTTAGTCTGTATTCGCAAAAAGAAAAGGAGTACTTGTGGCACCTTAGAGACTAACAAATTTATTAGAGCATAAGCTTTCATGAGCTACAGCTCACTTCAACCCACTGCCAATTAGAGAATAACTCTCCCTTTCACATCCCTGGTTTGTGAGATGATGCTCTCTGCCTATGCATCTCAAACTTTTAATGGCTTTATTTTACAACCCTGGTGCACTGCAAGCTCATAGCTAACTTGCTCTTCACTTAGCACCTCTTTGGTATTTTAGCGATCCATTGACAAGTTTGATTTTTAACTCCAGTGTGTATAACTGACTATGTTTAATTCAGAAATGCCTAGTTCTGTATATTTATTTGGGGTATCAGACCATACAAATTGGGTACACACAGTTGCATATGCCCCTCTTTGAAAATTAGATCCTAGATTGTGTTACGTTTCACTCTTTGCTGTTACCCCATCTGTTGTTGGCAGTGTCCTGCTGATACAACTCCATACACACATGCAACTGCGAATTTTTCCTTTTGTATGGTGTACTATCCTACAGCTTTCTTGTCACACCAATACACTGTGCAGAGCAATTGTCATATCATCACTGCCTTGGGGAGTTACAAATAAGTTCAGGTGGTTACATCCACCTTCCCTCACTTTGTGGCTAGATCGGAGTAGAATCTTAAAATAGATGGAGGAGGATCCTGAAACTTCTCTGCTGTAGTGTAGAGTCACAGTGTGGAAAACGTTAAGAACCTGTGCATTATCCAACATAAAATTCTATTGCTTAAAAGGAACTAGAGCTTTTACATGAGTGGTGATGGATTCAAGAAATTGACGGTACGAGCTGCAAATCAGCTTAATTATTACTAGCAATGACCTTTTACTCCTTCTTCTTTGCTTTGACTTGTCCAATGTTAAGTTTATGAATAAGCTAATTCACTATAAAATAGTGACCTGCTCTTCATTTGGAATTTCTCTGTAATCAACTTGTTTCCTTCAGTATTGGTCCCTCCTTAGCACTGCGTTGTCTCCCCTTCCTAAGGCTTTAAAGCTGTCCGTGTTTGACTCCTCCACACCCTTCTTCCAATTGCCTTTTCCTTCTGAGTTGATTCTGTTGTGTCTACTTGTAACTTCAGACTCTCTTCTGCACTTGTTTCCTTTGCCACCCCGCCACTAACTCATTCTCCCACCAATCTCAAACTTTGGCTTACCCCTCTTATCTTCTTCCTCTGGCATCACTGGACACTTAGAGAGACAGCATAAGGACTATCTTTCTCTGTTCAGGATCTTGCCGGCCTAATTAGTTGTAAAGAGATAATTGATGCTTTCAGGCATGACCTCCTTACGCTGGCCTCTCTGCATTTCCCCTCCACCTCCAAACTTCCCCTTTAATATCCGATTTAAGCTCTTTGAAAGTCAGTCAATAGCTCAATGAGACCGGGGTCTTTCTTCTCTAAGGCCCCTTTTCTCCCTTTGCCCCACCACGCTTATCCTCTTGTGTGCTTCCACTATTGTTTCTATTTCTTCCATGTGTCCCCCATACCTGAAATGTCTTTCCTGGCCTGGTCTGCCCTGCCTCCCCTTCTGCTTAAAATGTACTTACACCAAATAGGCCGCCTTTCCCTCAGAAGTGTTAACAAGATGTTTGAAAAATCTTACAAACAAAAATACCCAAACTATCTGGAAATTAATGAGCTGCAACCCAAACTTCACTAGTCATGCTGCATTTGTTGCGCTTCTTCCCTGCCCTCCTCTCCTTTACAGTTGTGTGCTATCTGCCTAGATTGTGAGCAGTTCACCTCAGGAACTTTGTTTTATGCCTGTCTGGTAAAAGCACCTAGCATGTTGTTGAGCCTGTTCAGCTAATAAATGAATTTTAGCACATCTGAATCATATTTTTAATTAGCGTTTGCATTTAAATTCACAACTGTCTGTTGTTCCCCACAGTGGTTCTTTCTCGATTGACTTAGACGTTTCCCTTTTAAATGGAAGGAATTTCAAAGAAGGGTGCAAGAAATTGGACTGCTTTCCTTTGAAATAAATGAATTACAGCTGACTCTTTCATGACCAGCTCCAAGGAGAGTATTGTTAAACTGTGTTTCTGACACAGTTGCCATTGAACCTTTTATCTATTTTTTTCCCAGGGTTTTATTTGTGGCTTTTCAATAGCTACTGGAGCAGCTGCAAGATTGGTTTCAGGATATGACAGTTATGGAAATATCTGTGGACAGAAGAATGTAAAGGTGGATGGAATAGCCAATAGTGGTTTAGACCTCACACAAAAGAAGTGAGTATATGCCTTTTCCAAACTAGTGGTTGATTGAACCAGAGTCTGTTCTCATTTGGAAGTAGATTGCAATAACCTGATTGGGGGGAAAAAATATTCTGACTCTTTTAGTTAATGTGTTTAATTTTTCCTATCTAGTCCTTGCCTGAATTTCTCTTGCTTAAAACCTTCTCTAACAATCAGTAGCCTGCATTTGTGAATGTGCACTGTGGAATTTGTAATGTGTGTACAAACAAGGTAATCTGGAGTATCGCTTTCTTCTTGGCATCTCATTGTATAGTTTGATAGTTGTGTTCAGCTGTTTGGTACAGTTGATCATTGGGGCTTTACAGACTGACCAACATTTTCAGATGTTCCCAGGGATGAATGAGGAAAGCCAAGAAACCCCTCTGAACAATTCAGAGGACTTTAGAAAGCAAAATATCCCTTTAGCTTGTAAATCAACACTACTACACTGTATTGAGACTATAACTAATGAAGTCTGAAATAAGACTGCAGCAAAGGATAATGAAAAACTAAAAGACCTTATTAACTTCTGGAATAGTCTTGGTTCACCTGTCTTCACACTAACAAACGACTCAATATATACAGATTGTTTTGTAAGGACACTTGACTGAA
Organism: Dermochelys coriacea; assembly: GCF_009764565.3. NCBI lineage: Eukaryota > Metazoa > Chordata > Testudines > Dermochelyidae > Dermochelys > Dermochelys coriacea. The sequence goes on from NC_050072.1 coordinate 133,726,288, forward strand.
GGTTTGATTCTTTGGAGATAGTATTGGAGTTTTCTTGGCAACTTCATTTGGAAGAGTAATTTAATGTGAATAATTAGGAAATGCTATCACTTTTTCTGAAGTAATCTGAGTTGGTTAAATAAAATCCAGTGACAATTAAACAATTTATTGATGTAAATCTGTAGAAGTTGTAGGCCTAGTTTGATGCTTGGGCATCAAGTGGCATTTATCCCTTGGAAACCAAAACATAAGTACTTGCCATTTATTTAATGGAATAAGGATATCTTTCAAATTGTTCTGTGGGGTCAAAATTGCATGCTTTATTTAGAGAATTGAGCAGTACATAGTATTGAATTTAATATTGTTGTAAACTGTGACCTATTTCTGTGGGAGAGATGGGGGGAGAGCATAACTACTTAAAGTAATAGATTGGCAGCTCTTTAAAACTGATTTGATCCTTTCTCATGTTACTTTTAAACCTTCAAAGGGATGAGAAGCATCTTGGACTGAAAGATCTAAAGAGTGGTCTTACAGTTCAGGCCATGTGATAATTCAAAGTTCATAAACTTCCTAATAATTAGCCTCCAGTTCCTTTTTGTAAGGCTGGTAATTATCCTATAAAATCACCTGATGTTTGAGTTGGCAATCTGCTACTCATTTCACAAGCAGCATTTCAAAAAGTAGATGAGGGGTGTATGACTGCATTGGACCACTTTCTCACTGATCAATTAATCATGGGGGTTTTTATATCCAAGAACGTTGTGTCCTCAAATCTAATTTCTATCAGCTGTCACATGGAAGAGTACTTCATTGTATTATCCTTTCACATAAAACAAAGGGACATCTAATGACGCTGAACAGCAGCAAATTAAAAATAATAAAAGGAAATACCTTTTTTTTTTTTTACCTACACAGTCTCTCTCGATGTATGGAACTCATTGCCACAAGATATCACTGAGGCCAAGAGTTCAATAGAATTCAGGAAAAGGATTACTCTTGTATGGCTAACAAGAACATCCAATTATGTCACATAGTTAAGAAAAATTAAGTGGTATAAATCATGATTTTTTCTTTTTAGAGCATAAGACCACTACTGGGGTTAAGAAGAAACTTTCCTTATGACCAGATTATTCCATATCTGCACATTATAGAGTTTCTTGCACAGTCCTCTGAAGCATATGGTACTGTCCAGCACACTAGACTCGATAGAACTCTAGTCGGATCTAGTATGGCAATTCCTATATATTAGCAAGTGATTCCCCCTCCCTCCCCCGCCTTGTTTTTCACTGTCTTGAAATTGTTTCAAAAAGGGCCCCCATCTGATCAGCATCTGTTTCTGTCAGACTGCGTTCTTGTAGTGTCAGAGATACAATGCATGGGATTACTTCATACGCTTGTCTAAATTTTATAGTAATGTTTTTTACAGTCTGGAGAAAATAAGCTTTTTCTTCCTAGCCTCTCTATCATAAACTAAGCCTTGAAGAAAGAGTTTCTTGCTCTAAACTTCCAGGGGATCCCTGAAGATATTTCCATTTGCCTCCTCTTGTAGGGTAATTTTATCTTTAGCCTCCAATCAGAAGCAGACATGTTAAATTATCTTAAAATAACATTATCTCTTCCTGCTAAATCATAGTAACATGTAGGGAATGTGATGAGGAAGTGAAATTGACAGTATTTGGGAAACTTGAGCTATAATATGTTGTTTGTAGGGGTGGGGGGTCCTCTGTGTGTAATGATTAGCTGAGTACACATCAGATTTTGAAAGAGTATCCTGACTAAGTTTTGTAGCTTTTTCACAGCCACATCTTTGCGCCAAAAATTGACTCTGCCTTTTCTTGATTACAAAAAGAACACAGCGTAGTTTCAATATGCTTTGCGCTGGGAGACAAACTTTTGGAGTGCAGTGAAGGTTTGACAGCCAGTTCCAGACCCATCTGCCTACTCTGAAGAGGTTCATTGCCTTTTAGAGCTTTGCCAGGATTATGGGGTTAAAATTATCTTGTTGCGCTAGAGTAATTGGCAAACAAAATTACGAACACATTGACAAGGTACAAGTTATTCAAATGCCATTCCTAACTGGTATTTGACCTGCATGGTCTTGCTGCTTGGGCAGAATGAAGATACTATATATCCTTCTAAAAAACGACAAGAAGAAATACCTTGCTTCAGAGAATTGTCATCCAGTGACTTTCAAATGCTAGCAAATTCTCATGATACCCCAGAAGCAAAGACTTTTAATTAATGGGCTCTTTACTCAGTGCATGCAGGTAGCAAATGGACAAATGGGAAGTTTGCAGCATACATGCAGAGAAAATACATGAGCTAAATTCTATATGCCCAACCCAGAATTGGTATGAATTGGGTGAACATTTTAATTCATCTCTCCATTATTGCAATGAGCTGCTTGTCGATTGCAGTGAACAGTGATTCTGCAGAGTGCTAATTTAAATGTCTAGAGATGTCTTGAGAGATGACAGGAAATCAATGAAATCTACAAAGTTAGGAACATACAAAATGCTCTAAGCCAAGACAGATGTGTATATTGTGCTAGCTTGCTGCACAGTTAAAGGTTAACTGTTTGTTTGTGGTTTTAAAATAGAAGAACACAGGATACTTAGAATGCAAAACAATATCTTTGCCTCTTCTCACTTTTATATTTAACTTCTGCTAACTATTTTTCACCATGACTGTACAGGCATGGATGATGTAATCGGGCATTTGCCCAGTAAGCCTATTGGTCACGTGAAGGAACTGTTGATTTGCTCTCCATTTCTTTCCTTGTGTGACTTCATCTTAATTTAAAACCATATATTTTGGTAGCAGCTTTGATTTTGTTTTTTTTTTACCGTGTGTGTGTCTGTGTCTGTGTCTGTCTGTGTGTGTGTGTGTGTATACATACACGTGTACTTTAAAAAAAAAAAAAAATCCATGTTACCATGGTGTAAACTTCAAAACCCACTTCATCAGATGCATGGAGTGGAAAATACAGAGGCCGGTATAATACACAGCACATGAAAAGATGGGAGTTGCCTTACCAAGTGTGTGCTTGCTTCGGTAGCACATATACTAAAATTGGAACGATACAGAGAAGATTAGCATGGCCCCTGCGCAAGGATGACATGCAAATTCGTGAAGTGTTCCGTATTTTCTTTTGGGGGGAGGGATAGCTCAGTGGTTTGAGTATTGGCCTGCTAAACCCAGGGTTGTGAGTTCAATCCCTGAGGGGGCCATTTAGGGATCTGGGGCAAAAATTGGGGATTGGTCCTGCTTTGAGCAGGGGGTTGGACTAGGTGACCTCCTGAGATCCCTTCCAACCCTGATATTCTATGATTCCAAGTGGGGGGTCAGTGCTAACAAGTCAATTCAGTTAAGGTGGAAGTGGGCTATTCTCAACAATTGACAAGAAGAGGTGAATACCAAGGGAGGAAAAATCACTTTTGTAGTGCTAATGAGGCCAATGTAATCAAGGTGGTCCAATTCAAACAGTTGACAAGAAGGTGAGAGTATTAGCAGGGGAAATTAGTTTTTGTAGTGACCCATCCACTCCCAGTCTTTATTCAGGCCTAATTTGATGGTGTCCAGTTGGCAAATCAGTTCTAGTTTTGCATTTTCTCATTGGAGTCTGTTTTTGAAGTTTTTTTGTTGAAGAATTGCCCCTTTTAAGTCTGTCGTCTAGCGTCCAGGGAGATTGAAGTGTTCTCCTACTGGTTTTTGAATGTTCTAATTCTTGATGTCGAATTGTGTCCATTTATTCTTTTGCATAGAGACTGTCCAGTTTGGCCAATGTACATGGCAGAGGGGCATTGCTGGCACATGACGGCATATATCACATTGGTAGATTTGCAGGTGAACGAGCCTCTGATAGTATGGCTGATGTGATTAGGTCCTATGATGGTGTCTCTTGATTAGATATTTGGCAGAGTTGGCCAGGGGGTCTGTTGCAGGGATTGGTTCCTGGGTTAGTATTTTTGTTGTGTGGTGTGTAGTTGCTGGTGAGTATTTGCTTCAGGTTGGAGGCTGTTTGTAAGCGAGGACTGACCTGTCTCCTAAGTTCTGAGAGGCTCTGTCCGTACATCTGATGAAGTGGGTTTTAGCCCACGAAAGTTTATGCCCAAATAAATTTGTTAGTCTGTAAGGTACTCCTCGTTGTTTTTGCTGATACAGACTAACATGGCTACCCCTGAAACCTGTCTACATTTAAGCTTTTTAAATGTATGCCACAAGATATGTGCTTCAGCAGTTAAATTCGCTGTGAACTTGAACTTTCATATTCTGACTTCTGAATATTTAAACCTGTAGCTTTGATATTGCAATTTACTTTTGAATGAAATTTAAGAGAAAGTAAAAAGAAAAGGAGTACTTGTGGCACCTTAGAGACTAACAAATTTATTAGAGCATAAGCTTTCGTGAGCTACAGCTCACTTCATCGGATGCATTTGGTGGAAAAAACAGAGGAGAGATTTATATACACACACACAGAGAACATGAAACAATGGGTTTATCATACACACTGTAAGGAGAGAGATCACTTAAGATAAGCTATCACCAACAGCAGGGGGGGGAAAGGAGGAAAACCTTTCATGGTGACAAGCAGGTAGGCTAATTCCAGCAGTTAACAAGAATATCAGAGGAACAGTGGGGGGTGGGGTGGGGGGGAGAAATACCATGGGGAAATAGTTTTACTTTGTGTAATGACTCATCCATTCCCAGTCTCTATTCAAGCCTAAGTTAATTGTATCCAGTTTGAAAATTAATTCCAATTCAGCAGTCTCTTGTTGGAGTCTGTTTTTGAAGCTTTTTTGTTGAAGTATAGCCACTCTTAGGTCTGTGATCGAGTGACCAGAGAGATTGAAGTGTTCTCCAACTGGTTTTTGAATGTTATAATTCTTGACGTCTGATTTGTGTCCATTCATTCTTTTACGTAGAGACTGTCCAGTTTGGCCAATGTACATGGCAGAGGGGCATTGCTGGCACATGATGGCATATATCACATTGGTAGATGCGCAGGTGAACGAGCCTCTGATAGTGTGGCTGATGTGATTAGGCCCTATGATGGTATCCCCTGAATAGATATGTGGACAGAGTTGGCAACGGGCTTTGTTGCAAGGATAGGTTCCTGGGTTAGTGGTTCTGTTGTGTGGAACTCCCTGAAAAAGCACAAGAACAAATCCGCACAGACACACCCCTAGAACCCCGACCTGGGATATTCTATCTGCTACCCAAGATCCATAAACCTGGAAATCCTGGACGCCCCATCATCTCAGGCATTGGCACCCTGACAGCAGGATTGTCTGGCTATGTAGACTCCCTCCTCAGGCCCTTCGTTACCAGCACTCCCAGCTATCTTCGAGACACCACCGATTTCCTGAGGAAACTACAGTCCATTGGTGATCTTCCTAAAAACACCATCCTAGCCACTATGGATGTAGAAGCCCTCTACACCAACATTCCACACAAAGATGGACTACAAGCCGTCAGGAACAGTATCCCCGATACTGTCACGGCTAACCTGGTGGCAGAACTTTGTGACTTTGTCCTGACCCATAACTATTTCACATTTGGTGACAATGTATACCTTCAAATCAGCGGCACTGCGATGGGTACCCGCATGGCCCCACAGTATGCCAACATTTTTATGGCTGACTTAGAACAACGCTTCCTCAGCTCTCGTCCCCTAATGCCCCTACTCTACTTGCGCTACATTGATGACATTTTCATCATCTGGACCCATGGAAAAGAAGCTCTTGAGGAATTCCACCATGATTTCAACAGTTTCCATCCCACCATCAACCTCAGCCTGGACCAGTCCACACAAGAGATCCACTTCCTGGACACTACGGTGCTAATAAGCGATGGTCACATAAACACCACCCTATATCGGAAACCTACTGACCGATATTCCTACCTACATGCCTCTAGCTTTCATCCAGATCATACCACTCGATCCATTGTCTACAGCCAAGCGCTACGATATAACCGCATTTGCTCCAACCCCTCAGACAGAGACAAACACCTACAAGATCTCTATCATGCATTCCTACAACTACAATACCCACCTGCTGAAGTGAAGAAACAGATTGACAGAGCCAGAAGAGTACCCAGAAGTCACCTACTACAGGACAGGCCCAACAAAGAAAACAACAGAACGCCACTAGCCATCACCTTCAGCCCCCAACTAAAACCTCTCCAACGCATCATCAAGGATCTACAACCTATCCTGAAGGACGAGCCATCGCTCTCTCAGATCTTGGGAGACAGACCAGTCCTTGCTTACAGACAGCCCCCCAATCTGAAGCAAATACTCACCAGCAACCACACACCACACAACAGAACCACTAACCCAGGAACCTATCCTTGCAACAAAGCCCGTTGCCAACTCTGTCCACATATCTATTCAGGGGATACCATCATAGGGCCTGATCACATCAGCCACACTATCAGAGGCTCGTTCACCTGCGCATCTACCAATGTGATATATGCCATCATGTGCCAGCAATGCCCCTCTGCCATGTACATTGGCCAAACTGGACAGTCTCTACGTAAAAGAATGAATGGACACAAATCAGACGTCAAGAATTATAACATTCAAAAACCAGTTGTAGAACAATTCAATCTCTCTGGTCACTCGATCACAGACCTAAGAGTGGCTATACTTCAACAAAAAAGCTTCAAAAACAGACTCCAACGAGAGACTGCTGAATTGGAATTAATTTGCAAACTGGATACAATTAACTTAGGCTTGAATAGAGACTGGGAATGGATGAGTCATTACACAAAGTAAAACTATTTCCCCATGGTATTTCTCCCTCCCACCCCACCCCCCACTGTTCCTCTGATATTCTTGTTAACTGCTGGAATTAGCCCTACCTGCTTGTCACCATGAAAGGTTTTCCTCCTTTGCCCCCCCTGCTGTTGGTGATGGCTTATCTTAAGTGATCTCTCTCCTTACAGTGTGTATGATAAACCCATTGTTTCATGTTCTCTGTGTGTGTGTGTGTGTATATAAATCTCTCCTCTGTTTTTTCCACCAAATGCATCCGATGAAGTGAGCTGTAGCTCACGAAATCTTATGCTCTAATAAATTTGTTAGTCTCTAAGGTGCCACAAGTACTCCTTTTCTTTTTGCGAATACAGACTAACACGGCTGCTACTCTGAAACTTAAGAGAAAGTATAGCTGTAGGCATAGGCACTACTGATGAAGAGTTTAAAATTCCAGATAGTTACTGGGGTTGGCCAAAAACTGGGCATGTCCACAATTACATCAATTTAATCAAGTATTTTTGCCTCTATAAGTAATTCTCCTCCCTCTTTTCGTAACCCAAAACATGTTTTAAGAAACAATAGAAAAAAATGTTTTGGAGTATGAAAACACTTTACGAAGATCTTGTAATTTCATTAATCCAGTATGTTGGCTGTTTTAAACTGAAAATTTACACATCTAGTATGTATAGGTTTATTATGGTATGATTAATTATTTTCCTATTCCTGTATTGTAATCTTGAAGTAAGTTGAACCAGCCCAAGTAAGATGATAATTACCTTTGTTTGTGTGGCTGACTTAACTAGTGTACTTTGGATTACTTGTATCCTGCATGTTTGGAACTATAATTTCACAGTTCTTTAGGCAGAACTGAAATGGGTTCTGTAGTAACTTATGATGGATCTTTATCGGTGCCAAAGGTCCCTGGATGCTTTAGATTTCTTCTGACATCTTTCACCGAGCCTTTCCCACACTGTAGCCAAACCTCACCCCAGAAAGGCAAAAGCCATGAAGAAAACAAAACTGAAACCAGCTTTGTGCTCAGTCAACTAGCTGCCATAAATGGTCATATAAATAATTAGAAGAGATGAATGAACTCTCCCGATCTGCATTGGGAACAGTCAGTTGGATTCAGGTAATCGTTTACAGGGCAATGTTAATGAGCTCACTGACCTGATTCTACTTAGCCATTAAAAATAGCAGACCTTTCCTACTAATTCTCTCTAGCTCAAGATCTCCATGATATGAAGCATTAACAGAACACAACAGCAGGCTTGTCTACACTTACATTTTATAGCGCTCTAACTTGCTGGCTCAGGGGTGTGAAAAATCACGCCCCTGAGCGCAGCAAGTCAGAGCTCTTTAAAGTGCTAGTGTAAACAGGCTCTGAGCACTGGGAGCTGTGCTTCCAGCGCTCGGAGCTAATCCCCTCGTGGAGGTGGAGTACGAGGAGCACTGGGAGAACTCTCTCCCAGTGCTTGCGTGCGACCACACTCGCACTTCAAAGCGCTGCCGCAGGAGCGCTCCCGTGACAGCGCTTTGAAGTTTCCAGTGTAGCCCTGCCCAGTGTTCTTAATAGGAGAATCTCTTGTGATGGCTCAGTGTAAAAAGGAAGAAGTCTATCAAGATCCACTCAGAGCTGTGACATGTTTAAAGGGTTAAGTTGTGTCAGAGTTCTGGGATGTGCCTCCAGTAACAATCTATGCATTCCCTTTTGATGTTAAACTATTTGGTTGCATCACCCAAAAAAGCACTCGAACAACTGAATAAAATCATCCCTAACCAGTCTCATCCAGGAACACAAAGTGACTTCAAATATTTTTTCACAATTGCAACTTCCAGTAGTATGAGTATTGCCAGTCGTTTCACTCTGCTAGGACCAGAAAAGTCTTATGAAACACCAGTCAGAGAGGCAACGCTTGAATAAGTTGCTTTTCTGGACACAAGTCATGTCAGTTCATGAACTGGGATCCCTCTTATAGGAAGACTGAAGTAGTATTTTACTTCAGGTAGGTTTCCTACAGAAGTCCAAAAGCCCCCCATCTCAGGAACCCAAGAAGTGACAGTGTTAGACAGCATAGTGAACTTGCGTTGCTTTTCTAATTCCAGAGTCAACTTTTCTAATTCCAGAGTCAACTTTTCTAACTTAGGGCCTGATCCTGTGAGGTGCTGAGTATGACTCCCTTAAGTCAGTGGGAGCTGAAGGGTGTTCAGCACCTCACAAGAAGCACTCAGTAACTCTCAAAAAGTATGATTTAAGGTCGTAGACCCCACCATAGCTTCCAGTTTCATTCTGAAGCTGTATTGAAAACTTTGCCTGTCAAACGTATGCTAAACCAAGGAGCACTTTAGGGTTTAGGTTATATGTATCTATTTAATGATATGTTAACAGAATGCTTCTATCAGGAATGTAGATGACACCATAGAGTTATGCTATACCTGTAAATTACAGGACCAAGCTCAAAATTGCATGATTTTCCTCATAAAATAATCTGTGAAATTTTCCCCTTCCATTGAAATGATACCTCGCTACTAATAGCAAGAACTCAAATAAACAAAGAGAGTGGACTGTCTCTCCTAACTTGCTCTTGCCAAAGGATTCCTGATTCAGTTGAGCTGCTATTGTATTATTATTCATGGTATAGTATCTGAGTGAAAGCTATCCACTTCTGGGAATAAGACTAGGATTACCACCTGTTTTGTATATTTTACTTTTCTAGTTTTTTAATATTAGTATCTTCAATTCTAGCTACTCAAAAGTGTTTTAAATCGTGGAGATTGTGCTTTTGCTGAGAGAAATGAGGAATCAAAGGCTTGATACACGTGTATTACTCTGTGGTGTTACCTTTGAAAACAGCTGCCAGATAGAATGTGAAGTTCACAGTTTCCAGTTGTGTCACAGCCCCTAATGTTTGTAGAGTATTGGATGGATATAGTATGCGGGGGAGACAGAAATTAAAAAATGATCCAAGGAGTGGAGGCTAATACTTAGGGATACTGAAAGCACTACAGCTTCACTAGGAAAAAGAACATTCAAGGGAGAACACGAGCAGTTTATAAATACATTCAAGTTAATATAAATGATGACGGGGATTGATTCCATTTCAGAAGGTAGGATGTGAAACTAGGAACTGAGAAATTGAGGCTAAATAGTAATAACTTTTGTACATTGAAATTGAATAATAGAACTGACTACCCAGAGTGAGGCACCATCACTGCATATAGTCAAAATGATGTGAGAAAAGCCAGGAATATAGGAACTCTATATGCAAAGAGTCAGATTGTATGATGTGGTATTTTCTGTCCCCACTATCTGACACTATGAATTAGACATAACCTGTTCTGATTATTTAACAATAAACATACACGTGGACATCTTTGCATTTCCCATAGAGGTCTATTATTAGTACTGTAGTTTCAGAAGTATTTCCTTAAGGAGTGTGGTGTAAAACTTACTGAGGATCTGACAATTTTCAGTCCCTCTTCGCTTTCAGCAAGAAAGTGCTCTTTGTTTCTCTCCCCCTCCCATCCCCCACCAAGTTAATCTCAAGGTATCAAAACCAGTAACACTGTTTAAATGGTCTGTAATGGTATTTTTGCTAGTGCGCTGCGCTGAGAAGCATTTCAACAGTTGGATCAACTGAAAAATGTTTTTGCTAGTTTACTTCTTTACTGCTACAAAATCATTTATAACTGTCTCCAAGTGTACTATGAGATGAAATAGGCTTTCTGAAATCAGAAGAGATTTTTCATCAATGTTTTTAATAGAAATAGTTCATGTTCTTAAAGTTTTGAATGAATGAGACCAGCTCCAGAGTTAGGTTTTGAGATAAGACTTATATAGGAAGGAGATGTTTGTTAGGGAGTTGATAAACAATGCACATTTCACAATTTTGGGTGTTTTTTAAATCATGATGGAGTTCATGGAAAGGAGATATTTTAAAATACTGCACTTACACGGTAGATAAATTTACCTGAAATAGCTGAACAATTTTTATGCTTCTAAATAAATACCTAAATGATCTATTCAATATTATGGACTAGTGGTGTGAAAATCAATCTAAAACAAAAAGCTTGAGTTATTTGAGTTGCATACATTTATTAAAGCATCTTGAGCTTTCTTTTCTTTTCATTTCTTTTTATGGTATACATACAACCTTTGTGGAGGTTTTTCCACTTTGTATTTCAGGGGAAAAGACTGGAGATCTTCAAGTTAAGTTTCAAGCAGGAGTTAATGTTCACAGCCTGTTTATAAAAGTGCTGAGGCTGTACAAACAATGCCACTTGAATGTACTGAAGTCTGATCAAATGTATTGGAGTATGCCCATTGTACAATAACAGACTGTACATTCAGGGATCCCTCCAGTGCATACATTCAACCTCTAATAATTTCTTTCTGTATGTGCTTATGTGGCATTGCCCTAAAATAAGGAATCCTGAAATTATTGTTAAGTTTGATATTATTTGTATTTGCATTGGTATTGCCGTAAAATAAGGAATGCTGAAATTATTGTTACGGTTGACATTATTTGTTGATGTCTTGGTAGAATTTTTCTGCTAGAAACAAATTTTAGTTTGTCCTTACAATATTAATAATTCAGCCACTTATTTGTTTGTTTTTCCTATTGTAGGTATGTGTTCTTTTTGGATCCATGCAATGTAGACCTGGTACATCGGAAGATCAAATCCATTGCTCTGTGTGTAGCAGCTTGCCCAAGGAAAGGGCTAAAAACTTCGGCTGATGTTCAGAAATTTGCAGAAGCTAATGGTATGAGGAAAGCGTATCCGTTTTTTCCTCTGGAGCCAAATATGTTTGTTTAGTATTCATAGATATAAGAAAGATAAAGGTGCCTTAGACTTAGCAGAACTAAAACTGAATTGACAAAACATGATGGGAAATACCAAGGGGAATAGTTTCTAGTATTTTTATAAAACTAAAACTAACAGTCACCACTTCTCCTTTCTCTGTTATCTACATGAAGGTCCTTTTTAAAGTTCATTTTCTAAAAGAAGGAAAAAAGGCAAGACCTAACAGGAACTTGAACAAGGGGGTTTTACATTGTATGGACCTGTGCCCCTGCATTCTGGAAGCTGCCGCAAGCTTCTGCTCCAGGTAGCCTTCCTACACTGCTGAGTCTTTCTAGCAAGTATTGGATTGGTGAGATCAGTACCACTATTGAACTGCACTGGAGCATGGTGTCTGCCAATGAGTGGATAATAATCCTGTTTTCATTCAGTATGCAGTGCAATTTCCTGTTTTCAACATTCTTATTGTATTTTGTGAAAGGTAAGCATAAGGGAAACTATACTGTTGAACAAAGCTGACTCAATTCCCTCCCCTTCCCCTCGGAACTGTGCTACTTTGTTATCCATGGTGATATCAATATCATCACTTTAAGGCATTCTGGAATAATTATAACAGAGTTAAGCAGCAGTGTTAGAAAAACCCGCTGATAGGTGACCAACTTTGGGACTTTAAAAGGTGAGGAAGCCAAATGTAAATATTTGGCAAAAAATCCCTTCTCGTTGTTCTGTCATTCAGCTGTCATTACTGTGGTTAGTGGGTTTTTCCCCTTAAACCTTGGCACTTGATCTTTTTGCATCTCATGGCAGAACACTTCTGCTCATTAGCTAATAGTGACAGTGTTACTGTTTTGAGCACAAAGCAGAGAATTGTTTGTCTGGAGCCCCTTTTGGTGAAGGCCTGGAGGTGCTGACTTCCCTTAACTCTTCAATTTCAGGTATCTGAGGGTGGCTTTATTTTATCATATTAATTTTGGCTACCTCTCATTTTTGTCTTATCTGATGTACAGTGGCCTTCTAGTGCAACTAAACTGAAGGATTCAGTAGGAGAAATTTCTTCATCAGAGCCTCTTGAAATATTTAAATGTGGCCACTTAAGGCTAGTGTCTTTTTCTTGTCTGTGCGTGACTGGTGTTGTTTTTCTGTGTAAGTCTAACTTGTGCTGGGAAATCAAAATTCCTTTATTATCCTGTGATAACTACAGTCTATTCGGCATGACTGTCTTTGTTGAACTGAACCAAGAACTACATGCTTTGCTAAAATGTACTGCATCTTGTGCTAAAGGTGATCCAGGCTAACCAAAATTCCTTGGCACTTGCTGTATAAAAAACAAATGCTTGGAAATGTTTTAAAATTGGCATTAAATGGAATTGCCTTGATTCTTGTAAACTTAGACCAGGGTATCTGAAATCTAGCACTTATTGCAGGGAAGTGTCAGCCAAAAGTACTCAAGGGCTTTGATCCCTGTTTTCTAATCCATATTCGCTCAGTGTGACCTTGAACCAGTCATTTAGGTTTGAGGTAAACTATTTTGAAGTTTCAGAGTAGCAGCCGTGTTAGTCTGTATCTGCAAAAAGAACAGGAGTACCTGTGGCACCTTAGAGACTAACAAATTTATTTGAGCATAGGCTTTCGTGGGCTACAGCCCACTTCATCAGATGCATGCAGTGGAAAATACAGTAGGACGATTTTATATACACAGAGAACAAGAAACAATGGGTGTTTACCATACACACTATAATGAGAGTGATCAGTTAAGGTGAGCTATTACCACAGGAGAGAAAAAAAACCTTTTGTAGTGATAATCAAGATGGGCCATTTCCAGCAGTTGACAAGAACGTGTGAGGAACAGTAGGGGGGAAAAATAACCAAGAGGAAATAGTTTTACTTTGTGTAATGACACATCAACTCCCAGTCTTTATTCAAGCCTAATTTAATGGTGTCCAGTTTGTAAATTAATTCCAATTCAGCAGTCTCTCGTTGGAGTCTGTTTTTGAAGTGTTTTTGTTGTAATATTGCAACTTTTAGGTCTGTAATCGAGTGACCAAAGAGATTGAAGTGTTCTCCGACTGGTTTTTGAATGTTATAATTCTTGACATCTGATTTGTGTCCATTTATTCTTTTATGTAGAGACTGTCCGGTTTGGCCAGTGTACATGGTAGAGGGGCATTGTGAAGTTATTTTGAAGTTCTGCATTATTAACATTCTAACTGAAGTAGATGCTGAATCTAAACTGAGCTTTCATGTTGTAAATAAATTATCACACACACAAAAAATGTAACCAGTGTCCAAGATCACTGACGAACACTATGCAAGATGGTGAGAATACAGTTATGAAATCTTGTCTGGGTTAAAGCAGATTCAACCTTTTTCTTAAGTATGAAGAATAGTGTGTCCATGCCAAAATTATGGCATCCACCGAATACAAGATATTTCTAAGAATTTGAAAGTAAATCCGTTAACTAACCTGGACTGAAATTAATTCGGAATGGGGCCTTTAAGAAATTTAGTGTTTGTTTGGTGTCAGACCCTGTAATGTCTCAGACAATCTTCATAATGGAATAACACATTCTTCAAACTTTCTGCATTGTTTGAACTCCATTGAAATCTTGTGTATGGGCTACATTTGAATAACTGGATTGTAATTAAGCCAAATTAATGACGGTTGTATTTAGTTAGGATTGTATAATATTCCCAGAAAAGAATTAGATTAAGGTGGAGGAATGTTGGAAATACATATATGTACATTAAGATAAGACATTACAGGGATATTGTAATTATCCCAAAACCAACTCTCAATTTCTTGGATTTATAGCTTTTCAGGTTAAATTTAAAATCCAAACACACTAATGTGTGAAAATGCACAGTTAAAGGACCCAAACAACCTGAACTCTGCCCTGTAGTGACTCCATGCAGTAATCGTACAGTTACCATGGATGAACATAGTGCTTGTCAGATTGAATTAAAATAATTTTTAAGACAATTAGATTTTTTTTCATTTTCTTCCTCATCATGTCCCATAGTGTGTATTTAACATTGGTCACCAAAAAGTGCCTTTATATATGCGTGTGCATGAAATCTGGGTCAAAATTTCTGAAAGTAGGAACCTAAAATTAGCCACATGCATCTAAATAAGTTGTCTGATTTGTCAAAAGTGCTGAATGTGTGGCATCTAGCATTAACCTTGGTGGGAACTGCTGGCTGTTCAGCACTTAAAATTAGGCCACTAATGACTAAATGTGGATTTAAAAGCCTAGAATTAGGCTTCTATTTTTAAACATCTTGGCCTGGATCTCACTTGCAGAGGTCTGTAGCCAGGCCAATCCGGCAGAGGTCCAGGTGGTTGCTACTCCTGGGGCAGTTACTGAAGTAAAAGACTAAAGGAGAAAAGTCTGCTGCAGAGGCTGACCCAAATGAAAATATTAAAGGAAATCAAGCTGATTAGATCACATTCAGGCATCTTTCTGAGTTGAAGCTGAAGGTATTGCAGATTTGAGCACAAACCAAGAGCTACCGCACGCTGTTTATATTACACCAGGAGGTTGAAAATTGAACTGAAATGGAAAGATGCACTGAATTAGTCGTCTTATCAGAGTTGGATTCAGAAGGCCTAATCTACTGACTTTGTAGAGATTTCTTTGGGATGGGTCTGAAAGTAAAATGCAAATAGTTATTGTGAAGAAATGGGAAGCAGCTGTAGGTAGGGGAAACTATTGCCTCAGTGGTCTCTGGTTTGAGCAATAAAGGCCTCTTCATCTGTATACATAATAAAGCACTGCTTTGAAGCACATCACTGGTACCTGCCCTAAAACAGATGTATTGGAGATAATGTGGAGTGAACGGTACATTTTTTCCATATTTTGTGGAAATGTGCAAAGGTTAGAGAATGTTGGTTTTTACTCCTGAGAACTGTTAAGGAAATCACAGCCAAGGAATTATTATTGAAAGTCCTGGTTGTGCTGTTAGGTTTCCTAGTTAAAGGCATGTTGCCAAGGAGAAACTGATTTTACACCTCTTGGTTTCTGCCAGACCTCATATAGCCTAACGCTGTTGTTTGAATATAAGTACAATTTTGAATGGCTGTAACAGATACAACTGATGTTTTGGTTTGATTGTTTATATGGTGAGTAGTACTGCATGGAGGTCTTGGGGGCACTCCTCCACAGTAGCCTAGAACTGTCTGCATCTGTCAGCACTGTCTGGTACACTTATATTGAAAACAGAAACAAATCTTTAAAAAAAAAAATCACAAAACATGTTTGTATTCTGCTCCTGGGAATGGGAGTATAACCAGTGAACCTCTCTCCCTGGATTGTGCTTGCATCAATGACTCTGTATTGCAAAGAAAGTAAGCTAAAAAGCCACACTCATTTTTAAGCTCCATTAGAAATCTGTGGGAGGAGAGAGAGAATTGCTGTGTACCAGAGGGAAAGGAAATCAGTAATATTTTCTTTCAAGCGTCTATCTACTGATGATGAATGGAGAGCAGAAAAGACAAAAGGGCTCAAGCAGCATTCTTCCTTTTTTTTAAATAAAGGATTGCAGCTGACTATAAAAATACATATTTAAGGCTTCTCTGACTTACTGTAGGATAGATAAATATTTCTTAATCTCATTTTTGAATCCAGTTAGTTGCTGTGGCAACCATGATTGGATATCTCCGCTATTCCTCCTTTGCAGTCTTACAGATATTTATATATCTGGAGACCTTTATGAAGATGTAAATAATGTCTTGTTCCTTGGAACTCTCTTGTAGGGACTAGAGAATACTCCCTTCTTTAGTTTGAATCCCAGAACTATTTAATAGAGAGCTTTAATTTCTCCCTTCCTCTGATGCTTCCTCTTTACTGGCACCTACTATATGTTCCTGTGAGACAATTAGGAGTTCAAGAAACTCTGAATATCCAACTGCCTATTCTCCCTCCCTTTAAAAGTGTATTTAATGTTTCTGAAAGATGACAAGTGGCAGTGCTGGAGAATGAAGTCCACTGTATCAGTAGAGCATAGTAAGCAGTACAGTCTGTCTTATTCCACCTTGTCTGTAGCTTCAATCACTACCAGCTGGAACCACCTGTAGTGAGAAGATAGTTCAGTGGCCGTGGCTATTTGATGGTTAGCCTCTTTACTGTTGCCAGTAAAGAGTATCATTTATGATGGTGAGGTCTGTGATTTTCTCATGAGTGCACCATTGTCAGTTGACATAGGCCCCTGAATTAATGTTAGGTGAGAACTTCTCCTGATTACCAGTGACCTGGAAGTGAAAGTCTCTGTATCTTATTACTGGACTCCTCCCTCATCTGGCCCAGCACTTCTTGATCCCATGTTGGAGCATTAAAACCTGTGGCTTCTCTTTCTAGAAGTGAGTGGAAAGTCAAACTGCTTTTCTGCCTCCTCTTAAACACACACACACAAATAAGTATCTCTGGCATAGGAGGTCTAAATTATGTGTGTTCTTAGCACATACATTCTAGGTAAATTTGTTCCCTGTAGCAGTTTGGCATTTGACTGAGTATTATTGCAAACTGTCAGGTCCAGCAGACACAGAATGAAGAAGAGCTGGTCAGTCTCAATATGTTTCTTTTTCTGACGTCCTTAACTTTTGTGCACTTGCAAGGGCTCAAGAAAGTCGTCTTTGTGAGAACAGCCCTTGTGCTCATCCCCCATAGGAATAATTTGTCTTAATCACATGATCTTCTCCTTGTCCAACAAACCTGTCTCCTTTATACAGAGAGTGGTTGGCAGTGGAACGTACCTTACCATGTGAAATAAGCGCTCATACACGTTTCTGATTTGGCAGATTCCATAGCCACAATTTACTGCAGAACTATGCTCTAGTATCTGAGGTTTCATTTTTTTTTAAAGTAGTGTTACTAGCACTTGCATAGCTAGAGCAGGGAACTGATCCCATTTTTCTTAATTGGCTGTTGACTCTAAAACCTAATGGCAATGCAAATGGCACTCTGGTTAACTGTTTACTTCTGATCATTTTAGTAAACACATTGACTAGATTTAGCTGGGCACATAAATATGGGGCAAATGTGTGGATGTGGAAGGTGGTAGCTGTATATACCTGCTGGGACGATCAAATGAATTAAACCCTGCCCAAAATTTACAAGAGCCTCCAGGCCTACCCATCCTGGGTACCAAAAGTCCAGGTTGCCACTATCCATCTGTTAACTCCTTCAGCCTCCCTCCACCAACCTTTATAGTGCAGACCTGTCAAGTATCACCTAACTTGAGATTCACTCTTGCAGTTGCAAGATCTGTCATGTTTTTGATGAGACACACTCCCCCACAAAATAGCCTGTACTCAAGGAAGTGGGCACTGAGCTGCTCATCTGGAGCCAATCAGATGTATTCCACTTCACCTTCTGACTTACTGTTAATATTTCTGCGTACTTATAACCATTATTAACCAAGGTCTCATACACCTTTTTACAGGCAACTGTCAGTCATTTGTTTTACAGATAAGTGACTGTGTGCCCTCTGAGTCTCACTTCAGAGAGAGCTAGGACTAGAACCCCACTCTCTAATATGACAATTATAAATCTTTTCCTCTTTGCCACATTACCTTTCAGAAGAACTGGGCCAAATTATTTTATATAATCCAGGCTACCAGTGTGGTTCTGTCTCCCTCTAGAGAAGAAACCATATATGGAAGATCATGAATCTGCTATTTCCTCCATGTTCATGGTTATGGCCCTTTACTTTATGAATTAGAGGCTTGGGGTTTTAGATCCAGAGATCCCAGACGATCTCAGTTCTTGCAGACGATGCAAAGAGGGATATCCTTAATTCCACTGGTCTGTCCAGACCACCACTAAACAATGCTGTATATTGTGGTCCTCCAAGTGGATAGCAGCATTATTTTCCCCACTGGGTTTATTCCTATAACTCTCAGTGGTGTTACACGTTCCCAGAAAGAAATGGGAAGACATTGTTTGCATTTTGTAGAAAAATAAATGCCCCAAGGAGTACTGTACTGAAACGAATCTTCATTTCTTAAATCACTGCAGTCTGTTGCAGCATCATAGAAGGCAGATGGCCATGTCACATAATTTAGGTGCAGCTTCCTCCAAGGTTTACAAGGTCTTCAATATTTTGCATTCTCCACTGGAGAGAGGCTTTTCGGCACAATTTGTTCCCCTTGTCCTCAAGCTTTTCCAGCATCTTTATGCAATTCATGTTAATTGTGGCAGCATTTTTAAGAGTACCGGGGTTAATAACTGCTTAGTACTTGAATGATCAATCCTAAGCAAAACAGAAGGCAGGATTTCAAAGGAAATAATGTTTGCTTTCCAAATCAGAGTTCAAAGCTGGTGTTCTCAGTTTTTCCAGGTTTGGTGGGCCACAGCAAAAGGGAAAGCTTGTCTCCTGGGTCACTTCCCCTCCTGATCATGGTCACATCATAGCTCTCTGGTGACTGGACCAGGTGTTTATGCAGAAAAGTAATATTAGGAAAGGAGCTAAAAATACATGCTATATCTTCAGAATATAATTTAGTAGCAAGGAGCAAAGACAACACTGTGACAGTATTTCTGTGGACCACTAGCAAGAGCTCAGGACTACAGCATAAGAGAGTATTTTCATAAGCCTCGGAACAAATAGAGCTCTGAGTCCTTTTTATACAAGAGGCAGTTTGTTGGCACTCTCCTGATTACATCTCCAAATGTAGCACACCCCCTTGTATAGGAAATAATGGATTTGCTGCCCTTGATTATTTTTCAGTTGGCTATTTGGATTCCAGCAGGAATGTTCCTAAACCAGTTGGAATTAATGTTGTTTATGGTCAATATGTTACTCCAAGTAAGGCTGATTAGGTCTAGAGAGCTGTTATCTCTTGCAGACTTGGAAGCTCATACAGTATCTGAATCCCCAAGATGTTCAGAAAACAGCCACTAGAATAGCATCCAGGATAGCTGCTTGTGGGACTGGGGAGAGGAAGGCAAAAAGAATAATCTCCTTTCTTCCTCCTCCTGCAAGCCACAAAGTGCATGGCCACTACTGGAACCCTGTGGCTGGTGGTTCTGTCTGTGTTCCCATCTTGCAAGGACAAGTGTTGGCTCCACCTCCACTCCTCATTAGCCCAATATGTTCATGCGCAGGGATATGGACAGAGCCCTGAAGATTCGAGTTTATATGCAAGGGGTTCAGCCCACACTGGCTGTGCTCACTAAATCTGCTGTCACCCGCTTTCGCTGTGAGATCTAGGCCATTGATGGCAGGGTGCTCTGCAGATAAAGGGTAGGGGACATAGTTTGGTCCTCTAGATATGAGAACGTGGGGGTTGGGCCTTCTATTAATACAGATATCTTATAGATCATTGCTAAAAATGAGTAACAGTGGGAAACAAAATTATTAGAGTTCTAGGCATGCTCGGATAACTACATCATAAATCAGTAAATGAGTC
The DNA here is from genome assembly GCF_009764565.3 of Dermochelys coriacea. Taxonomy (NCBI): domain Eukaryota; kingdom Metazoa; phylum Chordata; order Testudines; family Dermochelyidae; genus Dermochelys; species Dermochelys coriacea. The sequence goes on from NC_050072.1 coordinate 133,746,240, forward strand.
TCCTTACTCCCTTCCCAGACTCTCATTTGCTGACTTTGGCATCCTTTAAAAGGTTCATGATATCTGAACTGAAAAAATGTTTCTCCTTTTATTTACAAGGTGTGCTGGGCATATTGATGGCTCCTCTTCCTATTGGTAGCCCTCTTTGGCATGTTTATGACTGTTCATGCTCGCATTTAATTCAGAATTTTTATATTTCAGTACAGATGTTCAGATTAGATAGCTTTGCACTGCTACAGAACCTTTCATCCAGAGAGCTCCAAGTGCATTACAAATAAGTTTTGCAACACCTCTGTGAGGTAGGCAGGTGTATAGCCGCTTTTCAGATAGGTAAGCTGAGGCATAGTGCTTCACCATTACTCCTGGGGCAATTCTGCGCCTCTATAAATGCACAGAATTTATGTCCCCCGCAGATTTCTTTGCTTGCCTGCAGAAAAATGACTTTCTGACAAGAAAGCAAAGGGAAGCCACAAGAGCGGTCATGCAACCCTTCCCAGCATTATGTTTCAGGTGCCCAGGGCAGCCACCAAAGAGGTAAATGACTGGGGGCAAGACTGGGGAAGACCCGGCTAGTGGCTCCTACCCTGAGCTGGGCTCAGCTGCTAGTCCTGGCTGGACTGGGAAGGACAGGACTTCCTTTTTCCGGCACAGCATTCGAGGCCGAGTCAGACCCATCGCCAGATTTCTCCCCCAGCTGTAGGAAGTTCTGCAAGCTCCCTCTTCTCCCTGCCCCTGTGCACCCAGACCCTCCCACCGAGCCTCACCCCCCCTCCCGATGAGCCCCAGTCCCCCACCATCTGGACCTGCCCACCGAGACCCCCACACCAGACCCCCTGCCAAGCTCTGTCCCCCTCCACACTCGGACCTCTCCCCCTGCTGAACCCCACAACAAACCCCTGTGCATCCAGATCTCCCTACTCCCGCACTTGGATCCCCCACTGAGCTGCCTGCACCCAGATTGCCCCACACAGAACCATCTCAACCGCCACCTAGATCCCCCCACGCTAAGCCCCTCCACACCTGGATCCTACCTTGCTGAGCCAGGGTGTTTCTAGGCCAGATGATCCTTGCATTATGTCAGGGTTTGATGCAGCCTCACTGCTAAGTACGTGTCCCAGAGGGAGCTTGACAGCGATCTCCCATCTCTGTGCAGCCAGTGGCCTGTGCTCCCCAATTCCATGCTAGAGCATCCACATTTATTTGACAAATAAAATTTGCAGAATTTTAAAATACTGTGTGCAGAATTTTTAATTTTTTGGCTCAGAATACCCTCCGGAGTATTTATCTAAATGGCAGAACTGGAACAAGAACTCAAGAGTCCTGATTCTTGATTGCCTCTTTCAGCCAACTGACTTTCTTTAATGATCTGCTAAATACAGAGATGTTCATCTCTTCCTGAAAAATCTAAACCATACAATTGCGGCTTTTGAGACTGCATGGGATACTTTACACTGGTACTCCCCAGCTGTGCCCCTTCTCTGTACAAAGAGAGGACTCCTTTCTGCAGGGGTAGCAAATGGGAGGAAATGCTGCTATGTGGTGCAGCACCATTAAGCCCAGTTGATGCTGGCTCAGCTGTTTTTAAAACTGTGCTTAAGCATGGTTTGAACTTGATTGTAGCCAACATAGTCTCCAATACGGTTTAACTGGCCAGCGCGTGGAGAGGTATTCAGCTTTGTTAAAGCTGCTGAGCATCCACAGAATTTGACAATATAAACGTGAGAGCACTCCTCCGTACAGATCTTCAGCTAACTCACTCTTTAACCTCAATAGTTCGTCCTCTCTTTGCTCCCTGTAAAGCACATGAATTGTAGTTTAAAAAGAAAACTGAATAATTTCTTTTCATCGTGGATAGGTTTGGCAGAATTTGATTTTTATTTTTGTGTAATTTTGATGGATATCTGTTTGTATTTAAGCAGTTTCTTTCCCAGTGTTTAGCAATTTTAAATTTTTACAGTTGTGGGAAACTAGGGGAAGGAGCGGATCAGACTATAATTATTTACTGACAGTAGGCGATTCAAAACATTAAAGCTTTCTAACCATTAAACTCAAATCATCACGATCACGTCAAAATATACAAAGTAAATATTCTTAAACCAAGCCGAGTTCTCAGGCAGCGTTTACTCACTTTGCCCATCTGTGAGTTTGGACCCTGCTATTGATGGAAATACTTTTTTCAATTTGTGGGTGTACAGTGAAATTCATGTTTACCAATAAAAAACTGTTCCTTTGACACCCAGTCATGGATGTTGTCTCTATGCAATTTTGATGCATTAAGAAACAGTTGGGGGTAGGGGAGACTTATTTCAAGGAGTCTAGTGATTTATGTCCTCCTTCCTTTTAAAATGGACTGTGAATTTAGCCTTTCTCTCTTGGATGATCAAAGGTGGTAGGAGGATGACCCAACCATGGAGGTAAGGGCCCATCTAATGCAGCCTATGATGGGCTTGATTCAACATTCCATTACAAAACATTTTCTCTAGTCTTTTGTAAATGTGAAGTCAATGGAGTTTTAGTGGTGGGAAAGTAATGTAATGGAGTGGAGAATCAGGACTATTATCCGTTTCAAAAAAAGAAAAGGAAGACTTGTGGCACCTTAGAAACTAACAAATTTATTTAAGTCTTAAAGGTGCCACAAGTACTCCTTTTCTTTTTTTGAAACGGATACAGACTAACATGGCTGCTACTCTGAAACCTGTCCATTTTAAGATGATTTGCTGGACAGGAACAGGAATATTAGATTTTTGATCTTGTAACATTTTTTTTCTTTCAACAGGATTAAATTTATGTAGCTATGAACTACCGTCATCTGAGAACACTAGAGATTCACAGGCCTCGAAGCTTTGTCCTAAGCTCCCGATTCCAGAGAGGTAAGTTTAATGGCTTCTTGTCTAATTGTTCATTTGTTTGAAAAAGATTTCACAAAAACCTCACAAACAACAGTTTAGGTCGCTCTGTAACATACCTGTGTTTGTTTTTAGCATGTTAACTCTGTTGGTACAAAGGTCATCTTTAAAGAGACTCTGTCAACATAACACTAAAAAAAAAAAAAAAAAAACCAACAACCCTACTGTGTTACTAGTGCTATTAAAATAGAATATTCAAAATACTATTTGATGTTATAGACTCAGTGTTGTGCAATGTGCTGCAAATCAGTTTGTTTGCCACCCTAAGGGCTGGCTGCATTTTGGCAGTGCTGTTTGTACACAACGTTATGAAGGGCTTTGAAATGAATGGTGGTATATGCACATACAATATTACATTTGTCATGTATGGTGTTTGCTTCTTGCATTTTACTCAGCCAGTTAAAGTCGGTGGGTCTGTTTCATTTGCTGGTTCTCTGTTGTGTCTAAGTTTCCAGCAATGGGATGCTTAAACGGCAGAAAGAATAGAAAAGACCCAAATACCTGAAGACACTCCTATTCATGTATTACTACATTTGCTCTAGTTTTAATGCTTAAAATTTCAACCAAGAGCTGCCTTGGCTGTTTTTGGTAAAGTATATGGTAGCAATTGTAACAAAGAGGATGCTGCTGGCATTGGGAGCCCAGCTGTATGTTTGAAGATTAGAGTGCTGCCCACAAGTAAAGGGGCAGTCAGTACTTCAGCTATACAGCAAATTTTGAGTTGTTCAGTAGTGCGATTATTTTAGGGTTCAGTCCTGCAAACACTTCTGTGAGTAGTCCCACTGTCTTTAACAAGATTTCTGCAGGGGTGTTTACGGCTTTGGTCTTCTGTGTTTTAGCTGAAATTGAAGGGGCTTGACGATGCAAACGGTTGTGACCAGTCATAGTTCTTACTTCATAAAGAACCTCAGTCTGATTATATCTGTTCACGGTCAGGCCATACATTCTCTGCATGGACATGAGTGTTTGTAAAGGAAAAACAGAGAAAAGTTCTGGAGAGGATATGTTGTATCCATTTTAGGACCTGTTGTTTTAAATGTCTTTTGTTGACCTCCATAACTTATCCAAGTTTTTAAATTGACTACGATAAGCAGCAACTCAAATGCGGACAATAACGTACTTTTTCTGAATCTTTTTTGTTTTTGTTTTTTACTGCAGATCTGTAGCCTATGCAACAGACCTAGGCATAGATGTTGCGCTACCTAACTAAAATAAATACAAATTCCAGTGTTGTTTTGCATACTCAAATGGCTTGTCAGTTTTAATTTTTGCCAGAATTGTATGTACTTTTCTTCCTAAACATTCCCATGTCATTCAATTGGATTGAATTTTGCTTAATAAGCAAGCACGCAGATAGAATGGAGTGTCATGTCACTTTATAATACAGTGCAAATTCCAGGCAAAATTGCTTTTTAAAATAGTCAGAAGGAGCTGTTATGTCAGTGGAGGGTTTCTCCATTTTGTTCTACAGTTATAAGTTAAAATAAAAATAGTTCATTAAATTTTAAAGTTTCCCAAAGTTTGACTTAAACCCCCAAAGAAAATGAAAGGAAATGCCCAATAGTTTGCCTTTAACTCACATTATTGTGTTTTAGATATTGTGCTAGTGCAGTTATTGGAGTGAACAAGCACATTTTGGAGACGAAATGAAATGGTCTGAAGGATGGAAAAATAAAATAAACTGCAGGAAGAAGGATGTTGAGGAGGAAAACTCCCTGATGTTCCCTTCCTGGAAGCAGCTCCTCAGCTGGTGTAAATTATATCATTCTATTGAAGTCAATGGAATAGCTCCATTAAAGTCAATGGAGCTATGGCAACTTACGTCAGCTGAGAACTGTCCCCTGAAGTTTCCCAGTTGATCATTTTGGAGGTAAAGTGTTCCTCATGCCCTGCAGAGGAACCCAGAGATCTTGGGGGACTCTGACATTTCAGCTTTGGAACTCTGTCCTTACTCGTTTTGGCTTCCTCACAGCACTGCCAGAGAGAACCACACCCTCTAGTAGTACATCCTGGAACCTCTTCCCTGTGCTAGAGAGCAGTTTCATTGCATGAAGGTGGTTTTGGAGCAGGGCATCTAGCCAGTTTTCCCCTTCCTTCTTGCCTCTACCTGTTCCAGCTCTGCACAGGAGCTTCCATTGAGTTTGGAGAGAAAAGGAGAGCATATCACAGCATCAGAACGCTCCATTCTGTTGGCTTAGTCTCCTCTACATGAGTTGGTATACATCAGTTATGGGGACTCAAATATCTCACATCTACCCAGTTTTGAGGCCCACCTAATAGAGAACTACTCTGTTCTTATCTCTGCATTCATTTCCTTGTCCGTATCCAATTAAACTGGACCCTTAATATAATTTCAATGCAACTATCATTATTTGTGCTTTTTTTATTTATTTATCATCCCCTACTAGGTGGATTCTGCTGATGTTGATCATGATGATTAAGCAGCAGATTATTCTTAGAAGTTTATAATTTCATTTAAGTACGTAATGTCCCAAAGTGTAATCAAAGAGCCTTATCAATTGCAGAGGTCACTATGACTAGATTTACTATTTTATTTTTTGTTAAACAAGGCACATCGCATGACATGCTTATTGAGTCAGAACCACTGAAATAGAAACAGGTCTCGTGCTGCATTCTCAGGAGTCTCATTTATTCAAAAAAAGGTTATAATAACCACTGACCTTATTTTTTATTAATGATAACAGTTTGTATTTAACTATTACACATAAAAACAGGTAACTTAATATGTACAATATAATTGCTACAAGCAAGAGGGATATTAGGAGATAAATACAGGAATGCTGTGTGATAAAGATAAAGAGTATATATTTCTCCTCCAGGACATATTGCTTCTAATGACTTTTTTCAGAATGTCTGTTTTCTTGTCAAGATGTAAAAAATTGATTTTTATTTTTTAACATGTTTCAGGATAAAAACTGAGCTTTGTCAGAATGATAGCTCTAATTTTCAGTATAAGCCTGTGAAACTTTGTAAGCTTTCTTAAAATTGGACCACGTGCATGAATTAAAAGTTAAATGCAAAGCCCTCTAATTTCAAGTTTTTCAAATTTCATTGCATACATTCTATGGAGACCTGCAAGATGTTAACACGCTCCAAAACTGGCTCCATCTTATAAAAAAGCTGAGGGAATATATAGGCTGCTCTCTAGATGGGAAGGCCATTACTATGGGTTTAATTTGATTTTTAATAGCTCTGACTAAATGTGTAACTATTCTGCTTAACTGCTGGCTTTACCACTCACTGAAAGCAGAGTATCGGTATAAGCATCTGCAAACACATTTACTTAGTCAGCACAGTTGACTTAAAACCTTATTATTTAGAACTCTGTCAGTTTCACAAAAGCATGGGAATCTGTTAATTATCTAGTTATGAGGGTGACCGTAAAATCTTCCCAATTCTGCACTGAATAATTAGACAATTGCTTTTTTAGTATATTATCTCCCTCCTCTCCTCCACCTCCCCAAAATAATAATGCATAGAGGGGATATTCTTAAAGCCGATGATTCTAACCCTTCACATTAGAAGTGAGGGTTAGAATTTGGATAAGACTCACAATTTAAAAAGAGGTATCTGGTACAGGAAATCTCTGGCTTCAAAATCACTACTAAAATAGGAGAATCCCAAAGGGATAGTGTGCACTGGTGCTTCATTATACTGAAATCTTGCAAATAAGTCAGTAGGAACTGATGGAGAGGAAGGAAAGAATCTGGAGGTTAAAAGAAAACTCTTCAATTTAATGTAAAAATATATTTTATTCATTGGATTCAATTACAAGCAAGAGTATATTACTAATAAAATGGAAAAGAATAATTAAAAAATAAAATAGACAACCTTGATAGTCTGATCTAGTTTAGGGTACAAGAAGATGCAACTCCCCAGGGGGCAGCATTGGGAAAATAAAGTCTCACGTTTGTGCTCTCCTGTATTTGCTGGTGAACTGCATCCCAATGTCTGTTTACTGGGGTGAAAAATACACCGGACCCTCGCGAGAATGCAGGATTTGGGATCCATGCGCGGTACCGCATTAACGCGGGGACCGCGTTAAAATGAATTGCAATTAAAGTAATTAAATTTGGGATCCGTGGCCGCGACCACATTCTGTGTGAATTCGCGCTATATAGACGTGCATTCTATTGAGGGTCCGGTGTATAATGCAAAATGTCAGTACCCCTTGAGAAGGACTCTTAATACCATTCAGGGTAAAATGAATAATTAAACAATTACAGGCCTCTTCATTGCATTTTTTATAAAACATTTAAAGACTTATTTAGCTGAGGTAATGAAAGTAATCACTGTAATTTTCCTATCCTGTGACCAGAATAAACATAAGAGAGGGAACGAATAAGATATCTTTTTCATGGCTGCTTGGCAACAGTTGTAAATGGTGACATGTTTTAGACTAATGTATATTTTTGCAACTATAATACAATCATTTTTAGATGACTTTTTTGCTACAAAAGTGGGTCAGTATTCCATTTTGAAGTCAGTGAAGGGCACTGTTTGAGCTGGTGTACCACATGACACTTGAATGACAGATGTTTAAGCTGAAATAAGAAAACACTCTTTTGAGAGGCGGAGGGTAATATCCTATTGGAATATGCATGCTGCCTTCTTTACAGAAATACTTGTAAAAATTGCATCACTCCTCATTGTGACCATTGTCATTCTAGCAGCACCTCTGCATTAAACTCACAGCTCCTTGTTATGGTGTTATGAGGGTAGAGAGTATTGCATCAATTCACCTTTCATTTGTGTGTTGATGTGGCATTTATATTAAGTAGGAGTAATTTTTTTTCTGATTTTTTTTTTCTTGTGTCACCAGTGCACCTATTCCATTCTTCCATCGCTGTGCTCCTGTGAACATTTCCTGCTATGCCAAGTTTGCAGAGGCCCTGATCACCTTTGTCAGTGACAATAGTGTCTTACACAGGCTGATTAGTGGAGTTATGACCAGCAAAGAGATTATAATGGGACTTTGCTTGTTATCACTAGGTAATTGTTTTTCTCATTATTAGCTGTTTCATAGTACTGCGATAGGAGACTTTTAACATCCTCTAGCCACAACATGAACATAAAACATATACAGTAATAAGCCCTCAGGAAACTGTTCAAATGCTTTTTACTCAGTAGCCAAATAACTGTTGCAAAAGAAGTATACATGCACATTCAGTTGTTATTTAAGATGGGGGGAGGGGTTGGACATTCTTCAGTGCTCTTGCCACAACTGTTTAAGTCAAGAAGAGGCAGCTGTACTTTCTAATGCTCATTTGGCCCTTTCACTCACCGTTTTGCCCACTCCCTGCACCTCCTTCTAAAAATGAGAGCAATGCATGGCATTATGCTCTCAGAAACCTGAGACTTGGGCTTCTTTTTGTATGTATGGCTTAGCTATTTCGGCTGGGATTTTCAAAGGAGCGAAAGGAAGTTAGGTGCAATTGTGTTTGGCTCCTTTGAACCTCCTAACCTTGGTTTTTATGAATATAAATGTTGCAAGTGTGTTATTAAAAGCTAGCAAATTTCCAATTCTGGGCCTTAGGTTTCTTGTCGATCACTGATATCACACCAAAGTGAAGTGATTGTTTTAAACAGACCCTATAAATGAAGGTAAATTTGGATGCACACAATTTTATTACATTTCTGATCAGCTGACTTCATTGGATTCTTAGTGTGAGGCCCTTAACCTCTTAAAAAAATCCAATTCCTGCTGTTACAGCCATCTGTCAAAAGTGTGTGTGGTTAAAGAAAAAGAACTGATGACTGACTGCAGGGTGCCACAGAGTCTATAGCAGCAAGATTCTGCTATAGGCAATCTGTCTCTGTAGTAGAGAGAGAGAGATCTTGACTGGAAAAAAATAAAACACAAAATCACTTCTTGGAACCAGCTGCAAAGAAACCCACAGAACTATTTCTTCCATTGCACTCCATGGTAATAATAGTGGACCTGTAATAATTTGATATAAAGGTAAAAAGAAAATTAAGAATTTGCAAACTTGTAGCTCTATTAGTAGGGCCCTACCAAATTTATGGTCCATTTTGGTCAATTTCACGGTCATAGGATTTTAAAAATTGTAAATTTTGTGATTTCACCTATTTAAATCTGAAATTTCACAGTCTTGTAATTGTAGGGGTCCTGACCCAAAAAGGAGTTGGGGGGGTGTCGCAATGTTGTTGTAAAGGTTTTGTTTTTGTTTTTTTGCGGTACTGCTAACCCTACTTCTGCGCTGCTGCTGGCAGTGATGCTGCCTTCGGAGCTGGGCAGCTGAAGAGCAGCGGCTATGGGTCAAGAGCCCAGTTCTGAAGGCAGAGCTGCCACCACCAGCAGCGCAGAAGTAAGGATGACATGATACGGTATTGCCATCCTTCTGCACTGCTGCTTGCAAAGCTGGGCCCTCAGTCAGCAGCCGCCTTTCTCCAGCCGCCCAGCTCTGAAGGCAGCAGCACAGAAGTCAGGGTGGCAATACCACAGCCCCCCTAAAATAACCTTGCGACCTCCCCTCCCCCCCCCGCAACTTCCTTTTGGGTCAAGACCCCCAATTTAAGAAACACTGGTCTCCCTATAAAATCTGTACAGTATAAGATAAAAGCACACAAAAGACCAGATTTCATGGCAGGAGACCAGATTTCACGGTCTATGGCGTGTTGCTCATGGCCGTGAATTTGAAAGGGCCCTATCTATTAGCAACACTATAGTTGGATTAGTGCCAAATTTTACTTTATATAAAATTTTTCAATAAATAATGTAAAATTAATTTAGTCCTTTAGGTTAAAGTAGGATAAAAAATGTGATTGCTTTCAGATCAATTTTTATGCTCCCTTAATTAAAAATAATCAGAATGTTAGATCGTTTAGCTCACAAAGAAGACCCCAATGCCTTTCACTTCAAAATGTAGCTAGTGAACACACAGTACATGTTAGTGAGTGACAATTTAAGGAGGATTTTAGCATGCTGTACTTGTATGTTGGTGGGACTAATACAATGCCCATGCTGGCTCACTGTGAGGGAAGTAGCTTTCCAAATAATAGGTGCACTATGAAAACAGATGCAGAAATATTTATGTACCAATCCAAATGAATGAACTTTGAAGTGGCATGTTGCATATATTGCCATAATGCCAAGTGCACAAAAATGGGGATTTAAGAGATGAGAAATGGGAAAATAATAAAGATTGGAGGAGGAAATGTGAAAATTGCAAGTAAAAAATTATTGCAGAATCAATAAAACTCATTAAAGTACCCAATGTGAATTATAAAGATAAAGAACAAAGCAGTAATTTTTTCCTTGTAACAAACATGACATCTTAAATTACATACATCATAATATCTGCACTTGTTTAGCATGTGTTTGCATGCGAGTTCTCCTCTGCTGCTCAGAGTTGTGTAGTGTTTTCCCAACTCATGATATTAAACTCACACTTCTGTCATGTCCTCTTGTTTGTTTTGTCACTGTCTGAATACATCTGTGTGGGTAAATTTTATGTTTTGATGTATAGTGTACTATGTAAATGCATACATGCTCTTTTTACTTAGCAGAAGCAGGAATTGTAGAGGCTACCTGACTTTCCTTGTGTATTTGTATAATAAGTTTGAAAGCCCTAGGCGGGGGACTTCCTCTTATAAAAGATTCTATTAATATGCAATAAGATAATTATTAATAAGATGATAATATTATTTTTAGTGTAGTGAGTTCAGCTGAACTTCCTCCCCCTTGCTCATGAAAAACACCTTTGTAGCATGTTCCTGTTTGAAATAATTGCTCTGCTTTATTATATTTTTCTCTTCTGCAGTGCTGTCCATGATTTTGATGGTGATAATCAGGTACATTTCAAGAGTACTGGTTTGGATCTTAACAATTGTTGTCGTTTTGGGATCGCTTGGTAAGTCTTGTTCATTTCCTTGTTTTTGAGAACCAAGTTCTGATCTCTCTCCCGCAACTGCAAGGTTAATCAGCGACCTACTCAGAGCCACTTTTTTTTCTGCTTTACATTGACCTGTCTCAGAGTTCCATGGGGAAACTGTTATCCTTCTGGCTGAGGAGGACTGGATTAGATTGAGTCATTGCTGCTCTTTACCCAGCCAGACAATTACTTCACCTCCTGTTTGGCGGATTAGTACGCACACAGCCCATGACAATCTGGAGAATGAGACACCAGGAATCTATTCAGAATCCTTACACTGCAGTATAGAGTCCTGTGGGGCAGAGCAGCCCCATTCACATTTAGGAGAGGTCCTTAGGGGGTGCCTGAACTCTGCTCAGTACATTTAAGCAGAGGGGAACATGGGTGGTTTTCCATCTCTTTTCCTTCTCCTTGCATACCTCTTCCAATCCTGGGGACTACTGGGGGAGCAGGGAGTTAGTTAGGCCCCCAGAGCAAGTAACAGTAGCCTGAAGCTGTGAGATGAGTTAGACACACTGGCTTTAAGATGCCAGAGATTCCTCTACATAATATGAATTCCCAGTTGTCCCATTAGGGCTGCTTTGTGGCAGCTTTGATCTACCCCATTAACTTTAAATTTTGTGGAACTGAAGTTTTATATTGTTGATCTTCAATAATGCAGCCAAAATATTGGGTATGGGCGGGAGGTTAAATTACGTGACGGCCATGATTTAAGGTCCCGTGACCTGCCAGAGTTAGAAAAATTTCAGTGGGCCAGTAAAAATACTTTGAAGATCACTTAGCTTTTCTGAACTGCCCCACTGACATCTTATTACATGCTGAAAAACAGCACCAAGTGCGAAGACCTTAAAAGTTATTTTTTGTGAGACACACTGCTTTGTTTACATTAGTTCATTGTTTTTGAAAGCCCCATATGGTCAGTAGCAAATCTGGAATTTCCTGAGTCCTACACCTATCTTTTGAAACGAATAGAATCCATCAGCTAAGATTTTGGCACTTTAGATAGCACACTGCAGCTGAGTCTCAAACCTTGAGGAAAGGAGAGGAGAATTGGAGAGAGAAAAGAAATATCAAAAGAAAAAGGTTAATTCATTGGAGGTGTGGAATCCCAGATCAAAGGGAAGGTTCCGTCTTGGAAAAACGGCTAGAGCCAGAGAGTGAAATCCTGGCCCTATTAAAGTCAATGGGAGTTTTGCCACTCCCATTGACTTCAGTAGGGCTGGGATTTCCACCTGAGTGTTTAACAGGAGATGCTTCCTTCTCTTCTCCTTAGCCTTTATTTTTATTTTTCATTTTCCTGTCTCACGTGAGGTGAGCTGGCTCTTCCCTATCACTCCTGCACTTCCAGTGCCTGCATCAGCTCTTCTTCAGGCAGGAACACCTATCTGTGATTTATTTGAGGTGCTGTTTCCAGTGTCATGGATTTTTTTCCCCTTTCCCCTCTCTGTCTCCCAGTTGCTTCCTTTCCTCTTTCCTGGTGACACTTCTCTCTGAAGTGTTTACACTTTCACTTATTCACCTTTCTTTGCTCTTCTTGTTTCTCTACATCCTCTCTAGGGCTCCCACACTCAGTTCTTCTGTTTTAATTTCCCGTACATACCCTACCACATCATCATCTCTTCCTGTCCTTCCCTACCCCCTTCCAGTCCTCTAATGCCTGTCATATGGGAGCAGTATCTGTCCTTCCATGCCTCCCCTGACTAGTGGCTTCACCCTGTTCTCTCTAAAACACATGAAATGAGGAGTACTGATCCAAGGGTGTGGCCTTTCAAAGAGGATGGCTCTAGACTGTTCTCAATGGTAGCAGATGACAGAACGAGGAGTAATGGTCTCAAGTTGCAATGGGGGAGGTTTAGATTGGATATTAGGAAAAACTTTTTCACTAAGAGGGTGGTGAAACACTGGAATGCGTTACCTAGGGAGGTGGTAGAATCTCCTTCCTTAGAGGTTTTTAAGGTCAGGCTTGACAAAGCCCTGGCTGGGATGATTTAACTGGGACTTGGTCCTGCTTTGAGCAGGGGGTTGGACTAGATGACCTTCTGGGGTCCCTTCCAACCCTGATATTCTATGATTCTATGATTCTATGATTCTATAAGGGGCTGCATTTTCAGGTGGACCAAGCAAGGTAGAAGCAGTGCAGGGAGAGCGCCTGTTTGAGTAGCAGGCAGGTGGGAAGCCAGAGCACTCCCCTTTCAGAATCCTTCCTTTCAGAGCAGCATCAGCCCACTTGGATATTTTCTATCCATTTAGACGACGCTGTGTTCGGCTGATTCCATTCTTTGTGCCTCTCTTCTGTAGCGGGAAATAGAGTATTTGTCTTTTTTAAATTCAAACCATAGGAGGCACAGGAGTCCTGTGGTGGCTGTATGCTAAGCAAAGAAACTTTGTCAGTGAAACTCTTACTGCTGATCAGCTTCAAGTAGCCAAAGACAATCTTCAGGCTCTCCTGGTCTATGCCATTTCAGCGACTGTCTTCACGGTAAGTGCTTTGTCACTGACAAAATTGTATTCCTTTTGTCTGTCATTCTCGCCATGTCCTTTGGCTTGTCAGTGCAGGTTTTGTAATGTGTGCAGAAAAGATTGAAAACATTTCAGAAACAATATCCCTCTCTGTTTGTTGCTTCACTTTCTACTGTTAAGCACTGTTCTGGTAGACCTATTCTTCTGATGCCAGGGGAGAGTGTATTGTAGGGCCTGAACCCACAGCTAGTCTGGGCCACTCTCAGCTGGGACTTCCTTGCACAGAGCAGCTTCAGGATTGGACCCTTAATTTGTATGTTCACTTGCACTTGGATCCTGTTTGTCAGATAAATCAAACATGCAACACTGAGATGATACCTCATAATTTCATTTTAGTTAGTAAATCTTGATACAGGCGTGCACTGTAATTAAACCTTTTTATAAACTTATCTGACAAGTTCTCCAGGTTCTGTTTCAAAATATAGGGCAGATTCTGCCCTCGGCTACACCTGTGCCATCTCCTTGCTTTCACTGGGTTCACAATGCAATTGAGTGATAGCATTTGTTCTATAGTCTTGTCAGTCTGAGTGTCAGTTCAAAAATGTAATTTAAAAGATAGCAGGAGTCACTAAGAATAGTTTGCATTGATAAATCAATCTTGAAATATTTGATGTAGGATTAAATCATGTAAGCTTGCAGGGCTTACACAAACTGTGTTGGAAGTGTGATTAGTTTGCTCTACTTGAAGAACCTGTGTTGTTTACTGCACCTGATGGTCTGCTTTTCATCATCTAAAATGTCAGTTCGAAACTTCTCTCCTCAGGTTATCTTGTTCTTGATAATGTTAATTATGCGCAAGCGAGTAGCTCTCACCATTGCCTTGTTCCACGTGGCTGGCAAAGTTTTCATTCACCTGCCACTGCTAGTCTTCCAGCCCTTTTGGACTTTCTTTGCCCTCATCCTGTTTTGGAGCTACTGGATCATGGTCCTGCTTTTCCTTGGCACTACAGGTATGTGGGTACATTGCTTCTTTTAAGTAAACACTGGTACTTTCTTGTTCAGACTTTAGATATAGTTAAAATTTGAAAATAAGAATTGTTGTGCTCCAGTATATCCCTTTGACTTTGAATACTTTGAATGAGCACAGAGAGTACTTTAGTGCTGAAAGAGATTGCTGTGTTCTTGTGCACATCTGTATTCATCATCGGGTGTGAAGATACCCATTGTTTGGTGTCCTGGAGTGTTTCTACCACTGTTTTGCCCCCCTTTGATGTGAGGAAGAGCAGCTGCAGGGCTGCTATAACATGCAAGCAGTAAGTCTCCAAGGGACTGTCATGCTAGCTGGAACCTGTTTGAACACGGTGTGTTCTGTTTATGGATGTTCCTTATACGGCAGCGGGGCCTAGAAAAGGAAGGTGGAGAGTTTATGATGCCAGCTTTATGCCACGCATAGATTTCCCCGTGCCAGAGGAATACTTAGCTGTCCTGTTAGGGTAGCTTTCAGACTGGATAGTGTCTCATTTTTGGTTGTCTCATTGATTTGTAGAGTTACAGAAATTAAATACAAAAAAAAGCATGTCAATACATCAGTAAAGACATACATGTTTTTTAAAAAGTCAGGAAATGTACAACTTCAGAGGAATCCATCAATCTGGTTTTATCTTCAAAACTCAGCACATCTTTTGAAATAAAGTCCTGTTATTTCTGTTCCTTTCTGTATTTAGAGGGTATTTTGGCTGGACCTGAGAGAGACACCACTAGCCATGCTCAGGTCTGTCCCTGGTCCTTCTTCCCCCTTCTCTGTGCACACAGCCAGCCAGCCGCCTGCTGCTTGCAATCTATTTATTTTCAGCTCTGCTGCAACTGTTACCAGTAAACAGTCCCCAGCTGGGGCTAGTGCAACATCAGCAACTTGATAAGGTGCTGTCAAATACACAAACTAAACAAACAATAATAGAGGGAAAGTATTCTGTCGTCTGTCTGTTATGGTGATTTTAGGGATTACTTATAACAATCGCATGCAGATAAATGACAGGTTTCAGAGTAGCAGCCGTGTTAGTCTGTATTCGCAAAAAGAAAAGGAGTACTTTTCTGCACTTGTCCTGCTTGTCCTGCACTTAGGATGGAAGAATCCAATGCACCGCTACAGACTAGGGACCGAATGGCTCGGCAGCAGTTCTGCGGAAAAGGACCTAGGGGTGACAGTGGACGAGAAGCTGGATATGAGTCAGCAGTGTGCCCTTGTTGCCAAGAAGGCCAATGGCATTTTGGGTTGTATAAGTAGGGGCATAGCGAGCAGATCGAGGGACGTGATCGTTCCCCTCTATTCGACACTGGTGAGGCCTCATCTGGAGTACTGTGTCCAGTTTTGGGCCCCACACTACAGGAAGGATGTGGATAAATTGGAAAGAGTACAACGAAGGGCAACGAAAATGATTAGGGGTCTAGAGCACATGACTTATGAGGAGAGGCTGAGGGAGCTGGGATTGTTTAGTCTGCAGAAGAGAAGAATGAGGGGGGATTTGATAGCTGCTTTCAACTACCTGAAAGGGGGTTTCAAAGAGGATGGCTCTAGACTGTTCTCAATGGTAGCAGATGACAGAACGAGGAGTAATGGTCTCAAGTTGCAATGGGGGAGGTTTAGATTGGATATTAGGAAAAACTTTTTCACTAAGAGGGTGGTGAAACACTGGAATGCGTTACCTAGGGAGGTGGTAGAATCTCCTTCCTTAGAGGTTTTTAAGGTCAGGCTTGACAAAGCCCTAGCTGGGATGATTTAACTGGGACTTGGTCCTGCTTTGAGCAGGGGGTTGGACTAGATGACCTTCTGGGGTCCCTTCCAACCCTGATATTCTATGATTCTATGATTCTATGATACTTGTGGCACCTTAGAGACTAACAAATTTATTAGAGCATAAGCTTTCGTGAGCTACAGCTCACTTCATCGGATGTAACAAAAAAAAGCTTATGCTCTAATAAATTTGTTAGTCTCTAAGGTGCCACAAGTACTCCTTTTCTTTATGCAGATAAATGTAATTTTCAGGTTGATGGTATCCTTTTTAGGGTTCCTGCAGAAATATTAATATAGTCACTTGCCATAATATTCAACATATATGCAATATATTTAACAAAAATAAAAGGAACAGAAAATGCTAGAGACATGCAATATGAATATGCTAATGTTACTGTAGGGACCATAACTCTGCATTTCTTGACTTTTTAAATACATCTCCTATGACATTAACATTAACAGTTTTTTGCATTTAATTTTCCTCCTTTTCATTGTAGAGCAAAGGGTTAAAAAACCCAGTGACACTCCTCTAAGGACTTATGGCAGCACAAGCAATTTAGCCACTATGTAAATTGATAAATGCACATTTCTAAAAGGACACATGCATGCACAGAGC
Organism: Dermochelys coriacea; assembly: GCF_009764565.3. Lineage (NCBI taxonomy): Eukaryota > Metazoa > Chordata > Testudines > Dermochelyidae > Dermochelys > Dermochelys coriacea. Next base: position 133,762,929 of record NC_050072.1, read on the forward strand.
ATCACTCAAAACGCAAATGCACAGTAGCCAATTTTCTGTTGTCTGTGACAGTCTTAGGGCTGGTCTACACTAGACAGTTAGATCCACCCAGCTACCTAGCTCATGGGTGTGAAGAATCCACATGCCTGAGCGACATAATTAAGTCAACCTAAGTGCCTGTGTAGACAGCACTTCCATCCACTTACCTATCGCCTCTTGGTGAGGTGAATTTACTACAGAAATCGCTGTAGGAAGTATCTACACTGAAGTGCTACAGCTGTGCACTGTAGCATTTTAAGTGTAGACATAGCCTTAGCAGTGGACATGCTCCTCAGCAATGAGGACTTTACACACCCAGTTTCAAGATAAAGGTCTAGAGGTTCACCATAGAAGTTGCTGGGGTTCAGTAGAGGTACAAGGGTTTGCCTGAATAGAGAAGTTTGTAGGATTGGGGCCTAAATGTTTAACTGATTTTAGTTAGTTCTGTACAAAACAGTGGCTGTAACTTTTCAAAATGTGAAATGTGTATTTTTCAGAAAGTTATAAGCATATGGGGGAAGGGGGTTAAATGGAACTTGAAATAGTGGGTTCACTACTTCACAGATGCTCTAATACATTATAGTAATTTTAACACTTTTTAGATGATATAACTATTTCAGCCTAACTGGGAAAATATTTGGGATTATGGGGCCCTGTTTTTAACAAGGGACAGAGATAATAGAATTTGTTCTTGGTTTGTTTTACTGCTATAAGTTTAATTTTAATTATGAGATGTGATGTTTGTTATCTGGGGAACAATGAGTCACACTATTTTTCTTGCGCCTGAAAATGGTTATGGTCCCAATTCTGCATTTTGAGCTGTGCAGGTAGACCCCTGCACCCAGTGGACCCAGTTGCATCATCAGGGCCAAAGTTTGGGCTTTAATAATAAAAAGCTTTGCTCAGTTTTAATTGTTGGTAACCTCGGCCCTGGTCCTGAATGTGCCTAATTTTAGGCACTGTGAGTTGTCCCATTGACATCAAATATTTTACATTAAAGTTAAACAAATATTGAAGTCTTTGCAGAAACAAGGCCATACATGCTATACATCAGTATTTCCCAAACTACTAAAAGCCAAAATGTACAACACTTCTAAAAATGAGCCAGAAGAAACTTGCTTTTCCAAATAGTAATTTACTAGAACAAAATTATTTTGGTAGTGGTGTTTGGCTTCCAAGATTCATACAAAACTGAAACCATTCACATAAGAGATCTAGTGCAAACCTAAGACAAAACACTAATGGCTTTCAAATTGGATCTGTTTTATGTACCTGTTATGTCCATTCTCTGTATTTTCCTGAACCTCTTCTGCTGTTCACATCATTCTGATGGGTGAGATGGACCTCCCCAGTGAGTGCTAATGCTTTTTGAAATAGAGCATCCATCGCCTGAGGAAATCCTGACACAATGTCAGTGAGCTTATGTGAAAGTGCTACTTGGATCAGACAAGTCTATTGGGTTTTAAAATATGTATAAAATTCTTTGGGAAAAATCTTCTCTTCTCAAATGCTGCTAATCTTCTAGCAAATAGGTTCAGTTATTCAAATATAGACAAAACATACGTATAAACACTTGCACCATCAAGAAATAGAGGTGACCATTAATGATGTTTGATCCTAACTAAAAATACAAATTATGATCTTTAAATAAATTTCTGCAATTTTTGCAAACCATGGATATGAAGAGAGGATGGCAGAAAATTCAGAATGACTTAGGTTTCCTTCCTTTACATTTTGGAATAAGAAATCATTCTGCTTTATTATTTTTTTCCAAATTGCCACATAGCTAACAATTTTTTTTTTAAGTTGGATGTTGAGTGTGGTCTGGAGAATTTTTAAATCCTTTCTCTGCATAATTCTTAACAGTAATTAATAATTCTGCAGGCTGACCCAGCAATATTATCTCCATTATCAACTGTCCAGCTACACAGGTGGTAACTCTTTATTAGTAGACAGAGCTATCACTCTTTAAATGATTGAGAGTCATTAGCTGAATTACAAATAGTTCCTTCTTTCCAAGTTGATATTGGCTATCTGCCTTCTTTCTCTGATTTGTTCCTAGGTAGCCCTGTCCTAAACGAACAAGGGTTTGTGGAATTCCGGGTTTTGGGCCCTCTACGATACATGTGGTGGTACCATGTGGTAGGGCTGATCTGGATCAGTGAATTTATTCTAGCATGTCAACAGATGACTGTAGCTGGGGCTGTTGTGACATACTATTTCACAAGGTGAGAACTTTTCAGAAAGTTCAGCTTTTTCTTGAGAGACCTAGTAACTGAATCATCAAAAATAACTGGGGCCAGAGCTTGTGGTGAAATGAGCAGATGTGTTCTGCCTGAAAGCTGAAAAGCAAAAGCAAACTCCTAAAATAAATAGTATGTTTAGCTGGTTTTGTGCAATTTAAAGATGTTAAGCACTGCAGTCTTGTTTGCCCCTATGTCCCATATACACAATTAAGACCTAGATGATTCATTTAATAATAAAAAAAAAAGTAAAAAGCACTTTGACATTCATCTCTTTTCAGTAATAAAGTCGATAAACTCCATTTAAATTAAGAGGATTGGCACTTATTGACTGGAATTACTTAACTGAAAAATAAAGTTCTTCAATTCTTTTCACTCACTCATATGTCTGTTTTCTAAGATTACAGAAAGTCCCATTAGAGCCATCATTTTCATATGAATTCAGGCAAGTTTATATACTAATGTTCACAGGAAGCAAAATGTATATATTAAATCTCCATGTACCATCACTGTGCATGAGTCCTAAATTTGTAAATCATGCTATACTCATATCAGCTAATGCATATGTATCTCAAGTACAAGAGAGGGATGCATCACATGTTTTTAGGATAATAACTCCTAATTGGTAGTATTGCAGCGTTCAAAAATAATGAGAATTAAAAATAAATAAATCTGAGCTTTTTTTAATTTGTTTTTTTTTAAGTCTCTAGGTGCTCTGAGATCATGTTTTTAAGCTTTTTTTTCTACACAATAAGGACTAGAAATTTTGGGGTTTTTTTAAATAGAAGCGGAGGTTCTCAATCACAGAGCTAGGAGATAAGGCTTTAAGAAAAACTCTATCACGAGTCTTGCAATAATTTTGTGAGAATGAGCAATACTGAAGTGATATCCAGTACTTTCGCTAACATACAACTGTTGGCAACATTTTTGATTAAGGAAAGAAATGATGATCATATTGAACTTATTCACCTCTTCTTTTTTTTTTAAAGTATATCTTTCTAAAGTGAAATTTCTCAAAATGTAACCGTGATATTTTATAGTTCACTATATATTTGTTTAAAAAAAGAAATCTCTGTGCTCAACAATCTGATAATTTAAGTTACACTTTCCATTCCAAATGGTCCTCAAAGTAGTTTGCAAACAATAGAGATACAGCACCTCTGAAAAAATGCAGCTACTTCTGAAGCAGAGAGCATCAGCGGTGATGCACAGCAAGAGTGGTTGGAGTAAGGGAGGAAAATGTCAACCCATGACAAAGCCCTTATGCCTTATTAAAATTGCCATAGGGTCATCCGTGTCCATGCAGAGCAGAGCAGACCAGGACGTTGGTTTAAATGTTCTCTCATATGAAAGATACCTTACAGTAATTTATTTTCATTGATATCTGGCAACGGTTTATTTCATTAATGTCCCTGCTGTGCCATTTTTACAAATGTACAATTTTCAAAAATTGTACACAACTAGGAAATACACAGTAGGCAGGAATAGTCTTGCTGCATCATGGGGGTGGGCTAGATGATTTAAGAGATCTTTTGCATCTTCAACATCTGTGAGTTTATTAACTGTATTTTACCTGAAGGTAAATGAGTTTGCTCTTACCTGCTCCCTATCCATCATTCCTTAATGGGAATTTTGAGTTATTAAATATCCATTTCCCTCTACTACTTTGTTTTCTTGCATATTAAAGTGTGGTTCTAGTCTGAAAAGTGACTGTGAAAATGGTATACTGGGATTCCACGTTGTTAACGATTTCTAGATCAAATGTACATAATTTGCATATAGAAAGATTTTTGTTTAACTGCCACCCCTGAGCTCTCACCTAGGGATCTGAAAGCCAAGACGGGCTCTTTGCATTTCATGTAATGCTACCAGTCATAAGTAGGCTTGGCAGAATTTGGGGCTATTTTTTATTATTTTGATGGATAATGTCAATGTTCATTTCAAGCATTTCATTCAATCTTTATTTATTTAAATTTTCACAGTTGAGAGGAATGATGGAGAAAGGTCAGAATTATTTAACGACCGTAGACAATGAGAATCAGAAAGTTAAAGCTTTTATGACTGTTAAAACACAAGTTGTCAACATCCTCTGTCAAAATATACAAGGCAAACATCCTTAAATCAAACTCAAGGAGCTTTTTTCTCACTCTGCCATTTTGCGTGTGTGTATGCATGTGGTGAAATTGACATTTATCAACATCTACTAGTAAAAATGTAATACTTCCAAGCCTAGTCATAAGGTTCTGTTGGCCAGGTTAGGCCCTCGGTTACAATTGTACAAGCCAATTGCCTTCTTCCATTTGCACAGGTATAACTGGTTGGAACTAGGTAAACTGTTTTTTGTGAGAAGAAATAGAATCCAGCTCACTGAAAACTGACTCAGAATGCTAACAGGAGCCAAAAGGTGTAAAAACATTTTTTCCTCACTGAAGTCAGCATGAATCAGTACATGCAGGGAGCAGGTCTGTGGAATTAGAAGGTGCCACTTTTTTTATATTTTTCAAGTGAAACCACCCTTAAGAATAAGTTTCCCTAAATTCAGGGGAGGCATTTTATTATTGGAACAATGGCACTTCATTAACATTAATCCTATGATACTTTTATCACTGAGTGTATTTTTTTTAATACTTATCGGGTGCTCTTTCACTAAATGCTGCATGGACCTGCTGTAGAGATGGAAATAGTGATGGCTTGCTTTAGAGGAAACAAATACGAATGATAAGAATACATTACATTTCTTAAAAGCTATATCAGAAGACTGAATGTGCATTCAGCTCTTCTTATAAATACATCCCTATTTCCCCTTATAAATGCATCCTTAGAAATACTTTGTTACAGCACTGTATTTTGTTTTAATACTTGATTCCCTGGCTTTGTGGATAAGTATATTCAGAAATACAAATGGTCTGAAAACAGCTTTTGTTTAATGAATGTATATATGCTTTTTCCAATATATAAAATAGGGAAAATCCTAAAATAAATTTGGGGGACAGGAGGGAAAGACTTAAAAATGTTGAATTAGACATTCATAAAAGTGTAGAGCTTAAAAAATTGATTGTTTAGGTATAACTATAGTGCAGGCCAGTATCCCCTCACAGCTCAGCTGATGACTCATCCTTTTCCTGCTGTTACATTAGAGCTAATGCTGTTATAGACCCTGCTTCTCAATGTATCAGCAGTGTCCACTGAAGACTAGAATGAGACCACCAAATTGCTTTTCACCTGTGAATTCAGTCCGAATTTGTCTGTAGGTGGTTTTTCTCATTTGAAGTCCATATTGATGATACTGCTTTATTTTATTTCTCTGCTGATTTTCCACAGGGAGAAACAGAATCTGCCATTTACTCCTATTCTGGCATCAGTAAATCGCCTTGTCTGTTACCACCTAGGAACAGTGGCAAAAGGTTCTTTCATTATCACACTAGTGAAGATTCCACGAATGATCCTTATGTATATTCATTCCCAACTCAAAGGAAAAGTAAGGGAAACCTACTTCTTATTAAAATACTGGGTTCCGAATGCTTGAAATTTGATCCTAAGTTTTGTCCAGAAAAGTAAGTGTCCGTGTTCATGAAACTTACGGGCTGATTTCAGAATATTCAGCTCTTAAAGTATAGCCCATGCATTTAAATGTAATGGTTGTTCAAGTTCTTTGTCCTTTGGGGTTTTTTTAATGTATTTGGGTTTTTTTCCCCTGTTGCCATGCTAGGAAAATGCCTGTGCTCGATGTATGCTGAAAGCTTGCATCTGCTGCCTTTGGTGTCTAGAAAAGTGCCTGACTTACTTAAATCAGGTAAGATTTTATATATTATGACTTTATATAAAAAGGCTGACAATTTATGTGTTTGAGGAAGGATAGTCTTAAATCAGAAGATGGAGTAATTTTTTTCCTGAAGTTGACGCATGTTAAATTGTACTTTGGAACTTGATTGAATCTATGTACCTCAGTCATGTCCCCATTACTGAAATTAAAGTACATTGTGATCTCACTGAGGCTCATTACATTAGTCCTCGTTTACAGCGCCTGTGTGAAAAATTGTCCAAATTTCTCTTTCTGGAAAAGACATTTTGTCCTTTAAAAATGACTAATCGTGTCTAAGCAATATAGCATTAATTTAATGGCTGAATACAACACCTCTGGCACCCATTCTCCCCAGGTACATTTAAGTTTGAAAGTGTATTTATGGTAACAGAGTGTGGAGCTTTTCTCCTTTTTAATATTTGAGCATCACACATTTGAGAAAATGTATTTCTTTTAAGTCTCTTCCTTTAAGGCTATGTCAACACAGCAGGTGGGAGGTGCAGTTCCTATCTCAGGTAGATGTATACATACTAGTTCTGCTTGAGCTAGTGTGCTAAAAATAGTAGGGTAGCTATGGCAGGTTGGGCTAGTGTCAGAGTCTAACCATGTCTGAGATCCTGAGTATGTACTCAGATGGCTAGCCCAAGGTGCCACCTCAGCTGCCACGCCACTATTTTTAGCACGCTAGCTTGAGCAGAGCTGTCACGGGTACATCAACCTGAGCTGGGAATTATACTTCCCAGCTTCAGTGTAGCATTATCTAAAGAAGGAAAGCAACTGTGAATTGTGATGGGTTGTTTAGTCATATCTGTTTCCTTGTGGGAGAGCTGTGCTGTAGTCTGTTAATATAGATTTATTTTTTACTATTGTTCAATTTGTCTCAAATTTGAGACAAACATTTTGTATAATGGAGCTCCTCCCTCTTTGATTTTGCAAACTATATGATTGTGAACCCAGCTACCTTTGTAAGTGAGCTCACTCTCCCCTTGGGTCAGATTAAAGTCGTACAGAACTTGTACTCCTTTTAGAACCACAAGATATGTTTTTGGAAGCTGCCTTATTCAAAGCTTGGTTTTCAGAGTTGTGATGAAACTACCAGACAAAACCTTACAGCATACCATAAAGTTCTAGTGTGGGCATAGTCCTGGCCTGCCCTCACCAGGCCTTGTTTTTGAATTGTCTTGATGAAGATCATTAGTGAAGTATAAAGAAAAGGAGTACTTGTGGCACCTTAGAGACTAACAAATTTATTAGAGCATAAGCTTTCGTGAGCTACAGCTCACTTCATCGGATGCATTTGGTGGAAAAAACAGAGGAGAGATTTATATACACACACACAGAGAACATGAAACAATGGGTTTATCATACACACTGTAAGGAGAGTGATCACTTAAGATAAGCCATCACCCACAGCGGGGGGGGGAAAGGAGGAAAACCTTCCATGGTGACAAGCAGGTAGGCTAATTCCAGCAGTTAACAAGAATCATAGAATATCAAGGTTGGAAGGGACCTCGGGAGGTCATCTAGTCCAACCCCTTGCTCAAAGCAGGACCAATCCCCAATTTTTTCCCCAGATTCCTAAATGGCCCCCTCAAGGATTGAACTCACAACCCTGGGTTTAGCAGGCTAATGCTCAAACCACTGAGCTATCCCTCCCCTCCAAATATCAGAGGAACAGTGGGGGGTGGGGTGGGAGGGAGAAATACCATGGGGAAATAGTTTTACTTTGTGTAATGACTCATCCATTCCCAGTCTCTATTCAAGCCTAAGTTAATTGTATCCAGTTTGCAAATTAATTCCAATTCAGCAGTCTCTCGTTGGAGTCTGTTTTTGAAGCTTTTTTGTTGAAGTATAGCCACTCTTAGGTCTGTGATCGAGTGACCAGAGAGATTGAAGTGTTCTCCAACTGGTTTTTGAATGTTATAATTCTTGACGTCTGATTTGTGTCCATTCATTCTTTTACGTAGAGACTGTCCAGTTTGGCCAATGTACATGGCAGAGGGGCATTGCTGGCACATGATGGCATATATCACATTGGTAGATGCGCAGGTGAACGAGCCTCTGATAGTGTGGCTGATGTGATTAGGCCCTATGATGGTATCCCCTGAATAGATATGTGGACAGAGTTGGCAACGGGCTTTGTTGCAAGGATAGGTTCCTGGGTTAGTGGTTCTGTTGTGTGGTGTGTGGTTGCTGGTGAGTATTTGCTTCAGATTGGGGGGCTGTCTGTAAGCAAGGACTGGTCTATCTCCCAAGATCTGAGAGAGCGATGGCTCGTCCTTCAGGATAGGTTGTAGATCCTTGATGATGCGTTGGGGGGGTTTTAGTTGGGGGCTGAAGGTGATGGCTAGTGGCGTTCTGTTGTTTTCTTTGTTGGGCCTGTCCTGTAGTAGGTGACTTCTGGGTACTCTTCTGGCTCTGTCAATCTGTTTCTTCACTTCAGCAGGTGGGTATTGTAGTTGTAGGAATGCATGATAGAGATCTTGTAGGTGAAGTATGTAATTAGTGGAAATTGTCTTTGTTACCCATGCCTTACCTAGTCAGTGATGCTGGACAGAACTAGAAATGCTTTCTTTTCCAACATCTAGAAAGCAACTTCTCTGAAACGCATGACCCTCAAACTATTGTATGTCCTGAGAGAGATTTTTGTCCAGCTGCTTAACTAGGTAGTAATGTCATTGCTCATCTCCTACTCCTGCAGCAAGACTCCAAATTCTTTTTCCATTAGCATTTTGTTGTGAATCTGATATTCTTGCCATATATATATATATATATATATATATATATATATATATATATATATATATATATATATATATATATATATATATATGGCAAGAATAAGTAAGGCAGGTGGAAAAATGGTTATTCCTTCCTATATTGTTCTCTTTCTATTGATTCAACCACTGCCCTTGGGGCACTTGGTTTCGCAGCTTCAAGGTGAGCAGTGACTGGCTCAAAAGCCAGCACAAATCCTTGCCTTTTTTGTTTCTGAAATCAACAGTGAGCACTGACGGGATTTTTCATTACACAGTTCCTTTCCTCCCTAATTCTGGAATGGAGCTGGTTGTTTTGAAAGTGAGTGTCATGTTATTGAGTCCTCATTATTTATTGATTAAATTTGTACCTTTAAAGATCTCCGCTTAAATTTAGTGTCTCATGACATTGTGTTCCCTGTTGTGGAAGGGGATGGGAGGAGAAAGTCTTGTTGCTGTAGTAGATGATTTCTTGGTAGGTAGATAGATATTGGGAACATGAGCTCTGGGGAATGTTGAAGGAAAAGGGACAGTGTGTATGTGACTAATTCTTCATTTTGCTTTCCCCCAGAATGCATATACAGCCACAGCTATCAATAGCACCAACTTCTGCACCTCAGCAAAGGATGCCTTTGTCATTCTAGTGGAGAATGCTCTGCGAGTGGCTGCCATTAACACAGTAGGAGACTTCATGCTGTTCCTGGGAAAGGTATGCCTAAGGGCTGTACTGTTACAGACCTGGAACAAGTCTGCTTCCTGTCAGAAACCTTCCCTATGCTTGCGCTGCAGCTACAATGTGCCTCTGAGAGCTTGTTTTCCCACTGCCTACTGCTGGGACCCATTCCATCCTGCTGTTTCCATCCTGCTGTTTCCAGTCAGAAACATGATTTAGAGGGCTGTGAGCAGGAAAGGGAAGTGTAAAAGACTCTCTGGATGGTGGTGGGTAAGACTGGTCAGATAGTGCCCCTCCATTGCAGGTGTTCAGCTGAAAATTCCTTTGACAACTGACAGCTGAAAAAAGTCTGGCCACAAGTTTTTGGTTTTCCATTGAAAAATCTAAAATGTAAGGAAAGCCGACAATTCCCCTAACAACTTGTTTAATCAAACCTTAGTTTTCCTTCAGAAAGAAGTTACACCTTTTCAACCAGCCCTTGTAGTAGGGGTGGAATGGGAGGCAGCAGGACCTTGTATTGGCAGCTGGGAGTTGCCCATTGTGGGAGTAAAGAGGAAAGAATTGGGACCAAGTATATTCTAAGGTAGAAAGATTACTAAGAACTGCTGTTGCAGCTCCATTTTCTATTTCTTTAGGAAAAACCAGAACTCAGTAAGTTACTGTTCCACCTGGGCTGACTTTTTGTGTTCTTACTTACTAAACTACTAAATACTAGTCCAACCGCATCAGATGTAGCCCCACGAGTACCCATCAGCACGGGGCCCTTCATGGAAAGAACTGTCTATCCTCTGTATGCTCCTCTCTATGTATTAAATCAGATTACAGTGGGCTGAACTCTTAAGTGTGGTTTTCTAATCCAGTAAATAAACAAATCAATACCGAGTGATGGAAATGAGCACATAATGAAGATACAGGTGCCTTGGGGGTATTGAAGTGAACAGTGCAGTTCTCTGGAGTACTCTAACATGACAGGAAATGTCTCCATCAAAAAATGGTTTTCAGATCATTGGGTGAACAGGTTTCAGAGTAGCAGCCGTGTTAGTCTGTATTCGCAAAAAGAAAAGGAGTACCCGTGGCACCTTAGAGACTAACAAATTTATTAGAGCATAAGCTTTCGTGAGCTACAGCTCACTTCATCGGATGCATTTGGTGGAAAAAACAGAGGAGAGATTTATATACACACACACAGAGAACATGAAACAATGGGTTTATCATACACACTGTAAGGAGAGTGATCACTAAGATAAGCCATCACCAACAGCAGGGGGGGGAAAGGAGGAAAACCTTCCATGGTGACAAGCAGGTAGGCTAATTCCAGCAGTTAACAAGATTATCAGAGGAACAGTGGGGGGTGGGGTGGGGGGGAGAAATACCATGGGGAAATAGTTTACTTTGTGTAATGACTCATCCATTCCCAGTCTCTATTCAAGCCTAAGTTAATTGTATCCAGTTTGCAAATTAATTCCAATTCAGCAGTCTTGAATAGAGACTGGGAATGGATGAGTCATTACACAAAGTAAAACTATTTCCCCATGGTATTTCTCCCCACCCCCCACTGTTCCTCTGATATTCTTGTTAACTGCTGGAATTAGCCTACCTGCTTGTCACCATGGAAGGTTTTCCTCCTTTCCCCCCCTGCTGTTGGTGATGGCTTATCTTAAGTGATCACTCTCCTTACAGTGTGTATGATAAACCCATTGTTTCATGTTCTCTGTGTGTGTGTATATAAATCTCTCCTCTGTTTTTTCCACCAAATGCATCCGATGAAGTGAGCTGTAGCTCACGAAAGCTTATGCTCTAATAAATTTGTTAGTCTCTAAGGTGCCACAAGTACTCCTTTTCTTTTTGCGAATACAGACTAACACGGCTGCTACTCTGAGACCTAAGAGTGGCTATCCTTCAACAAAAAAGCTTCAAAAACAGACTCCAACGAGAGACTGCTGAATTGGAATTAATTTGCAAACTGGATACAATTAATTTAGGCTTGAATAGAGACTGGGAATGGATGAGTCATTACACAAAGTAAAACTATTTCCCCATGTTATTTCTCCCCCCCACCCCACCCCCCACTGTTCCTCAGATATTCTTGTTAACTGCTGGAATTAGCCTACCTTGCTTGTCACCATGAAAGGTTTTCCTCCTTTCCCCCCCTGCTGCTGGTGATGGCTTATCTTAAGTGATCACTCTCCTTACGGTGTGTATGATAAACCCATTGTTTCATGTTCTCTGTGTGTGTATATAAATCTCCCCTCTGTTTTTTCCACCAAATGCATCCGATGAAGTGAGCTGTAGCTCACGAAAGCTTATGCTCTAATAAATTTGTTAGTCTCTAAGGTGCCACAAGTACTGCTTTTCTTTTTACTGTAGCATCCAGTTCTCCTACACCTGTGAGATTAAAGTGTGTGCACACGTACATGAAAAATAATCCAACGGCTTCTGCAATCATTCTTGTCTTTTTGTTTTCTTTGCTTCAGGTCCTGATTGTTTGCAGCACAGGCTTGGCAGGGGTTATGTTGCTGAACTACCAGCGGGATTACACAGTGTGGGTGCTGCCTCTCATCATCGTCTGCCTCTTTGCTTTCCTGGTTGCTCACTGCTTCCTGTCAATTTATGAAATGGTCGTGGATGTCCTCTTCTTATGTTTTGCCATTGATACAAAATACAACGATGGAAGCCCTGGTAGAGAATTCTACATGGATAAAATTCTCATGGTAGGTTAGTTTTCCTCCCCTCTGCCTTGAGTCAAAGGAACTCTACTATCTATAAAGAATTTAGTGCAAGCTTCTGATGCCATTCAGCACAAAAACCCCAGGGTCAGCCTTTTTTAGAGACCTTTCTCTTGGGACAGAGGAAAGTATGACTAACGTCAGTAGTGCCCAGGTTGGGTTATCTTACCCAGCCTTTGCTCAGACAGTATCTCTCTGAGTCCTCAAATAGCGACGCTTACAGCCCCTCCCTGGAATATGTGTCTGAGCCCATTGCTGTTAGCACCTCATTTGACAGGGACAAAGTAGGCCATGTTACAATTACACTAGATGTCTACACTAGAGAACTTACACTGGCACAAATATAGAATAATAATTGAAAATACCTTACATTCACGTAGCACAGGTAATTTAGTAAGATCACTATATATAATCTAGCACATGAAATTTAGAAAGATCACACTGTGTGCACGGGCGTGTGCGTGTGTGCAGAGAAACAATGTTTAGATTGGCCGCAGAATTGTAAACAACAAAGGGATTCATAGATATTAAGGTCAGAAGGGACCATTATGATCATATAGTCGGACCTCCTGCACAATGCAGGCCACAGAATCTCACCCACCCACTCCTGCAATAAACCTCTCACGTATGTCTGAGCTATTGAAGTCCTCAAATCACGGTTTAAAGACTTCAAGGAGCAGAGAATCCTCCAACAAGTGACCCATGCCCGATGCTGCAGAGGAAGGCAAAAAAAAACCCAGGGCCTCTTCCAATGTGCCCTGGAGGAAAATTCCTTCCTGACCCCAAATATGGTGATCAGCTGAACCCTGAGCATATGGGCAAGATTCACCAGCCAGATATCCAGGAAAGAATTCTCTGTAGTAACTCAGATCCCACCCCATCTATGCAGTAGATATCAAAGTACTAGTGGCATGGAACTTCCTACGTGATGCTTGCACCTTTACAATAGAAAGAAGTATTGAAATACTACAGAACTATAACATATCTGCTGATATCTTTAATAGCAGGGTGTAATGCCTGGCTGCTTTCATTTGATGTTATAACAAATGGGAAAGGAAATGTCCATGGGAGGGGGAAAATCTCACAAGACGAAACCCTGGATGTGGAAAAGTTTTGAGAAATTGTGTTCTGAGGGATTAGGGAAAATTAGAAGGCATTACTAGAAGTAAAAATGAAATCCCAATGTATCTTTTTTTTCTATTACAACAGCTTGATAGAGTTGTAACACTACATACTACTTTAACTGGACAGAATATAATGGCTGGGGTCTGTATTTATTTTGTGCCATCATCAGAATGTGGATGCCAGGAATGGGTGGGGACATGGTAAATGTGATAGTTTATACAGGCAGGATGGATAGTACTGTCTGAAGGATCTTTTGATCCTATATGGGAAATCTGAGTGCCAAAGGGGTAGGAGACAGAGGGAGGTAGTACCTCTTGTTTCTGTGTTCACTTCTTGGGGCAGAACAGATTACTTTTGTGACGTTGTCAGGGAATTTTATATGTGAGCCATAGGCTTGCACATTCCCTGGCTGTACTTCAGTATACAATCAGGGGAAGAAAGATTAAGCCACTTGACTTATTTTGCAGGAGTTTGTGGAGAACAGTAGAAAATCAATGAAAGAAGCTGGCAGGGGAGGTGGAGCTGAAGGCAGAGAGCTAAAACCAATGGTAGGTGCAGATGAGGAGGTGACCATCCTCCAAGAATTTCACTTTTACTTCCTCTCCCTCTCTGTCTTTACTGACTGCACTTCTTCAGGGGAAGTTTTTGTTCTTTGTATCACTCAAGATGTTCTGCTTTTTCTGTTTGTGAGCTTGCCTATCACCTGGATGGCAGAGTTTTTGTCACAGCTGAGACCATCTCCTGTAAAAGTAAGCTGAAAGAAACTGTATCTTGTGAAATAGAACTACAGTGGAAGAATCAGTTGAATTAGGATCAGGATTGCAGCAGTGCCCACTAAACGCTAGTTGGTGCACACAGAAGAGTCATCTTATTTTGTAAGATCTGTGGGGTAGGGTGTATGATTAATTACTAGCATAGCCCAACTTAATCCTCTTTCCATTGGTGAACTAAATTCTGAATTTTGCATTCAGTATAAAAGCCTGAAGGAAGCTTAGGAGCTGTCCCTTAAAACAATGGGGCCATGAATGTCAGGGTCACACCAAATGATTTAAACTGTGGCGAGGGATTGGATACAGTGATTCCTTTCAACCTGCTTAAAATAACATTTCTCCCAGTTTTGTTTTTTATTGCTAACTATTTATGTTGCTGTCTCTTGCGCTCTCTGTTTCCATCTCACATTGTCAGATACAGGGACAATGCATCACTTATGCTTCTGAAGTCTTAACCACCACCAGTTTTCACTCACGCTGTGCCTATTTGAAAGGCATTGCATGTTTAAGTATCCTGTAATAAGGAACATCTGTAACTAATACAAATAATGGAGTTATCCATCTTGCAAGGTGAGCTTGGGACTTGGAGAACTGGGAGCCAGGCTTTCTGTGTATAAGAGATGGGCAGGTCTGACTGAACTAGTTAGAGATGAGCCTGTTAATACTGATGCTAGAACAGCATTTCCTATTACGTCAGTACCTGCCATAGGGTATAGTGGGGTTTATGTTGATTCCTCCAACAGTAGGTAGTAACTCTTTTAAATCATAAAAAGTAATGAAATCAAAATACATTTCCTCATAGTAGACAATTCCTTTTTAATATGGCATATATAAAGCCATGCTGTGCCAGCACTTTGACCTAGAAAGATTGAGTCCCTGCTCTCTGATCAACTCTGTAACTGTGAGGCGTGTTATGCTACGTTATTTATACAATCAGTTCTAGCATACCAACCTAGATTAGAAATGGTCTTTCATTATTATGGGTGCCAAGAGTTGGTTACTGTTGTCGTCTTTAGAATTGTGCAGAGTAATTCCCATGCACAACTTCTACAGCGTACAGACACAATCCAGTGACAGTGGTTTGACTCACTTATGTGTGGTTTAGCTCAAATTTCCCCTTGCACAGTCTTCTGGAGGGCCAACGTTTTAGCCATGACTGGCCTTTCTCCACCTTAAAGTATTCATTAAAGCATACGTGCTGTTCTATATCTAAATATAGAACAAGAAAGTTTTCATATATATGATCTACCATTTTCTTCAAGGAGTAATTCCAACTAAGTGAACATTAGAAGCAACTACTGGGATTTTCAAATCTATCTAAGGGTATGCACAGCTCCCATTAAAATTAGTGGGAATTAGGTGTCCAAATCTTCTAAGCAGCCTTGAAAGTCCTAACCTAAAACTTTACTCCGCTCCCAATTCAGAGTACTGGTTTACATCAAGTAGTGTCCTAATAACGTCCACTTTATAGCTCGTGCACACTACTAAAGATACTAAAAGCTGTTGGTCCAGCACTTTCAGACTTGGTTGCTTAAGCTTGGTTCCTACCTCCATAAGTAGACCCTGTGAAAAGACAGGCTGCGCATCCCCACTGACACAGCCTTCAGAGGGAACTATGCATGCTCAACGCCCTTGGAAGTCAGGCCTCTTGTTTAGGAACCTACCTTTAGGCCACTCAGGTTTTGAAATTTATCTTTTAGTTCCTTACAGAGGATTGCTAGAGAGATGGTGTGAGCGTGGGACAGGAAGGCAGGAACTCCTACATTGTATTTCCAGTTCTGATACTAACTTGATTGCCTTGCACAAATCATCAGGCCATATTTTCTGAAGTGGCTTTCAATTTTGGGGTGCCTAATTTCAGCTGCATGGAGTCCAGAAAAGCAGGAATTGACCACTAATATGGATAACGAGAACATCCAGAGCTCTAATAGTTAATGCTGACCTTTTGGAAAGGATCTAAAACCTCATGCTTCAGGGTTGAAGCCCATCTCTAACTATTAGAGATTAGGATAAAACTTTCATGGGGCGAGGCAGATTATCTCACACCTGCCTACTGTGAAATTTGTTGCACCTTTCTCTGAAGGCTATTATCAGAGAGGGTACTGGATAAGATGGACCATAGTTCTGATCTGGTCCAGCATTTCCTCTGTTTCTAAAGTGGAAATTAAAGTCCAAAAATTAAAGGCCACTTTTGGGAGTTTGGGCCTTCACTGCTTTGCCTCAGTTCCCTCATTTATAAAGTAGAGGGAATCTCTCAAGAGTTTCAGAGTAGCAGCCGTGTTAGTCTGTACCCGTAAAAGGAAAAGGAGGACTTGTGGCACGTTAGAGACTAACAAATTTATTAGAGCATAAGCTTTCATGAGCTACAGCTCACTTCATCGGATGCCTCAAGTACTCCTTTTCTTCTCTCAAGAGTGTGAAGGATTAGTTCAAAAATTTAAATGGCTACCTAGAATTACACTTCTTAAAAATCTGAGTGGAAACATTTAGGAGTTGTCATTTCTAAAGAGACTGTGTAGGTTCAAGAACAAGGCATTTCAAATTTTACTATTTGTAGTGATCCTTTTCGATCAATTTCTTCAGTTGTCCATTGCCATGTGTCTAAGACTGTACTATATGACTTTGTTTTCTAGGCCCCTGGAGCAAGTTCATCTTGAAACTAGCCAGCCATTATGGAACCCATTGACATTCCAAAACACTATATATAACTAAGCAGCCAAAATCAGAAAAGGAACAGGGATTTAATACTTTTTTTAATGATTATTTTTGTGAAACATGTACTCTTTTCATACGGGTGGCTTTTACAAGCAACTTTCTCATTAATCCTTTTTTAATCATTGTGGTCATGGAAATGTTAAGATTCTTATCTGATTAAGATACAATCTAGAGGAGGAATCAGTTATTTTAAAAAAAAATTAAATCAAAACTATTGGGTAGAGTATCAGATTTATCAGGTGTCCCTCAAAATTGCAATGTAACCAAGAATTATGTTTAAATCTGCTCCTTTAGGATTTTATATTTAAACTCAAATGCATCAGTGACTTCTGGGGAAGTGCTTCAGATTTAAAAAACAATTAAAATTGTAGGTGTTTTTAAAAGGGTTTAAATGAGAGTCATAATTATAACTCATTTGTAGTCAGTCATTTTACCCACCAACCCTAATGGGGCCTAGTGGGGTTACACATTATTTTGTTTATAAATTTCAGATATCAAAATAACCAACTCCTCAGGTATTTAGATGTTGTGGGAGCCCCTGCATTTCTATGAAAGAGAAACTAGAAAATGGGAAAGGATGAGTTTTATATGCAACTGTTTTCCATTTTACTTTATTTTTCCCTTTGAGTTCCGTAGCCTCCTTTGCACTTCATAAGGCTCCTTTGAAGAGTATGGATTCTCCAAAGGAGCAGTCGAACAAACTGATCATTAAAACTCAGCCTTAGCCATACTCCTCAAGATTCATTCATGACTAGATATAAGGATGCTGGACACGGGGAGAGAAACAAACTGTACAAAGAGTATTGTAAGTTGTTTTTATTTAACTCCAGAGAGACTTGGGAAGTGTAAATGTAAATGGCCAGGACTTGGCTGTTTTCTCATTCATATTAGTATGTACTGTAGCAGGTGGGTAAAACAGGAAAGGGTAGATAAACATTTCTTTGGAAATGACACTGGCATGGTATCTAAAGTTATCCACTGACCATAAGAGAACTTGTTCATTTTAATTATTGAGTGTTCAAAAATTTTCATTCCTGAAGCTTACCAGATATGAATGCTAATACTCTGTTGTTCAGCTTATTGTAATGGTAAATGCTTAGTGTATTTGCTAAGAACTCATGATCTGTTCATGGTATATACTCCTTTTTGTTACAATTTTTTAAGAAAACTATTTTTGTTAATGTAAAGTTAATATTTCAGAGCAGAATTTTTAAACTTATTGCACTAAATACAAGCTCTGTAAGAATAAATAATGCCTCAATGGTTTGTTCACTCCATACAAGAAAATCTTTTGAAAGAGAGCAGTCCTTCCAGCTAAGCTTTGCAAATGGATTAAAGAGGGATGTGTGGAGAAGCATACGATTAATGCCACCAGGGTTTTATCAGCAACTGTTTGCTTATGTGCTTCCTTTCAAAGGATCAGACCTTTAAACTGCTGCCGAAGGTAAAAGGCATCCTGTATTTTTTTAATTGAGTGCTCTTAACAGTTCCAGTGGTAGCTAACTACTTCTGTTTCTATAAGTCATTTGATACTTCAATTTTTTCAGACTTCTTGCAATAAAAATCAGGATTAATAAAAAGGATTTACCCCTTTCATAACACAAACCAAACAGTATGAATATAAATAAACTGTAGCTGTTTGAGGGCAAAAAACTGTCTTAGGCTCTGATCCTGCAAACACTTATGCAACTGTGTAGCTTTATTCAAGGAAGTAGTTCCATTGACTTCGACAGGACTGCTCATGTAAGTAAAGCTATGCACCTGTGTAAGCATTAACTGGATCAGGGCTTTAGTCTGGGATTTTAATTGGAGCACTGGGTAGGTCTCTCAGTGTAAATTACATGTATCCGTCAGGACGTTTGGAAGACGTTAGAGCAGTCTTCATTTGTGCACGGAAGGAGTTTCTGCTACATCAACGGCCAAAAGTGCAATGGCTCAGCTGCAGCTCTGGAGTTTGGACACTCAATACTTGCATAGATCAGTGGGGTTTGGCAGCGAGTTAAATACTGGCTCAGCAGGATCATAGAAACTGGATTCCAAAGCTAAGAAAAGGATTTGTCATGTACCTAGCTACTCCACAGGAACTGCAGCTTACGCCCTGTTTCTGAAGACATCATTTGACGTGCTCTGACGGAAGTCTTGGATTCTGCTCGCTTCCATGACCTAACATCAGATTCCTGCCAGGACAAGTTCCACAACTTTGGGTTCTCTGCTCCCTGGAAGCTGTGGGGGGAGGGGGTGCTTTTCAGTTAACTTACAACTGGAACTGTAATCAGAAACAAATTTTGTATTTTTGTATAACTTGCTTGTGCACCATTTTTATAACAGGGCCTGTTTTACAAATAAATTGGTTTTATTATCACTGTGTGTAGAAGTTATGGACAACACTTTTGTATGGGTAGCTGTAATTTTCAAGTTATCTATCATTATAAAGTTCTTAATCAATTCAAGTGTACCATTCCTTAGTGCATCTACATCATGCTTTTCAGTTACAAAGTAGAGTCATGCCTTACTGAACTATCACAAATGCCCTGGCTGTTCAAAAGCATTTCTTTCCCATGCAGGCTTGTAGTGGCACTTCAGTGTTTTGGATGGTCTTTGAAACTTACTTTTGCAGCAGACTACAAGCTTCCCTCTTCCTTCCTAGTCCCTCCTTTGTGTGTGGGGAGAGAGGTGGAAAACAAGTCTCTAGAGAAAGTTGCTTGCAGAGCAAGTTTTAGATACTCATTGCCTATCCTGATAATGAGGGTAGCGGGAATGTGATTTCTCCTGCAGTAATATCTACACATGGCAGCTGAGACACTGGGCACTGCCAGTGATAAAGGATTTAGACATTTCTTCCTATCTGGTTATCAAAGCTAGTGTCAGTGCTAACGTTCCCTCCTGCACTGGGTGACGCTTACTGGCGAGGGGGTGGATGAGAAGGATAAAGCTGGAGAAGCCATCTCCTTAGGATGCCCCTGATGCTTAAAAACTCTTCATAAGCAAGCAGGATTAGTGATTCAACCAGGTCAGCTTGAATTTAAAATCCTAGCCTGAGTGAATGACAGCACATTTGGATTGTAGCACATTATGCAACATGCTCCTAGCTTTGGTCACGTGGGCTTGAAAGATCAGAAGACTTGTCTGCTACACTTCAGGTGAAGGCCGAGCAGTGTCAGGCCCTTCCTGCCTCACCCTGCTCTTTAAGGACAATGTACTGGCCACAGAGAGAACACACCTACCTGTGGAAAAGCTCTCATTTCTATATTTCTCTTTCAGCGTAGGGGCACCAAGCAGCTGCGCGCCAGCTCCCCTTTGCCCCACTGACCTCAGCATGGGACAAGGGCATCCTCACCTCCCCAAGGCAGTGATTCAGGAGATCACCTGGACTGACTGGGTGATTTAAGGTGCTTCCCCACCGCTTTGTTCTGAGCCACTTATCTCCTTCCTGAGACCATCCCCTCTTCCTCACAGCAGTTGCAGTCATTGCACTTGCCATGTTTGGGAGGACATACGGCCACCTGGGAGATCTCAGCACTGCTCCACAGCTAGCCTCTAAGCATGTGATGCGAACAACTCAAGATGCATCCCCAGCCCTTGTTCTTAGTTTGATTCCTGGGGTTGCATTCAACCCCAAGTGTGCCCGTTGGCAGGTCTGTCTTATGTACAGCTTTCATTTGGCTCTGTAGCTCAAGAGAGTCTTGTTGTTAGTGTGTGACCAAGAAGGGAGGCACCTAAGTGGGACTCACTCAACCTGGAAAATCCAGTTATGGGCCACATTTACTCACAACTAATCTAGGGCTTCTCCAATAGTTTCTGTATAACTCCCTCTGCTGATAACTGCCTTTTGAAAGGGCTTGCCCCACAATAAGCAACTCCCTTGCAACAAGATGCCCCCTATTTCTGAGATGCACGCTGGCTGGTGGCTCTCCCAGTGTAGAATGGTAGAGACGAGAGTCCCAGCTGAGTCAAATGTTCGACCAACTGATCTGCCAGGATTTGAGTTTCTTTCTAATGTGCCCTCATGACATGCACTTTAATGGCTTGCTCTGAGCAGTTAAAATGTATTCTATGAATGTATGTTGTGATTTCAGAGTAAGATGCATCTAGCAGACTTTTGTATAGTATATAATCACCAAACAGTGATCATTTTGGTCTTCATGCATATTACACATTGTGTTGAGTAATAGTCATTTAAGAAGTACTGTGGACCAGATCTAAGAATGGGTATCTAACTTTAAGCGCCCAGTTCTGAAAGTCTTGGCCTGTACTTATACAGTCTCTATTTTCCTAATCTAAGCATCAGTTTCATAAAGTGTGTATTAGTAATAGGTCCTGAGCTACATTATGGCTGAACATAATTGTAGTTTTTCAATTTAATATTCCCAAACCCAGCTCTAAAACAATGTGTCTGAAACATTGTGCACACTCTGATAATGGACATTCGGTTAAGTCGCTTTTAAATGTTTTTTTTTTAAACAATGTCTTTGTTGACACTTGCTATTTATTATTGCCTATGGGTAGAGACTAGTAAACTTCTATGTTTCATATGCTGTCTAGCCACCTGTATTCTCAAGCTGCTTTCCTTTATGGATAGATTAGAGAGGGCTGATCTCAACTTTTTTGTTTGTTTGTAGCCTGGGATGTGTTATGGAAAACATTGACAACCATTGGTGTACCACAGTACTGCAAAGTTTAGCTTCAGCGTAGCAAGAGAATGCAACCAAGCCAAAACGATTTTCAGTGACATTCTAAAATCATGAAAATACTTTCCTATTCACATTAAGCTATTTGACTCAATTTATTTTTTTCAATGGATTTAGCCACCTAACGTTCTCTTTAAAGAAAGAAATAGCTTTTGAACAATTAAAACTCTTTGGGCAAGTTTTCTCCCCAAAGGGGAAAACATGCAAATTATAATGCTCTGACTATACCTGTTTTCTACAAGAAATTTCAGAGGAATTAGAACAGATGGTTGTCTGGAATTTCCATAGTGAATCAGCCAAAATCCTATAAAAATAGTTGGTAGAAATTGTATTTAAAAAAAACAAATGACCAAATACTATGGGATCAAAACCTGTTTGTCTTACTGCTGAAATTGGTTCCAATTGATGTTCAAATAAGTCAAGCAGGATTTGATCCTTCGGTAGATTCTGTAGAAATGTGGATATACCTTAACAGGGAACTAAGACTGCTGCAAGGTTTTACAGCAAAACCATCACCAGTCTTGAAAACTGAACTGCAATGCTTTAAATAAATTCAAAGAATGCTTTGATTTCTGAAATATTTGACGGAAGACATAGGTAGATTAAATTACAAGCAGCAAACAATTTAAAACTACCTTAAGGTTGTTTTCTCTGCAGCAGTTAAAGGCATCACTGACCCCTAGAACAGCAATGCCTGCATTTCTTCTAGGCAGTACAGGTATTAACTTGCACAAGATGAGAAAATGCTTCTCTGGGCAGGTAAAAATGTGTTTTGCTGGGATTTTCAGAAGAGTTTAGGAATGCAATTCCCGTTGATTGTCAGAGGGAATTCCATAGCTTACTCCATTAGCTTCCTTTGCTCCTAATGCAAAAAGACTTCACTTACTATAATGGTTGGATTGGGTAGATCTTTACCAGGAAAGTGAGAATTCAGGTGTAAGTTAGGGGATCTACTCAGTAGAAAAAGGCCAGAGAGGCAGTCAGCAAGGTCTCTTCGCTGTGGAGTAATATTCCGAACAAAGCAATGCAAATTAACATGAGCAGAATAAAAGGAAGCCTCCAACCTCCTTCCCTGGAACATCTGTGCAAAGAGAGGGGGAAAGAATGGGAGCTTCACCCTTAAATGTAGCGTGAGCAGGTGCAGGCTCTTCCTCCACCACATGGTCTCTCCTGGGTGAGTGGTGCTTGGTTTAGAAGAAGTCTTGTTTCCTTCCTGCCATTTTGAAGGAAGTTCTCTTTGTAATAGACTCATAAGACCAAGGCTCTGGCTGAGGTACTGAAGTCCTCAAATCACGATTTAAAGACTTCACAGTATAGAGAACCCACCATTTACTGTAGTTCAAACAAAAGTGCCCCTGTGCTGCAGAGGAAGGGGTCTCTGCCAGTCTGACCTGGGGAGCAATCCCCTTCCCAGCCCATCCGTGGCAGTGAGTCAGACTTCAGATGCCTTATCTAGTTTACAAGCCGGCAGCCCTAGAAGAAATGAGCTGAGAGAATGGATGGTAAAAGGTAGATACACCCTAGCACAGTTATGTCACAAGTGATCCCATCCTGCGCCAAAAAGATGGGGAATTACTAGCTGGCTGGTGGACCTCGCGGATATGCTCAGGGTCTAAAATGGGTCTCTAGCACACCCAACCACAGCTCTTTGGCCACAGTAAAGTAGCATATACATCTTGCTTCAACAGGGCTATAGGTAATGACTTTGATTTTTAACAGGTAAGGAAACAGATGACTGGTACATGTTTAATTTTAGGGGTGAGGCAGGGTCTGGGAGAAAATAGGGGAAGGGGAGGCACTCTGCGAAATAGTACTGCACTTACATTTGCTAACACTCATTCTTACAGGGTCAGATCCGCAGCTGGTGTAAATGTCGCTCTAAAGACAATGGTGTTTCACTGATTTACAGCAGCTGAGGATCTGGCCCACAGCACTGTCCACTCCCACACTCAACATGTAGGCTGCAGGTGTTGCCCTCCTGGCTTCGCTGTGATTAAAACAAGCATGTCTGTGATCCAGGAGCAGAGAGTGATGGTAGAAAGTCAGTAGCTGGGAAGGGACATGTCTCCAGAACAGCAGTGGATTAGAAAGACACATGGCCCAGATCCACAACTTAGCTACCTCCTTCCTCTCCAAAATAGCCTCCAGTTTCCTTCCTCAAAGCCTGAGTAGTGTGTGCCATGCACCCTGGCTAAACTGGGGTTTCACAGCATCCAGCCCCTTCCTGTGTCCACCTTCCCTTACATAGTTGTGGGCCCCGAGGGGGCAGACTGGACCCACGTGTGGCTAGGAATGCTACTCTGGCAGTAGATGGCGGCCATTAGATGAGTGCTCTGCTGCTTGCTGTCCACTAACTCCTTGGTGCCCACCCCCAGCATTGCAAGGGGCCTGCCTTAATCCTTCCCTGCTGCCTAAACAAACCAGTCAACAGAATTTTACTTACTTCTGCAGACCAGATAGGCATTGACAAAGGTTGCCTGGAGCCCTTCACAGCCGAGTTTCATAGGCATAAAGAGGTCAGACCCTTCTCAGTGTCTCAGAAAGCATATATACTGTTGCAGTTTGGCAAGTGTTGGTTTTCCTCTTTTATGGTCTCTTAGCAAGCAGGCAATAAGGAAGATGCAGCCGTCTACTAGCAGATTGACATTATTTTTGTACTATTTGGATTGTATCACAGAGAGTTACTATATTTGATACCAAAAAAGTGGGGAGTCAAAATCTGTTTGGAAATACTGGTTTTACAGACCAAACATGGCTTAAGTACTTGCAGATGACGTTGTTACAGTCTTTACCACTACTTCATCCTGGTGCAGGCTTTTCATCCAGATCACGCATACTTCTAATAAGGGGATCAAACTCATGGAGTGTATTAACAATTAATGTTGAATCTTGCTGGTCCATTTACTAAGAAGTGTGCTTCTTTCCAATGGAATGCCACCTCCTTTTGGAATAAAACTAGTTAACGTGATGCTGTTTTTTGTTGTCTGAGAACCTGAAATGTGTTGTAATGACATTGTAAATGGTGGAGGGAAGGGAAATTAACAGTTCTGATCTAATATTAGATTTTCTGTGTAAACTGACTGTGGCAGAATACTGATGCAAACTGTATTTTAGTCTAACAAATGTATAGAATTTTTTTATGTATCAGAATAAAGTTTTATAGGAAAGACTTTCGTGTCTACTCTGTTGGCTCGTAAGATGCTTTCCCTTGCAGGGTGGCTTAGTAGTAGAGTGGGACTGGGCTTGATGGGCAGACTTTGGCTCTGGATTAAACTTCCCCTGATGGTATACATAATAAAGACTTAAAACTACAATGTGGCCTATCGCCACTTGGATATTAAAATGTGTTATCCATCATGTTTCTTATACGGACACCTTTTTTGACTTATGTAGGCAGGAAAAAAATATGTTCAGATGTCTGTCCAGTTCCTCTCTATCTGAAATAACACATTTGCAAGCAATTATGCGTGAGTATGTTACTCTAATGCCCCCAGGCTTAAAAAGACATCTCTAATATTAGACCATGCTCCTCACTGTAATACCTCATTACTACCAACAGTAGCTCCGGGAGCTCAAAGGATCGGTATTCCATTGTGTTAGGTGCTGTACGCTGACAAAGAGATGGTCCCCACTCTGAAGATTTTACAATCCAAGGTCCCAGTTCTGCAGTGCTTTATACATGTGCTTAACTTGGAGTCTCATGGCACATTTTTAAGCTCTTTCAGGATCAAAGCACAAGAGGACAAGTAGCAGAGCAAGGATGGGAGTGCAAAGTGGCAGCATACTCCTGTGGATAGGAAACTAGACTCAGGAGGCCTGTGTTCTCTACTGCAGCCTGCAGTGTGACCTTGAGTGAGTCTGTGTCTCCCTTTTCCCATCTGTAAAATAGGGTAATGTTACTTATCCACTCTCACATTCTGGGGGCAGTAAATGGGACACCCACTTTAAGTTATTTGAGATCAGATGAAAGATGTTCTATAAAAGGTAACTTATGAGATCATATCTGAGCACCTCAATGCGGCCTAGTTCAGTGGGATCAAAGAGCTCCCCTCCTTTTTCCCCTCATGATAGCTGTAAATTTCATCTCTTGTTACTGCCAGTTTCTCAATGGACTATAACAAGCCATGCAGAGCAGTGTTTTCTCCCCATTTATCCTTTATTTCCTGCAAATGCAATGCTTCGGAGGCTTTAATTTAACTGGAAGCTATTGCCAACTCAAACCTTGAAGTTAAAGCCATTGTGAAGAATCACTAAATACAATTAGGAGGCATAAAGGACTGATCAGTCAATCAGAACGTTGGACTCCTGCATACAGATAGGGCTTCATGTGGTGGAACTAACTACCCCTAAATTAGTCCATTTTGACTGGGAAATTCCATTTTAAAGCGACACCAAGGGACAAAACATCCTCAGTTATAATGCTGTGTGTGCGTGCGCTGGTGAGCACCAACCGTATGCTAGGTGCTCTACCGACAGGTAAGACAGCTCTGCCTGTCTGCCACTCCACACAATGCAGCCTAGTTTTACTTTGTGTCTCAGTGTGTTGTAATGTCTCTGATGGTGCCCTAAGGCCATGTCTGTTTGGTTCAGAGTGTTTCATTCACAGTTTGTCAGCAATTAAGCTGCTCAGCTTGGCTTCATGGTTGTTACTGCCTGGGACCAGAATGGCATGCACACACTCACTGAGGTCATTCAGAACTCAACTGGCTCCTGTTGAGCTTTGCAGGTGTAAAGACTTCAGGAAAAGGCTCTAAGACAGTCACAGGCTCCCCATCTGCCTCAACTCCCTCTGTGGTCGCTGCCCTGAGGCCCCCGGCACTGCATTGGGGGAAGCAGCATTGACTCCTGTTTTTTTCTGAACCAAGAGAGACTTGCAGCTCTGGGGGGAGAGGAAAAGGGAAGGCATAGAGGATGGGCCTGGGGAGATCTGGACAGGGATAATGGGGAGGGGGGTTGGAAGGGGAGAACAAGCGTGGAGACCTGAAATGGAGGACGGAATTGGAGCGTGACCTGGGATGGCTCAGAGGGAAGCCTGTGATGAGCATGCAGAGAGAATGGAAACCAAAGGGATAGAACTAAGAAGATGAAATCCAGGGAAATAGATGGAAGGGACAGTGATTGTGTGGAAGGGTGGACAGGAACCAGAAGTAGAGAGGAAGGAAGATGGGTGAGGTACTAGGTACAAGGAAGAGGAAAATGGTTTAGGGAAAGAATGAGAAGAGTGTAAAACCAAGAGAGAGAACCAGGAAAATATTAACAGGAGGGAAAGTGAGAGTATGGAATAGAGAGATGTGAAACGTAGGAGAAGGTAGAAGAGAAGAGCACAAGAAATGAAAAAGCAACAACACACACAACTGCGTCATTCTGGAACACACAGAATTTCACAGTCCAGATGGTCGCAGTGCAATGATTGGTGTTTAACCCTGAGTCACATTGTCTGAAAAACAGCCCACATGGGACCAGCTCTGGCACTGACAAGTCGAGACCACGAGGCAAAAAGTTTATCCTGATGATTGATTTTACCAATAAGCGCATATTGCGGATTCGGCAATATCAAGACCAAATCTGTACCTCTGATCTTAATATCTACAAATATCTGACTCACTAGAGTAGCTCATTAAATGTCCATGTAGTGCTCAGGGTTGCATTTGGTACCCTGACAAGGCATCAAAGGAAAGACAAAAGTATAATTACAAAATAGAAGTCACAGAAATATAGGGTTGGAGGAAACCTCAAGAGGTCATCTAGTCTATCCTGTATGCTGGGGAAGATTAAGTATACTTAGACCATTCTTGACAGGTGTTTATCTTGTTCTTGAAAACCTCCATAGCTTTACCTTCTAAAAAAAAGGCAGGGATTTATGAATTACCCTAAGAATAAAAATATCCAGGGACTATTATTCCCCCAGAAAAAAAAAACATGAACAATTTTCTCTACTAAAGTCAGACTTGCAAAGAATTTGTTCCCTATAGACAAACCCTGGTGAAATTCAGTGCAACAGCCTCAGCAGCAAACCAGTATCATGGCTCTCTTGTGACACCTTTTCTTTTTTCTAGAGTGATTAGCCAAGCTGCGCAATCTGGGTCTGATCCCTTGACTACCGATGTCAACTGGAGGCTTTTTTCCTTCACTTTGAGTTTATACAGAGCCTTAGATCTGCCTCTCTTTGTAACTCAAGTGTCTCTCATTGCTGTAATACCTGAGCACCTCACAATTTTTAATGTATTTATCTACACAATCCCCCTGTGTGCTGGGGAAATGAGGCACAGAGAGACCAAGGCCCAGAGCCTCAACTGATTGCCATGGGAGTTAGGTGCCTCTGCAGATCTGGGCCTAAGTTACTTGTCCATAGCCATACAGGAAGTCTGTGACAGAGCAGAGAACAGCTGATTCACAGGCTAGTGCCCTGTCTGCTGGCCATCCTTGCTGTCTCCCATGTTCTAACTGGGAGGCCTTTAGATTAAAACCAGAGCATGACTTGGGACCCACATTTAAGCCTGAGATTTGGAGGGAAGCAACCAGACCCATCCCATCCACTTCCATCGCTGACATCAATACCCAATATACATTTTGTTGCCCAGAGTTTTTATTCCTCTAGGACTTTGCATTTAAAGTGGGGACTCTGATGTCTAAAACCTGTCAGAAACGTAATTTAAACAGAAGGGCCTTTTGTCATTATTTCTGGGATTGTGGCTGACTCAGGGCTGTGATTTCATGTTCAAGGCATTCTAGTGTGAAATACTTGATCAACCATTTATTTGTCTCCTGCCTGATTACTGTCAGCTCGGGTGGCTGGATAAATTAACTCAGAGGGGTCTACGTATGCTTTATTTAGGGCATGTAAAGCTGTACTGGGCTCAAAAATCTGTCCCAACATTGGATTTTCTTAAATTTTATTGGATTCAGGGTAAACAAGGAACAATTAGATGACAAGTGAAGAGTATGAAATATATCAAATGACAGCAATAAAAGGAAAGTAGCACTGCGCAGCTAGGTGCTGGTCCATCATGGGGGCTTCTCAGCGCTACTGTTATACAAATGATAACAAGGGGGTGTTTGTTTTTTGCAGTTTTAAAAAGAAGCAAACTCATGCTAGAAATGCAGGTCTGAATTATCTGGATTTACAGTGCAGCCAACTTGAAAGTGAACCCTGATTGAAAATGGAAGTGATAGTTACACTGTGCAGAACTGTTTCATTTTTTGTTCACATCTACACTATTGCCAGTTCCAAGTGGTCCAAGATCATGGACCAAGCTCCCCAGGATCATGAGTTTGGCTTGTCAAACAGCATAAACATGTGAGGACAACATGCAGGTGTACAGCAAAGAATATTAAATTTAAATAATCAAGCTTTTTTCATTCCTTGCCATGCACATTCGCTCAGTCTGGTTGTCAGTGATGCTGCCAAATCATCTAAAGATGCCGTTTCATATTTTACCACAGTGCAAGCAATTTACAACTTTTTTAGTGCTTCCACACACCGCTGGGCAGTCTTGAAGAAGCATCTTGAACAAAAACTCATACTTGAACCTCTAAGTCAAACTAGATGGGAAAGCAGGATAGATGCTATTAGACCATTCCGATATTCACCAGGAGAGATTTATGATGCACTATTCGAAATAAGCCAGGACTTGTCGTATGATCCTTCATTTCGACATGAAGCTGAAACATTGGCTCAGAAAATGATGCAGTTTCAATCTTCATGTTGCACAGTTCTTTGGCATAATATTCTAAATCAAATTAATTTGACCAGCAAAGTTATGCAGAACATAACCATAGACATATCCGAGGCAAAGATGATTTTGAATAAAACGCTGGAATATTTTAAAAAATACCATTCAGATGAAGGATTTGAAGAAATTGTCAAAGAAGCAACAACAATAGCAGAGGATCTTGATTTTGAACCGACGTTTGCACCTCAACAATTCATTCATCCTCAAAAAAAAAAAATACCAAGACAGTTTTGTTTTGAGGCTCATGATGATCCTATTCTCGATCCAAAAGAAAGGATTAAAGTTGAATGTTTCTATTGTATTTTGGATGTAGCTATAACTTCCCTTGAAGAAAGATTTTATCAGTTGCATGGTCATTGGGAAACTTTTGAATTTTTATACGATATTGGAAATATTAAAAATCAGTTTTCAAAAGATGACCTGAAGCACTGCCAAGACCTGCATTTAGCACTCAGTACTGATAACGTTGCTGACATTGATGGAGTAGAATTGTATGATGAATTAATAGCTTTATCTGAGCTAATAAGTCCTAAAACTTCTCCTCTAAAAGTATTAGAATGTATAGCAAGAAATGATTTTTTCACTCCAAACACTGCTCTAGCATTACACGTTCTTTTAACATTACCAGTATCAGTGGCTTCTGGTGAGTGCAGTTTCTCAAAACTGAAATTACTAAAGAATTATTCG
Organism: Dermochelys coriacea; assembly: GCF_009764565.3. Lineage (NCBI taxonomy): Eukaryota > Metazoa > Chordata > Testudines > Dermochelyidae > Dermochelys > Dermochelys coriacea. Next base: position 133,792,865 of record NC_050072.1, read on the forward strand.
AGTCCACCGTGTCTCAAAATCATTTGTCAGGACTCACATGAATTTCAATTGAAAGGACCATTGCAAAAAATTTAGATTTCACTGAATTATTAAAAGATGACGCAAGTATAAAAGCCAGAAACATTCAGTTGATATAAATTCTTTTAATTTATGAGAAACTGGGTACATCGAAAGACACTAATGTTTTTCATGACAGTGTATAGTTGAACCCAAATTGTTTGTAATTGTGATTTTGTTAAAATTAAAGGAGTACACGAGAAGGAAATTGTTTTATTTCACTAACTACAAATTTTCTGTTTTAATATTTTTTTAAAATTTTAAACAGTCAAAAAAACAAAACAAAACAAAAAATTGCCAAGTGCAAACGTGTAAAAGCCACAAAAAGGGGGGGGGGGTGGCCAAAAATGTTTTGCTTGGGGCAGCAAAAAACCTAGAGTCGGCCCTGCCCTCACCCATACTTTGCTGGTCATCTTTAAAGGAAAGAGAGGTGGAAGAAGTGACCAAGGGCTTCTTTGCAGAGGCAAAACAGCCAACCTCAAAGAATTCAAAGTTAAGGGGCGTTTACACAATCTCCAGGGTTCACAATTTTCTAACCAGCTCAAACGCATAAGCCTTTGCAGATGGGACTGTAGGGGACATGGAAATGGCACTAAGCAGCAAGACATGACACAACAATATAAGAAGAGGGCTAGAGTAATTGTGGGCAATACAGAGATTTAAGGTGACGAGAGCGGTGCTGATAGGACTCTTGGGTGTCTTACCTTGCAAGAGGCCCTGCAACACCCAGAGCCAATGCTGGAAAAGAATGGAACTGATTCCAGATCCATGCACAAATGTGTGTGCAAATTGGGCACACAATTACTGCACTAATGAGGCTAATACTAAAGCTACATGTGGAATTACACAAGCAAGTTAAGCTCTCGACTATATGTGTCTAGTTTTGAAAAGCTAGCAGAGTCTTGGGGGTAGCAGTGACAAATATCTTGCAGTGAAATAGTCTGTGGTTTATTTAGAAAAACAGCCCTCCCCTTTGCTGAGTGAGATGGTTAATTGTCCCTACAAAATACCAGCTCCAGTCTCCGTCCTGCAAGCTATGTACAGCCAGTGTCAGTCAGCCTCAGGGCAAAGCCCGTGACGAGAGACATACAGCATTGTTTCTAGAGCTTTGCCACTTCATCTATTATCATTTCCTTGCTCCTGTAATCACAACATGCAATGATAATAAAAAACCTGGCAGGAATTAAAAATATTCCAACTAAATAGCCAAATTAGCCAGCCACTGCTTTGCAACTTGGCCATGAAATAAATAGCCTTTGGCTAGCAAGGGCAATTGAGAAATAAAATTGGTGCTACGATAAAAAGGTTTCTGAACTACTGAGCCTGGCTCCAGCATAGCATCGCAGAAACACCCCTATGCACTAAATCCATGTTTCCTAACGTGTTCATCTAAACAACAGTTAAAACACTCTAGTAATTCATTTTCCTTGTGGCCCAGATTATCAGTGTGAAGGAAATGGCCGTGCTTATAAAGAAGCAATGTTGTCTCTAAACTACATTAGCAGGGCATTTACTCAATTTAACATCAATCCACAAGGCACTCAAATACGCTCCTAGTCCCCTTGGCTTCATTGGAGTTTAATGTTATGCACGTCTTTACCATCTCTGCTGGAGCATGACCTTTGAGCAGAGAAATTCAGAGGTAATGGATACACACTAATTTTTGCATCCACAGCAGTTGCACCCTTATTTATTTATTCAAGAATTTCCATAGCCCTGTTAATATAGCAGCTGGGTGCCACGCATCATTAAAATCACAATCTATATGCCTGATTGGCAGCTGTCTCCTTCCCTTACTCAGGCAAAACTCCCACTGACATGACTGATAGGAGGAAGAGTTTTGTCTGACTAAGGTCTGCAGCGTCAGGCGCCACAATACATCCCGACCCACCAGTGTAAATTAATGTTTTCATGGGGGCTCAGGTAAAAAAAAAAATCAATGTGGCTTTAAACACTTGTTTGTGGGAAGAATACGAGTAGGGTTTTCCCAATTTTAGATTAGCTGATCCTGCCCAAATGAGAGTAAACAACAACAACAAATGTTTGTGGGGTACTACGCAGACTGTCTGTGTTGGGAAGTATAAACCCCACACTGGCAGTGACAGGGTTAAAGGGAGCTGGAGAGCTCAAGTAGCCCATTCTGTGTTACCTGGAGGGGAGACAAGTAATGAAGGATTGGATGCAGCAAGGGAGGATCAGACTGATTGGTTCCTAAAGGAAGAGTGCAGGGTGATACAAGGAGATAGAGTTGTAGGCTAACAGCTCTGAAGGGACACTGCAGTAAGAGGAAAGACTCTCCTATGGCAGGTCCAGGAGAAGACCAAGCCCTAAAGCAGACAGCCTGGGGGGAGATTGGGAAAAGGATCCAACCTGAGGATGGGACTTCAGGGAGAAACCCCATGGCTACCCGGCTCTAGGAAGAGCCAGATGACTAGGGAGATAGCCGCGAGAGGCAGTGCTCTGTAAGGAAGCCGGAAAGAACTGAGCCCACTTTTATTTGTTGGGGTTTATTTTGGACTTTGGAGTACCCCAGAAGGGGCAGAACCACAGTGTGACCTAGCTGGAGGGCCACTGTGCAGGCCACTGGAGTCCAGAGGAGAAATGGGGAGGAGTTGCTGCAACAGCAGGTCTTGCCACAAGGGGGTGACTCTGAGATGGGAGAAGTCTGAATGCTGCCCCTTGGCGAGAGTATCACAAAAAGCTTTGAAGTGACTCAAATCTGAATGGCTGTGACCAGATGGATAGATATGGATGTTTAATGTATTAACTTTGAACCCTATGTCAAAAGAATATTAAGGTTGCAAAGTCAACCACTCAAGTTAGGAAGTGCGAGAATTAAGGTGTGCGTGCATTATGATACAGTCTTTAATTACATGATGACATACTAATTAGTCCCCCTCCCCCCAGGATTGCTTCCTGGAGTTGAAATGAGAAACTACAGAGAAAATCCTGCTCATGCCCTGCGGCCCGGAGCTGAAACATGCTCAGTACTGTTGGCATGTAGGAGATTTGTAGTTGGAGCATCTCAGTATACACAGACTATTTGGAGACTAGCTGCCAGATTCTACTAAGCCCCTACTGTGTTTGTGCAAATGGCATTTTTCAGAGGCCTTTCATTCTGCCAGACTTGGGTAGACTTTCACAGAGGTGGCAAGGGGCAACCTTTTGGAACTATGGTGATCCAACTGTCCTGTCAAATATCAATTTCTTGCTCTGAAGCATTAGAGGCATTAGAGCTTCTCAGCAAAACGGTTGCCAGAATTTAACGTAGCCAAAATAACATCCTTTTCCTTCATCATGGAAGCAGCTGAACCATTTTTGCCAAAACTTTCCAACATCATCCTGAGGTAGATATCTGGCATGGATTCTAGCTGCCTGCCTGACTAACGCTCTGGCAGAGTTCTAGACAGTTGAGACAAGGGACTACTAATGGAATATACTAGGTAAAGCTGGGAAATATTTTATTTTTACTGAAATTTCTTTTGTCAAAAAGTTCAGATTTGGGTTAGCCAAAACACTTAGTTAATTCATGTCAAATTTGCTGAATAGTTTTGGTCAAATTCTCTTCCGCCCCCCCCTGCCCCCCCCCCCGCACCAAAAAAAACCACTAAATTCTGATAGAGTCAAAAGTTTTTTGTTTTCAAAATGTTGAAACAAAATGTTTTTAATTTTCAGTTCAAAATAACTACTTCAAAATTTTGTTCAGTTTTAATTTTAAAAGTAAAAGTTTGAAATCAAAATATTTCAAGTCAAAAGAAATGTTTAGTTCAACCCCAAACAAAATTTTTCTGACTTTTTAAAATTTGCAAGAAAACTAAAAAAAATGGCTGGGCCCCATCTTACTGAGGGGGAGGAGTCAACAGCATCCAGTTCTTACTGTGGGTATTGACTCTGAAACCCGATGACATATGTTTTTGATCACATATGATCAAATGATCACTCCCAGCACTCGTGTATTACAGCACCATTGCTGGCAGCAGGGTGCCCTGAAAAGAGCAAAAACTTCCCAGAGCATCCGCTGGGGTTGGAGAGGAGGGATGGTGCGGTCCCTCTTCGCCAGCACTACTGCTAACCCCCTGTGCTGTTGATACCATTGTTTCAGCACCTGCTCCATTGTTCTAAAGCCATGCATGGGACCCTGGATGATGCAGTTAGGTAAGCTTGATGCAACGCTCAACGTCAAGATTTAGGTTCCAGTTTGTTACAATCAAGTTTATATTTTTTTAAATTTCCTGCACAGCAAATCCCTGAAATCATTAACTGGCCCCTATTCCCCCCTCCCATCTCAAAAGGGTCAGATTGTCAATATTTGTTTCCCACTGCCTGTGGTCCAGACACCTGACCTGATCCCCATGCCAGATGTGCCAGGGCCTATGAGAGCTGCAAACAATGTTAGCAGATAAGAAGCTTGTCTTTGACTGGCTTAGCCCAAAATCAGGCGAGAAAGCACCACTGTCCCCTCGATAGCTTTGCTGACCATGGCCTGGCCCTTGTTTCTGTCCTTGCCTATGTCATTTCGCTTATGCATTATCCCCTCTGGTTACCTAAATTAACATACCAAAGATTATTGTGCTCCAAGATGTGGCAAGAAGTTAGCCTTCCAGATCTAGGCTATCTGTCCCCTTTATGCATTAATTAAATTGAACCTAAAACATATCAGATAGTCCACTGAAGAGTTCTCCATCACCACACTTCTACGGAAACCCAGGAGTCAGTGTGTCCAAGTGTTTATCTTGTACCCTGCTTTCTTCTGCTGTTGAGCTCCGCTTTTGTTTGTGCGTCATGCTATCTAAGGATATAGCAAGTTAAAGGCTCAATCCTTCAGCTGAATGGCTCCTGAGTCAGCCCTGGCCTCTTGCGGGATCAGACCCTAAAAAGGTCCAAAAAATTTACTTTTCTGTGTGCTAAGCCACACGCTGATACTGCCTCTGCCTTCTCTAAACAGGCACACTGACAACCTGAGTCCCCCTCACCATTTTTTTCTTTTTTTTAACTAGAAAGGAAGTTTAATGGAGATTCTCTCATACATTCCAATCTGGCAATATACACGGAGCTGACATCTTGATTTCTGCTGTGCATCATACAAACGCTCTAACAGCACTGAAGGGCCACATCTTGCTGGCAACAGACTCAGTGTTTTGTGGAGATGGGGCAGCCACACAAACATACCTGCGTAACTTCAGGCATTTGGCCTCAGACTCAGGTTTTTGTGGGATTTCTCAGGCCCCAAAAGCAGCTTCCAAAATCCTGTTAAAGGAATATATGGTGGGGAGGGAACAGACACATGGAGTCTGGTTAGGAAGGCTGCAAAGACAACTCTTGAGACCCAGCATTGTGCAATGACATATACATATGGAGACTATTTTATTTTCCTGAAGGAAAAAAATGCATTTCTTTCATTCACTTTTTTGGGTCTGAGAGTATAGAGGAGCTTCAGGGGCCAGAGTGTGACCCACCAAGATGAAAAATCACAGTCTCTTAAATTTGCCACTATTAGGCAGATGTCCTGAAAAGCACGATGAGCCAAGTGTGTATACTGAAGCAGCTGTTACTGCAGTGATCTCACAGCACCCTCTGCTGGACTTTCCACAAAGAGATTTGGAGGCAAAGAATGGCACTAATGATTTCTGGTGAGTAGGAATGAGATGAGATAGTGAAACAACTGGAGAACAAAAGGAGTTATTGTAACACAGGAGAGAACCAAAGAGACATGCTCATAAGTTCAGACTACCATGCTATGGAAGGCACTCCTTTATCGCAGTGATGGGCACAGTCTGAATACTGGAGTAAACTTGATAACCATTAAAATTGTTTGTTGTACATTTGCAAAATTAGCTAAAGTCTTCACAAGTTTGTTCATTTGCCCTGTGCCAGGCGATTCCTAATTTTAGAGATACATTTTCCTTATAGTTTAAAGTAGAGGGTATAGTATATAATTATGCCAAGGACAAAAAATGTGTATTCCCCTAATAAGAGGAACCCCTTCATTCACAACTGATGGGTTTGTGTGGCTATAATGAAGGCACTGGTATCCAGTACCGACAAAGCTGTTCTCTATGTTGTCTACTCAGTCTATAGAATGGTGCAATTAACATATGCCTTCTTCTGTGGTTGGCTTTGCAGCAGGTGAACCTTTATTTTTATGAAAGTCTAAGGAGAACCCCAAAACATTCAGTAAAACTGGATTCAGAGTAGCAGCCGTGTTAGTCTGTATTCGCAAAAAGAAAAGGAGTACTTGTGGCACCTTAGAGACTAACAAATTTATTTGAGCATAAGCTTTCGTGAGCTGTAGCTGTAGCTCGCGAAAGCTTATGCTCAAATAAATTTGTTAGTCTCTAAGGTGCCACAAGTCCTCCTTTTCTTTTTAGTAAAACTGAGTTTTGCAGGCTCAGCAGGGATACACAGTTGCCTGGAATTAGACAGAGACACATTTTGGTTTAGAGCGAGTATTTGTATTTTATGAGTGTGAGTCAAGAAGGGGCAGTGTGTGAACTGCGCTGCCCCAGGACAAAGTTGTGACACAAACTCACAATTCCTCCCTTTCTGCCCTCTTGCTTAGGGGAGCAAGTGACTTTACCCTTTTCTATGGAGCAGCTTTTTCTTCCATGTGCCCCAATTGGCGATTCTGGATAGAGGTTAGGGGAACCAGGGTTCCTCATTCTCTTCCCACCCTTTGGCAGAGGTAAAAACCATGTTGTTTTCTCAGATATTCAGTAGAATACTTGAGACAGTGACTCTTCAGTAAGAGTCAGTGGTTCCCATTTCAGACAATAGCTCAAGCCCTGAAGTCCACCCCAGTGGCAGGGTTATCCACAGCTTTGGTGTCGCTAAGTTACTGGAGGTTACTCAGTCAGTTTTCATTTAATCTCCAACCTCTTACAGACTTCTCACATAAACTCCCTGTGGCTCTGGTTGGCTGCATTTCCCTGTGCATTTTGCTGTGCTTGGTGGAAGGGACACCCCTATGAGCTCTGGCAGGGATGGGGTTAAAACAGTTCCCCAAATTGCCAGTCTCCTATGCACTCAGCTAACCAGCAGGTAGAATGGTTGGTGCTGCAAGCAATGAATGTCTGTGCTTCATTAGCAGTAAGCCAGCTAGTTCCTTGAGTTCTGAGGTCTATAAACACACAGGCAAGGGCAGGCACTGCAACAGGGCAGGGACTCTTGCAAAATCACGTCTTTGGGCACGTCTCTTTTGGACAGAATTGTAATCTTTGTACTGGGGATTTCCTTGAGGAGATCCACCCTTTGGCTCAATCATCATCTGGTGTAAAACTGGGTAGCTCCATTAATGGAGTCTTGTCAATTTACACCAGCCAAGCATCTGCACCAACAGCTACGTCTGTATGCAGCTTGTTGTATTTATTTCTGCTGGGCATTAAAGATGTAGGACATTGTTATGTTTGCTATGGTTTGCTGTTCCAAGCCTTCTCCGTGGGCCAGATTCGTTCTTTCGCGACCATCCACTGCTCTCTAACAGGAATATGGCCCAGTTAGCCTATCGGAATCCCATGTCCAGTCTCCGTCTCCATACTACCCATGTGATGATTGCGTTCCCAGTAGTATAACTCAGTAAGTGAGGCTTCACTGCTTGCTGTACTAAATAGAGGGCACATAAGAAGCTTAGAAGTTACAACACTTGTATATTGGGTGTATTCTACATACACTAAACCCATCTGCATCACATCCTACCCTTCAGGCCTCTAGCGCTACAGTGCCATCTGCTGAGCCTTTGCAATAATCTGAGTTATTAAAGCTCAACCACCTTCACCAATTAAAGGTAATGGGTTCAGGTAAGCAAGGCCTTGAAAATCTTTATTGTTATATTTGAAAGACTCTGATTCAATAGATCAGCTGCAGACAGAATAGCTACCAGCGTGCATAATGCAAATAAATGTCAATTCTCACTTTTTTTGACAAGGGTAACAAAACAGTCTGCAGCACAAAACCAGGATGAGAATGTCTTGAGCCTATTAACAGGACATTGGATAATCCTCATTAAGAAATGGCTTTCGGAAAGCCTGCATTCTCATTGGTTCAATAGCCACAGCCTAATATCCTGGTTAACCACCATCAGTCACAACCAGTTTGTTTACTGAAGTAAGTCAGATAAAAGCAGTGCCCATTTCAGCAGCAATTGGGCATTGAAGATGCAGGGTTCCGTTTGTGAAATGTTTAGAAAGCCTTGGATAAAGAGATATAGATATGCAGATTGCTATTGTTTATTAATAGTGACTTTGTAACATTCCTTGATTTCTAATCAGCGGAAAACACAGCCATGTATACAATGCATTTTTCTAAAAAAATCAAATTTCTATGGTTTTTTTTAAAAACAATATGGATTACTAACCATGGTCTCTATTTTGCAAGCAGCTCCCTGCAGGCAAATCTCGGCAGAGATGTCTGCCTGCACAGGATCAGGTCCCATGTTTGCGCTCATCTTTTCCTACCTGCTCCTCCTGCATTGTCTATTTAAATGTAATTTATAACCTTTTTAAAAAAATCCTTCCCAGAAGTCCTTGCTTCTCTGAGGCAAAGCTCCTTTCTCTTCTCTCACTGCCCTGTTATCTCCTTGTCTCTCCCCTGCTTTTCTCTCTCCTCCCCTATTTGTGTCTTTTCTCCCCTTCTTTTCTCCTGTTTCTGCTCCTGGCTGCAGGGCATTTCAAAAGGTTGTTTTAAAATGAGAAGTGACTGCTGTGCTGGGCTACATGACTTAAGGCGAAGCCTTCAATACTGAGGAAACTAGATTCAGAAGTATTTTTTTCAGCATAGGTCAGCTTGTTCCAGTATGAACTTCTCCATCTAAAAGAAGTGGTAGGTTTAAAAATCGAGTTGATTTTCAAAGCAGTCGAGGGGACACAGCTGGATTTGAAGTCGGCCTCTATCTTGAGAGAGAGAATTCCTTAGCTATATCACTAGCGCACACAAACCACTTTGGGTTATTACAGTTTTTTGGTGCTTGTGTCACTTTCTAGTAAATTTCCTTCTGAGCCTCTCCAACAGTTGCCTAATGATGCAAGATTTGGGTTGCATACATAGTAACTAGGAGGCATGTTTGTGTGTTTAAAAGTTGTTTCCTCTAAAGTTTAAACAAGTCTTTGTTGACTGTCAATGGGATTTAGGCTCCTAAGTGGCTAAATCCCATTTGAAAATGATATTTAGGGGTCTAAATCAGCTAGAGGTTGCGACACTGAACACAGCAATGCCTAAATACTTTTAAAAACCTGTGCCCAAGTGCACATCCCATTATCAGAGTAAAGTCCACAGCCTTTTCAGTATTGGACATGACTCTTTCCTCTGTCCCTCATTTTGGTCTTTGTTACACATTGCATCTTGCATTTGGGACTTGGCAAGTTGAGAGGTATGCCCCAAAGGGCTTACAAATTTAGCATCTGATGAGAGACAAGAAGTGGATACAACAAAGAGAAAGGGAGACAAGATAATAGCGAAATAATCACATTTACTGGTTTACTATCGTAAGCAGAAGTCACAGCACACTATGCTTAGTCAACTGTTTGGTAGTCGTCACAGCAGAAGTGGTAATTGAATCTAGCGTTGTGTGAGCAGTACTATCACAAACTCTCAGATCACCCAGGACAATCTGTGGTTAGCTTTATAGATGACCTGAGAAAACATCACACTGCCTTTTCCTCAAGCAGAATGCCAGAAGGAGATAGATTAATTTAAGACTAATCAAAAGGCTTTTCTGGAACTTCCCCCTTCCTTCACTCTCCTTCCACTAGGAGATTTGGGCATCACGTATACTATGCAACTGACTGGGTATAATGTGTCTCAAACTTAAAGGTGGTCAATATTGTCATAAAACAGTTCAGTCTTGCCTGTATGAGTGGATCCAGTGTGTTATTTTAAAACCATATAAATGAACAGCCTTCTAGACCTGGTCTTTATTAAATAAACCCAACTAAAACTATGTGCAATAAGCCACTTGCCTTACCAAGCCTCATGTTTCCCTCCCCGCCCCCTTCAGGATAGGTTGTAGATCCTTGATGATGCATTGGAGAGGTTTTAGTTGGGGGCTGAAGGTGATGGCTAGTGGCGTTCTGTTGTTTTCTTTGTTGGGCCTGTCCTGTAGTAGGTGACTTCTGGGTACTCTTCTGGCTCTGTCAATCTGTTTCTTCACTTCAGCAGGTGGGTATTGTAGTTGTAGGAATGCATGATAGAGATCTTGTTGGTGTTTGTCTCTATCTGAGGGGTTGGAGCAAATGCAGTTATATCGTAGTGCTTGGCTGTAGACAATGGATCGTGTGGTATGATCTGGATGAAAGCTAGAGGCATGTAGGTAGGAATAGCAGTCAGTAGGTTTCCGATATAGGGTGGTGTTTATGTGACCATCGCGTATTAGCACCGTAGTGTCCAGGAAGTGGATCTCATGTGTGGACTGATCCAGTCTGAGGTTGATTTCCATCCCACCATCAACCTCAGCCTCAACGACCCATCACTCTCACGGATCTTGGGAGACAGGCCAGTCCTTGCTTACAGACAGCCCCCCAATCTGAAGCAAATACTCACCAGCAACCACACACCACACAACGGAACCACTAACCCAGGAACCTATCCTTGCAACAAAGCCCGTTGCCAACTCTGTCCACATATCTATTCAGGGGATACCATCATAGGGCCTAATCACATCAGCCACACTATCAGAGGCTCGTTCACCTGCGCATCTACCAATGTGATATATGCCATCATGTGCCAGCAATGCCCCTCTGCCATGTACATTGGTCAAACTGGACAGTCTCTACGTAAAAGAATAAATGGACACGAATCAGACGTCAAGAATTATAACATTCAAAAACCAGTTGGATCTCTCTGGTCACTTCAATCTCTCTGGTCACTCGATTACAGACCTGAGGGTGGCTATCCTTCAACAAAAAAGCTTCAAAAACAGACTCCAACGAGAGACTGCGGAATTGGAATTAATTTGCAAACTGGATACAATTAACTTAGGCTTGACTAGAGACTGGGAATGGATGAGTCATTACACAAAGTAAAACTATTTCCCCATGTTATTTCTCCCCCCCCCACCCCACCCCCCACCCCACCCCCCACTGTTCCTCAGATATTCTTGTTAACTGCTGGAAATGGCCTACCTTGCTTGTCACCATGAAAGGTTTTCCTCCTTTCCCCCACCTGCTGCTGGTGATGGCTTATCTTAAGTGATCACTCTCCTTACAGTGTGTATGATAAACCCATTGTTTCATGTTCTCTGTGTGTGTACATCAATCTCCCCTCTGTTTTTTCCACCAAATGCATCCAATGAAGTGAGCTGTAGCTCACGAAAGCTTATGCTCAAATAAATTTGTTAGTCTCTAAGGTCTCTAAATATAGACATTTTCATTCAAATCTGACAAAAATATACACATCTGGCTACACAAATACCCTTACCCTACCCTTACCCTTCACTAATTGTTCATTACTGACAGGCAGGAGGTCAGGGCTGAGGAAAAAAAATGACAATTGCACTTGTAAAATTAGTATTTCTACAAGTAAATCTGTTAGTAGTCTCCTAAGGCAGTATTTTGTTGGCCAGCTGCTACTGGTAAAATTCTGACCGTGCTCTCACAGTTTATTTAAATAAATAAATAATCTCACTGCTGATAAAATCAGGAAAAATGTGAAGTCGGAGACGGCAGTGTCATGAAGCCATCCTGCCAAGCTCATACTTGTATGTTAGTGTGTTCTTTCTCCTTTTGACCTCTACATATGGACAATAGTGTATTTTGGTGCGCACACCGCTTTCTGCGTCATGCGCTATCCATGCTTCACATGGACTTGGGTCGAGTGAATCTTGAGGAGGATACATTTTTGTTGGCTCCCCTCCGACAGTTTCGGGAACCTTCACAGTAAATATCAGAGAGTGCTGACGAGAGGATAAATAGAGGGTTTTGAGAGAAGTGAAGGAAGACAAAGCCCTGGCTGGCATGATTTAGTTGGGGTTGGTCCTGCTTTGAGCAAGTGGTTGGACTAGATGACCTCCTGAGGTCTCTTCCAACCCTAATCTTTTATAATTCTCTGATTCTAAGATATACATATATATCAAAATATTCTGAGTACTTGGTGAGCAAGTTATTTCAAACTATGTGCATATATGATTTATAGGCTATTAAAGCTTATAATATTCATTATATTTGCTTGAATATAGGCTAGTATTTCTCACTTTTTCAATGCCTGTTTTGAGATTACCAGTCTTTTTTCTGGTAAATTCTTTCTTTCTCTTAAGCACATACAGCCTGTTGTCACTCTGTGTCTATGAGGTTTTTACTCGAGAGTATTAGTGGTCTTGGGGGAGACAGAGGATAGAGAAGCAAACGTGAAGAGAGATGTCTGCCTAGAAAAAAGGCTGGGATTTTCTGCTTGGGGGGTTTGGAGCGCACAAGATAATATTTTATTATTGGTAGTATGCTATGACAAATTCTTATATAGACTTATAAATTACATATCATATGCATAATATATTGTATTTTTATAGTATGGCAAAAGAAAAATCCCAACAATTCATTGTTTCGTAGTGAAAATTAAATCAGAATAAACATTTGTAAATATATTTTATATATAGTCTGGATAAACTTTTTATTTCCCTAACAAAATTAATCAAATGTTTTTTCATTTATTCAAAGAAGGACAATTTTCCTTATTCGTGGTGTAAAAAAAATTATATATCCTCTCTTGTTTTTATGTGAGAACATAGACAAAATAGCACTAACTTTCACAGAAATATCCTGGTAAAATAACACAGGTTTTCAGCATACATATATGAATAAAAATATTATTTGTTGTATAGATATATACATCTCAATATTTATAATATAAAATTATTTTTATTGGTTTCAATAAAAACTTTCTGCTACTAATTTTAATATCAATATTAGGTATTTAAGCACAACCTCTTATAAAAACAAAACAAACCAATTTGTTGGAACAATACAATCCGCATACAATTTTCTAATGGTTTGCTTATTGCCTGGGTGTAATTCATATCAATATAACTAATAGTTGAGCTTTAAGCTTGTGGGTTATCCGCATCCTATATCCTCTATTGCCTCTTAGTCAGAGGATAGAAGATGTAAATAGAGGATACAAGAGTGTCATTGCGTATTCAGACAAGGAATTCCACAATTTAGATGCCCCAACAGAAAAGAAAAATTTCCTGAGAACTCTTCTAGTAAATTGTATTATTTCCTATATTATTTTTATTTTTTATATTGTATTTACTTCCACTTTACTTACATACGCAATTAGTTGAAAGAATGTGTCTAAAATTTATTTCTCTCATGATGCCATTGTTACTGAGAGGGCTGCTGAAAATGAAGATTATTATTGTATTTTTACAACTTCACCTTTGTATATACGCAAATATAAAGCTTTCGTGTTTATATATTCAGTGTCATTTTTGTGAAAATAATAAATTCTTTTTTTTTTTTTATGGTGTGGGGCCTCTTACACTTGACATAGTTTAGGGCCTCACAATGTCATAATCCAGCCCTTGCCTTCCCATTTCAAAATTATGCTCAAGGTGAGGATGAAACTGCATACCTTTATGGGGAGCTTAGAGCCTTTTGTAGGTGTCATACACATAAATCAGTGGTGGGCAACCTGCGGCTCGCGGGCTGCATGTGGCCCATCAAGGTATTCCGCTGGCTGGCCGCCAGACAGTTTGTATATATTTGCATGGCCGCTCGCAGCTCCCAGTGGCCACAGTTCGCTGTTCCCAGCCAATGAGAGCTGTGAGCCTGTAATGGAGACCTGTGGCCACTGGGAGCTGCGGGCGGCCATGCAAATATATACAAACTGTCTGGCAGCCTGCCAGCGGAATACCCTGATGGACCACATGTGACCCCCGCAGGCCGCAGGTTGCCCACCACTGACATAAATCTAAAAGATAAATACTTGACAGGTAAACTTCCAGGTCATGTTTCCAGTATTGTGCCTATTCTCTTTTTCACAATGACAAATTAGAAATCCTAAAAAAAAAAAAGATTAGGGGTTGGGGAGAAAAAGTCTTTCACCAGCTCTGCTCTGATCTTCTTAGAAGAACCAGTGATGGCATGCTAAGGTAGTATACACCGCGTATGGATCAAAACTCTCTGCATTTCCATTGTCTGCAAAAGTGTGCTCTCTCTTTCACCATCAGGAACAATTTGAAAAACTCCAAAGTAACTATTGAAGCTGATTTCAAATGAGAATAGAATGAAATAAGATATCTGAAAAAGGTGGACACTGAAAGAAAACAAGAAAGATCAATATTGCTTTAGAATTCTGTCGTATAAGAGAGTCCGGTTGGATAATCAATCTAAAGTATGAGAGGGGACACGGACAAAGAAAATGGTTTTCAAACTTTTTGGTGTCGGGTATTCCTTAATACACATTTTTCATTCTCTAATTTCATATGAAATCCCCACTGTACCAGGGAATGTGGGCCCTTTATAGGCACAACCAGGCCTGTTCCATTGCTACAAGTTATCAGCTCCTTAAGTTCAAAACGAGGCATTCAGCGTGGTGTGGTACTGAGAAGGAGCCCCTGACTGGACCCAGAGTAAGACATAAAAGCTCCCCGCCTCAGTCTGAGGAGGGGAGAGCCAACTGTTGGGCTTCTGGATGTGAGTGTAACTAGGGTGTAGGTAGGACTGGTGCTGAGCAGCTGACGGAGAGAGAGATGGCAAAGGGGTCATGGTGGGAAGTAGCCAGTGGAAGCTAGAACAGAGAGCGGCTCCTCTGTATGCAGAGTCTAGGGACTTGTCCTGGTCTAAAGCGAGGGACTGGGCTTCCCTATATCTCAGCTGCACGTTATGGTGAGTGGCAATCAAGTTAAGCAGAAGCCACCTGTGAGTAAGTGAAAGGATTTGGAACTGGTTTATCTGCAAACTTGCAAACTTTTATAGTTATATATTTGTAAAACATCATTGATGTGAAGAGTTACCACACATTTCAAAAGCTGTATGATGCACTTTTTATTCTGTGGGTCAGAAGGCTCTGAAATACTACAACCTAGTTTACAAGTATGGCAAACTAAATACATTTTAGGCATGGGGGAAGATTCCTAATGTGTAAAGTTTGACTGCTGTATACAAGACAAACCACCAAAGTGAGTGAAAACCTTAGAAAGTGGATACTCATCCTGAAATATTCAGAAATATGGTGATATTCACAGGTGTACCCACAATTATCATTTCAAAAGCACTGGTTATGTGCTTGAGCCTCTGTCAGGCTCAGGGGCCTAAACTTTCAAAAGTAATTAGTGATTTTTCTGTGTCCAACTTGAGATGCCTTATAAGGGCCTGATTTCCAGAAAGTGCTGAGCACCTGCTCTCTAGAAATGAGGTCCCTTTGAGACATCCCAGCTGGACACACAAAAATGGAGGCAATCCAAAATCCAGTGTTGCCAACTCTTCTGCTTTTATTGCTAGTCTTGAGATATTTGCTGCTTTTCTTAAAGCCCCAGCTCCTGTATGCATCTCAGTTTTCACTAAAATAAAATTAACTTTTTGTTTTAGCCCTCCTGGATGTGGAAAAAAAGCTTAAAGCCATGAGCCAAGTGTGCCCTACAGGCTCTGAAAGCAAGAGGCAAATAAAAATAACTAGAAGTTTAAGATTTTTTTTAAAAATGTCATGATTTTGGGGGCCTGACTCATGATTTCTTTAACACCTTGGAGTTGCTGGCCAGTGAAAATCATTGGTCACTTGTCAACTCAGGCCAGAATGAAAATGGTTTCTGCCCCTGAGGGGGCGGCTGTGGTGTGCATACAGACTCCACTGCTGGACGCTGCCAGGTCAATACACCCTCCACTCCCCTGCGCTGTGGGAATAGCCCAGGCCTGGCTGGGACTGAGTTTGGTTCCTGCACTGGGCACAGCATGCGCGCCGCCTGGACGCGAACCGGCGACTCCGGGGCATCACGCCCACTGCGCAGGCGCCAGGGCTGCAGCTCCCACTTCCCTCTCTCTCGCCTTTCCCCTCCCACCTCGAAGTAGACGTTCCTAGTCACGTAAGGGACCGAGGGAGGGGGGAAGGGCGGGGCGCCCTGTGAGACAGGCCAGGGAGGAGGCGGCGCCTGGTGGAGGCGATGCATCTCTATTGGACGAGCAAGGAATGGGGCGGTGCGTCCTGCGCGGGAAAGGGCGGGCGCCTTGTGCGGCGATGGCAGGGGTGTGTGAGGGGGCAGGACAGCGCATGCGCAGAGGGGCGGGTCGCCGCGGCCTGGGGGTGGGAGAGTCGAGCCTCTCTCGCGCAGGCGGCTTTTATTAGCGGGCGGGCTGGGCGACAGGCTGTCTTCCGCGCGCGCCTGCCGCAGCCTCGCTATGGATGCCCAGAAAGTGAGTGGGTGCGCGGGAAACTGGTGTGAGGGAGTGTCGCGGGGGGGGGGGGCTGGCTCGCGTCCCCCCTTTCCCCCGCCTCCCGGGCGGTAAGGGGCCGCGCCCTCCCTCACGGGTGAGCCCCTGAGCGGCCGCGGGGGGGGGGCCTCCCCGGCAGGCGTGAGGCGGTAGCGGGCGTTGCTGCGGGGAGGGGCAGGTGCTGGAAGGAAGGAAGGAGCGGGCGGGCGGGCGGGGGGGGGCAGGTTGGGGTGACTCGCTCTTTGCCCCACCCGAGCCGGGGGGTGGGTCTGGGGGACGCGCGGGGGGGCGGTTGTTTGTAACGGCCTTGGGGGCAGTCGGAGGCTTTTGTTTCGCTTTGTGTTCGGTGAAAAGCTCTTTGCGGCGTGGAAAAGCTGGAGCTGCCGCCTCAGGAAAGCGCTGGGTGTTGTCGGCGGGATCGCTGAGCGTGGCGAAACGGGCTCGCTTGGAAGCTGCCTTCAGACGAGAGGGCAGCGCTGGGCGCCTGGAGCCGGCGGGGCCCTGTGGGACCTGTTGCTTTTGAGCCCTAGAGGCGGGGGGATGCTGGGGCGGAGCGTCGCTGCGCGCTAAAGGGAGCTTCCCTTCAGTGCGTCTACCTCAAAATCTTCCTGTGAGAGGGAACCCATCCTTCTCTCTGTGCGCTCGACATTCTGCCCTTTGTCCAACTTCTGTAGCTTTGCCGAAGGCTTTTTCACAGAGAGGTTGTATGAAAACTGTATAGCTGAGAAGAAACTCCCTTGCGACCTACAGTGATGGGGAGGGGAGCAGCATGCACGTGCAACACTTCCTGGGAGGTAGCAGCCGTGTTAGTCTGTATTCCCAAAAAGAAAAGGAGGACTTGTGGCACCTTAGAGACTAACGAATTTATTAGAGCATAAGCTTTCGTCACGAAAGCTTATGCTCTAATAAATTCGTTAGTCTCTAAGGTGCCACAAGTCCTCCTTTTCTTTTTGGGAGGTAGCAGGTTTCCCTAAGGGATTTACCTGTACTAGTGAGAAAATGGGACAATGTTTCGGCAGTGGAAGAAAAATTCTTATCAGTAACTTGGCATGCTGCAAAATGATGACGTGTAAGAGAGAGCTACTAGGAAGAAAATGCTGGGAAAATAGATGGAAAGTGTTCTACAATATTGGTCTGATCCGATCCTTCCCACAAGAGGATGTAAAGGGGTTGTAAACCAACAAATGTAAATGTTGAGCTAAACAAAAGACTTGACTTCCTGCTTGTTGGGATGCTAATTGTATGTTATAAAACACCAGTCTGGAATAGATCTCTCTCTCTTATTGTGCATTTTGGCCACCAGTAATTAGACTGTTGACATAGGTGAACTCCTCTGTTTGCTGTTAATGTGAAACTGCATTGAACGGGACAAATTAATTACACTTCTTGTATGTTTTTAAAATGTGGCTGTTGGACCATGTTCCCTTCTGTCTCCTTCCTTGCTTGTCCCCCACCCAATCAAATTATTGACCTGCAGAGAGGTGGCTGGGTTAGGAGTCTGGGCCAACAGGAAAAAATTAGCATAGGCTCTGCAAGTAATCTTGACCCAACTTTATGGGTCCCTGGCCAGGTATCAGGAAGGATTTTTGCCTGCCTCCTCCTTTAGGACCTCACCTAACTACTGGCAGTAGCCAAGAAATACTAAACTATTGTTTGTATCTTGATTTTTTTGGGGGGGCTTGAAAAATTTCACACACCTATTGTCTGGATGACTAAGCTTACTACTACTTCGAAATATGCAGATGAGAGATGCCACCACATAACTGGCTGTTAAGCCAGCTCTGTGGTAGACTCATGTCAGGGTGCTCTCACGGGACCTTTTGGTTGAAGAGGTAAGGGGGTGAACTTCAGCAAGTCTCTTCCTCATTAAATGTTGTATAAAAGTGAACCTCCATCCACCTTTAGCTGCTGGAAGAGAAAAGGAATTATTCTCTTCTTCCCGCCCCCAAGCAGTGGGAGTAGGGGAGAGGGCCTCTGCTATTCTACTGATTCTCCTAATCTTGAGTAGTGGCTTCTGCTTTACCCTTTTCCGGAGCCTTTTTATTTTGGGTGGTCCTCTCCAGTGCCTGTCTCTGCTAGTCCGAGCTTTTCCAAACAATAGCATTCACATGACTTATAAGTTTCACTGCTGCCCCATGGGGTTCTGCATAGTATCCTTGAAACTGACCATAGGTGGTATTGATCTCCCTTCAGTGCTGCTTGGAGAAGCTATGAACAGTCGCAGAAATATTACAACTGTCTTCAGATTTGAAGAGGGCAGTAGCTTGGTTTATGCTTAGTTCACATTTGGAAAGTTACCTTTGAAATTGTAATGTCTTGAAACCTCATTCTTAAATGAGAGGTTTTGCAGAGGCTCAGATTTGGAGCTAGACTCTTACTTGCTAGGGCCAAATGAAATTGATTGAATACTACTTAATATACATAAGATTATTCATTAATATTTGAGGTGTTCAGTTGCTATGTGAGTGCCATAGAAATGCATATAAATCAAGAGTCATTTAGGAAGGGACATCTTGTGTATCTGTAAACTTACAAAAAAATCTTGTCATGTGTATTACTGTATATTTGTAGTGTAGTATGACAGTCTTGCTTGTGAAATTTTAGATGCATAAAATGTCTTCCTTTTGTTAATCCCATCTAATGGAATCCACGTTACGAGTCCTCTCTCTCCAGAGTGCTCTGTTCAATGCTGCTATGTCCTCTAGTTTATCACACCACATTCTAATGTCTTCCTTTATGATATTCCACTGTGATGCTTTGGAGTTTCATCTAGACCAGTAAAGTGTCACCTACAACCTTGCATGCTTCTGTACTGTGCAACTTTGACTCAGAGGCCTGACACTAGCCACCTGCATACAGCACAGTGACCTCACTCTGTCTTCCACCAGCCTGGTTACTCCATGCAGGGTGATACTAACTGCCCCTCTGGTCCTGTGTCTACCCAAAACTGTCTCCCTTGCAGTGCTCAGCCCTTCTCTAAAGGATCAGCAAATTTGATAAGGTTTTGAGAGTGCTACAATGAGAAGAGCATACACAGCATTAGCCTGTTAGTTTGACTGTGGATTTTACTCTTTCAGTTTAAAACATTCCACTGAGATTGTTTATTAACAGAGGACAGATACTTAAATGATACCAAACAGAAGGAATTGGGATAGAAAAGGTTCCAAATAAACAAAAGTGAAAATGTTTGTGATAAATGAGGGGGGAGGGGTAGCTCCCTTTTTATGGACACTCAGTTGACTAAATGCATCCGATGAAGTGAGCTGTAGCTCACGAAAGCTTATGCTCTAATAAATTTGTTAGTCTCTAAGGTGCCACAAGTACTCTTTTTCTTTCAGTTGACTATGGAATCCCTCTTGGTGGTGGTTCTCTGCTTCCTTTACCTGTAAAGGGTTAACAAGCCCACAAGTAAAAGGAAAGGAGTGGGCACCTGACCAAAAGAACGAATGGGAGGGCTAGAACTTCTTAAAATGGTGGGGGGGGCCAAAAAAACCCCCCACAACCTTCCCTTTGTCTGGGTGTTGTGATTCTCCGGGGAAAAGGGGGAGCGGTTATGCAGTGAGAAGCTTAAGCCAGATGTGAAAAACCATCAATAATACCTAGAGATTGCTTATCTGAAACCCCAGATATGTAACTAAATTAGGGAATGTAATTTTGTAAATGTTTTTTTTAAAATCTAGCATAAATTCCAGATGTGTTCTTTTTTGTTTTTAATAAAATTTACCTTTTTTAAGAACAGGATTGGATTTTTGATGTCTTGGACATTTGTGCATACATTCTTAAATTAGCTGGTGGCAACAGCTGATTTCCTTTATTTTCCTTTCTCCGCTCTTCCTTGGAGGGGGATGAAAGGGCTCGAGGGTACCTCACAGGAAGGAATTCCAGAGTGTGCCTTTCTGATTTCAAAGGGGGTGGGTGTGTGTTGTATGGTGTGATTTTTTTTTTTGTTTTTTTTGTGGCCATTTGGGTGGTGGCAGCATCTATGTATCCAAGGTCAGAGAAACTGTAACCTTGGGAGCTTAATACAAGCCTGGAGTGGCCAGTATTAATTTTTAGAATCCTTGTGGGTCCCGACCTTCTGCGCTCGAAGTGCCAGAGTGGGGAGTCAGCTTTGACAGCGCTTCTAGTGCAAAAACCCCATTTAACAAGCTGGAATCCTTGATTTTTCCTCACGATAGTCCATTTTAACAAGTCTTCTGGCAGGGCTGGCTAGTCCTTAGGCAGGATCCAACTCCGATCTCAAAGTGCTTGGTGTTTTTGTTTGTTCAGGTGAAGAATGCCAAAATGGCTTGTTTTCTCCACTTATATTGTTTCCAGGGGGCTCAGCTTGCTGTGTCCACCAGAGAGCTGATGCCATGTGTTTTTTGTTTTTGTTCTGTTTGTGGTCTCCTCCTCTTTGATGGCTTTGTTTACATTTTATGTAAATGTACTTCATTGCCTCTCCTTGATCAATTTACATTGGAGATGATACAAGCAGGCGGAGCCACATTCCTTGGTCTTATAGGGGGTGACTTAAGCCCTACCACATTTTAAAAACATTTCCAGCACATTTATAATTTTTATGTTAACAGTACATAATCTCACAAGAATACTAATCAGTGAGTTGCTAGTTTTTCAATTGTATATTACAAGACCTCCTTTAAATCAATATAATCAGCTCAGTGCACCCCACATACTTATCAGGCCAGCTGAGACTCACTGCTACATATCAGAAAGCCCCATGCCATTTTATGAGGGTTATAGTGTTGCCAATCACTTCTTGGGTTGGCCTCTCTTTTCCTTCTATCTTGATGGGTTGGTCTTACCCACATAGTTGTCAAGACTGTGCTTTACACAACCAAACCATTTGAGCCTGCACTCCCTCAATACAAAATGTATCAAATCACATCATGTAACTCATGGGCATTAATATACTGTTCAGAGGCACTAAATCTAATTCTTAAATTGCAATGTAATTAATTTGCCATGATCAGATTGTTAGCATACAATATTAACACATCTAAACCTTATTTTAGGACTAGAGTGACTCCATGAACATGTACTAATTGGGGTACTAAGCCTACTAGCCAGAAGGAAGTACAAAAATGAAGGGGCTCACCAGTGACCTCCAGGACAATGCCTGATGAACACAATGCTTACCTTCTGTGCAGTGTTATTTGAATCCCCCTCTGGGGAATTAGCTAAGGGGATTTACTGCAACTTGCTTGATAGGCCATTCTCTGATGGGATGTAAGCCTCTACTTTGGCTCATAGCCAGGTCTGCACTAGAAACTTGCGTTGGTATAATTGTTGCCCAAGGCTGTGAAAAATCCATATCCCTGAGCGACACAGTTAAACCAACCTAACCCCTGGTGTAGACTGTGCTAATTCTCTCATCAGCATAGCTACTGCCTCTGGCGGAGGTGGACTAACTGTGTCAATGGGAGAAGCCCTCCTGTTGGCATACTAGCATCTTCACTGAAGGTCTCCAACTATGCCACTGCAGCCTTTTAAGTAGAGATTGGTCCTCTGTTTTCCTACAATTCATCTTAATAAAATTATGGATAGCAGAAGAGAGGCTGGAGCTGCCAGCCTTCAGAGATGAGCTGCAGTCTGCTTCATCTTGCATTTTACTACTCATTTGGACGATTATTAGCAAACAAAATAGTAGCTGCTGACTTCTAGCTCTTATTTGAAATTGATGGCTTGGGCCCCAACACCTGCCAAGGAAAGCTACTCACTCCATTAGTGGATTTTTCAGCCTTTACCTTTTTTTCATCATTATAGGGAAAAATTTATGGTTAGGATTAAAGTTAGCCAAGCTTCATCGTATTCCTTCCTGCTTGATGAAACTGAAACTGTAGCCTTGAAAGTTTTATGTACTATTTCTAATAGTCTTGCCGATCCTTGTTTCTCCCCCTGTTCCCTCTTCCAACCCCCCACCCCCTTGAGTCCTAACTCTAGGGTCATTGGCACAATCTTGTTTATGCTGGGACAACTGTTAGCAAGTAGGAAATGGGAGTGATACATTGTTTGTGTGTTAGGAGTGGCTATGCAAAGGACTTTATTTGAATGTTACCTAGATAGACCTTTGCCTTCAGGTAAATTCAGACTTTATTGTACATGGCTATAAAATGTTTTTCAAATGGCAGAACCAACAGGATCTAGTAAATCAAGTCAAAAGAGGATTGGGAGTTTTCTGACTCATCCATACTGATGGTTATGTTTATAGGATCTAAGGCTTAGCTTTGGGCTTGTCTGACACAAGCACAATTGCTCCTGGTCAGTAGTGAACCAGAAAGCAGCTGGTCGGATTAGACTGTCTGAGGGAATAACTTAAAAACAACTTTGTCCATAATACTCCTATAAAATACTTTAATCAACGGGAAAGCTTCTGTTCTAAACCAAATGGTGGAAATATATTCATAACAGTAATTTGAGGGAAGTAATGGGTCCTGCTACACATCACCATAGCAATTTGACTGTCCTTATTGAAGAGTAATAAAAATTGGAAAGATCTGTCAACTGTATGCAGTTGCACACAATTAACTAGAATAGTATTGCATGACTACCTCATGCCAACTCTTGATAGGTGTAAAGGTAAACTTACCTTCCAATTCAAAGTTTGGAATCTTTTCCTAAGGGCCTTCTGGCAGGAAGCAGGGACTGTAGATAGCTTGCTGATTCTTCCACTGAAACACTGATCAGTGATGTATCTCATATTAAAATCCTTAGAGTGCAGGTAGGTGGATACTAGTATAATTCAGTTCTTAGTGTTCTCCATGGCTTACCTTTCAATATTCTGTTGAACTGGATGTTGGTATACCCTCTAAGGAAAGTGGACAGCGCTCAGGTAACTAAAACTGGTGGGATGCTATACCACAAGGTTGATCAGCTGGCTTGTTCCTATGCAGTTGCCCAGTTCAAAGTGTGTGTCTTTAAATAATTCTGACCTGGAGAATCACACACTCTTTGTGAGGTCAGAAATAATAAATTCCCTATGATGAATTTGTAGAATGAATTAAGGATGGGACTAGGAAGAAACATTGGTATAAAAGCAACTGTGTTTAAACTAACTTCTGACAGCCAAGCCAAAACCACTTAAGTTTTTAGCCACGCTTTATACAAATTGCATGTCCAAATGTTTCAAGGAGTAGAAAAGATTTCTTGGTGGAACGCCTCTTAGATAGCATTTCTCAATGCGGCAATCATGGCTGCATGCTGCTACTAGGGGCTTTTTGTGTGTCCCCAACCTCTTCTGGGTGGTGATATGGGGGGGCAGGGGGCAAAGCAATGGCCCCTCCCAGGGCTGCCAGTAGGGGTTGAGTCCTGTCCCCCTCTGGAGCCACAAATGCTGGAAGAGCAGGCAGGTGGCGGGGCTCGGGCTTCAGATTTGGGGTGGCCAGGCAGCAGAAGTCTGCTGTGTGGTGGTGGGCTTCATCCTCTGGCCCCAGGCTCACCCCCAGCCATTGCTGCAGGGCTCCAGTCCCTGGACTCACCCCCACATAATCCCTGACCTTGAGCTGCCTCCCTACCCACCTCCACATCCAGGGCTTAATTTGTCCCCCAGCTTGCCAGGGCTGAGTAAGTCTGTTTGTGAAAAATATTTGTATGTCTGTTAATATCACTTTTCACTGCCTCCCTGCTAGCTAGCAAGTCTGCTGAAGCAATATTAACAAAATACAAATATCAGTTTTCACACAGATAGACTTACTAGCTAGCAAGTCTTTATAAAAAACAAAACAAAAAAACCATGCAAAACGCATTTTGTTTCTATTCTGTTGAGGTCCAGTAAAGAACAGAGGAAATTGTACATTATTTTTATTTGAGTCTGCAAAAAAACCTACATAAATATGCACGTATATCATTGTAATTTATTTGTTTTTCCTCAAGTTAATTAAGTATTTTAGGAAAAATTTGCAGAGCGGCTACCAGCAATAGTTGGTGGCCACAAGCTGAGGGCACCAAAAAATTTCTTGAGAACCCCATCTTAGATCTCCCATCTTTGACTGTTTTGGGCCTTCCTAGCTTTAACAAAACGTTTTCGTTTTGAAACAAAAGTCTGATTTCACATTAGGACTTGAATCTGTTTGTATTGTCTTTGCAGTGTTGCAGTGGGAAGTGGTAATAAGCAGACAAGGTTTTTCATTCAGTAATAAACATTGTCTTTGGGGTGGCAAACTATTTAAAATTTCTCACAAGATAGAAAATATATATGATCTTTACACAAATATTGAATTCTCTCTTGACTTTCTTTGTAATCCCAGGAAGCTCTACAAAGGATTATCTCTACTCTGGCGAACAAAAATGATGAAATCCAGAACTTTATCGACACACTAAGCCACACGTTAAAAGGTGTTCAGGTACATGTTAATATCTGCAAATCATTATATTTGCAAATGTGATGAAGCTGAGGGTTGGGAGGTGTATGTCCAGGTCAGTCAGACTTGGATTATTGATGCTCACTTAAAAAAATTCTTGGTGTGTAAAGAGCTGCTATTAAGAGCCCAATTCTTAAAATCAAAAAGGAAAGCTGTTGTGGTGGTTTTTCTGTTTATGGTGATTTTACTGAAAGTAAAATGCAAGTATAAATTTCAATTCTGAAACTGAAAAATCCCTGTTTTGTGAAATGCTGAGACTGGACTCAACTATAGGGAAATGTCTAAATGATTTTGAAGCTTCTACCACCTTGTGTGAAGTGGAAGCTGTGGTAGTTGTGTGTGAACTTTTTTCCCTAGTTAAATCCAGCTCACATTCTTCTGAAAAGCCAATATTCATCTGATGTGTTGAGATTTCTTTGGTCTGAGCATCAACACTTGTCTTGCTTTTTCAGGTTAGTGCTTTTAAATCAGTAAATTGGAGGATAACAGACTGTCAGACTTGTGTTTGTATCTTCTATTATCTACCCCTTCTCAGTCTAAAACAAGGATTAATTTTTTTCTAATTTATCTAGTGCCTATGCTTATACCTCTGTACAGTGCTCTTTGCTCAGCATTGGTATGTTTGTAACACTGTAAATCTAAAAGCAAGTTTCTTAAGTAGTGGCAAGTAAAACCAAGTGCTGTTCATAGAACTAGGTAACTGTTTTTTGTGTGTGTGTGTGTGAGAACTACTAGTCTTCTGTGTGAGAGCTTGACTCATGACAGTGAGAGGTTTGTACTATTAGATAACTAAGGGTTACACGTACCTGTGTGCTGTGCAGGATTCTGTCTGTAGCATTGCTGACATAACCAACTGGTGGCCTGTAATATTCTAAATTCTCTACTCTGCTTAAGAGGCCCACCATACAAATTGCAACATGACTAGCAAATTTTTTATGAGATGGGGTAGCATGACAACATGCAGAGTGATCATTGCAAATTGTAGTTGGGGGGGAGGGAAGCTTTCACTCTAGAAGACTGACCTGCCTCACTGTTCTTGCACAACTGAAACACAATTACAATTCTCTTCTTAGGCTAACTCTTCTAATGTAATTGCTGAGCTGGATGAGGAATTTGATGGTCTGTATTCTATACTGGATGAGATGAAGGAAAGTATGACCAACAGTATTAAGCAAGAACAAGCTCATAAATCTCAAGAGCTACAGGTAATTACATACATCTGAAAGTTTTTGCAGTACTAAGGATGTAATTCTTGACAAATTAGCTAGTTTTAGTCAACGCAAAATGATTTTGCAGCAAGTATTTATAACAAATATGTTTACTTCTAGCTAATGTGTGTTCTATCTTAATTACTTACATGGCTTTTATTGCATGAGTCCCTCAAATTTTTAAATATATTTAACTCACATGAATGTTGAGTATAAGGAAGTGCTGTTCCTCCATTTTACTGATGGACCAGAGAAACGAAGTGACATGCTGAGGGCCACGCAGGCAAATTGTAACAGACCTGGGAATTGAATCCAGGTCTCAAGTCCTAGGCTAGCATCTACTTACTGATCTATACTTCCTCCTCCTTGGTCTTTACACTTAAGGAGTTATCTGTCCTCCACTGGAAAAGTATGAGGTACTTGTTGCTACACAGTTCCCAATACGTATGTTTTTCTGAAGTGTTGAATTACTAAATTTGATATAAGAACAGATGGTATACAATTACACCCTGTGTAGGGGACTATCTTTGGGAGTGGGAGTGTGATGACATATGAACAAAATAGCTGACTTTCTGAACTGGACATCAACTTGGTATCAGTGACAAACTATTGGAGAAAATAAAGTGTAGCTTTTGGAAAGATAAACATTGGCATATGTTACAAGGGACTATGAATCTTATCTTTTTTTAATAATTGCTGTTCCTCTAATTAAAAAACCTTATGTTTAAGATTGAAATTGCTTTAAGGAGGACTCAATGTGGATGGAATGGTATCCTTATTTTCCTTTATTGTGAAAATGTCTGTCTACCTTTCCTCTTCACCCTCCCGCTCTGAAAGGATACGCTCCCCTTATTCCTAGCGTATTAAGTCCTAGGCTGTTTGTTTTTTTTTTTCTCAGAACAAATTTCCATGGCTCCTTTAGGGGCCTGTTCACAACATCCATACTCAAAGGTTTGGCAGCTAAACTTGGGTTAAATTTTACAAAACAGTTTCTAGAGTACATAGGAAAGACATTTTCTGGCTTTATTCTTTAGCCCTGCTATGAAATAATAGGGCTGGAAGACCGTAGGTGTCGTTTGCATCTCAATACCCACATCAGCCCCTCAACTTTTGTTCCAGAATTCCTGCAAATAGACTCTGACTAAGGCACTTGATGTGCTTTCTTGTCTTTACTCCATTATACTCTTCTAGCTCCCTCATAGCAGAGCTGGTGTTGGAGCTCTGAGAACAAGCAGAGAGGTTTTAACATACAGGTTTTTCCTATATCCATCTTAAGCAAGAACTGTAAACTTCATACCAAATACAAGAGCTAGTATTGTCATTTAGATTTTTTTTTAGTCTTAAAATAAGTTGTTAGTTACTCAAGTTCCAGTCAAGAGCCTAATTACATTTATGCAGTGTTTGACTGAGAACAAAGGGTTTTGAAACTGGCCTGGCTGACACTCTTTAGAAAGAGGCAAGTTCTGTATTCTACACACTTTTTAGCTTGCTACTCAAGGCTTTTAAGGTCAGAGGCTAAAGTTTACTCGCTGTACAGCATGAGCAGATCTACTTGGTACTTAACTCTGCCAGAGACTTCCTATTTAAGAACCTTAGGCAAGTCACTTTTCTGTGCCTCAGATTCCTGTCTTAAAAAATGGGGATAATCCTTGTTAACTCACATGTGTGGGTGAAATCACTAATGTTTATAAGGTGTTCAATATTTTAATGGTTGGGGTGGGATAGCTGTGGAGCAAACAGCATGTATACCTGGTAAGAGTTCTGGTATTTAATCAGACTAGTGCTTTATTTAGACATGTATCATGTCTGTCTGATAGTGGCCAGTACCAGTTGCCTCAAAGGAAGGTGCAAGAAATCCCTAACTGGGCTGTCATTGCTCAGATCATGATCTGAAGCAGGAGGGTTTAAATCCACAGTTATGATCTTACCATATAGAAAACTTAATTTAATTTAAGGAACTTAATTTCATGACCTAACAGAGGGCTTGACATTCTGAAAGCTTGTCTCAGTGTTGTACACTTGAACCAACAACTGTTACCTGAAACTTATGTATTGTATGACAGCACTGCCACTTCTTGAAATCCGAAGGAAAAAAGAGGGCCCGTGGAATGTTACTGGTGACTGAATATTTGCAGGGTTTGTCAGCTTTTCTTTCAGGGAAGATTGTTATAGCTACCAGCCCTGGAAATGTTTGTTTTCTTAGTCTTCAAATTTGATCACCTTCATTGTCTCATGATTCAAGGAGTCCCATGATACTTTTTTGGAGGGGGATGGAGAGTAGTTGTTTCAGAAGAGAACTGCACTTTATGAATCTCCAAATGCTTACTAAAAGCAGATAAAGGATAATATTGATGATTCTAGATGTACCTTGATTGATGAATCAAAGTTTTTAGTCAAGACTGCATGCTGGACTCCTTGTTGGCTAACAATGCACTATATAGGTCAACTGTACAAAAGTACAGCTGAAATAATGAAGCTTAGCTTAGTCTAGGGCAGCAGTTCTCAACTTTAGCAACCTGAGGACCGCCATTTTGAATTTTTTTCATGGACCTCCCCCAGCCCTCCACTTGGCCTCAGGCCTTGCCCCCACTCCATCCCTTCCCCAAGACTCCATCCCACATCTTCCCATCCCTGCTCCTTCCCCTCCCTCCCAGTGCCTCCTGCATGCTGCTGAACAGCTGTTCCCCAGTGTGCAGGAGGCACTGGGAGGGAGGGGAGGAGTTGATTTGATCAGCAGGGCCTGTGGACCCCCTGGAGTACCCTCACAGACCCCAGTTTGAAAAACGCTGGTCTAGAGTTTAACTGGGTGTGACTCTTCAATGGAATTGAGGAAGCAATATCCTCTAATTTTACCAGGAAGTATTTGTGCTGTATTTACACAGGCAATCTTCCTGATACTGTCTGGATTGGAAAACTACCTATTCCATGCCTTTAAATGGGAAGAACTTGTAAGTTGTACAGTCATTTCTGTATAATTGATAGATTTATTACAACTAAATCTACCAGATATTGTAATGTGAGTGATTTAATTAACTCTCAAGTTGATGTCCTCTCACAAGAATATTGAGTTCTTCTACAGGCCCATGCTTAAAACTGGAACCCAGCCTTTAAAACCTGTGTGAGGCTGGAAGAAACACTAATTTGTAGGGCCATCTATCCTAATTACACTTGTTTACAACTGACATGGCTCCTTCCGTTCCCAAATACTCATGCATCCATCCGGAATGCTAATGCTAGTGTCTGTCTGCTGTATCTTGGCAAACCGTTTAGAGATTCTCTTAGCTAAACACTGCTATTGTTGAGATGTCTGCTTCTATGGCAATATTATGCAATGTTGTGCAGGGTATATCAAAGCTGATATATCCGCAACAGTTACATGTGAATCAGTGGACAGAAGCTACATTGACTGGCTGGAAGGAAGCTTGCATTAATTCAGTCAGAAATCACAGAAAATTGATATAAACTCTGAGGTCTCAAACAATCTTTTGCTACTAAAGACAGTTACTTAGATCCTAAACTTTTTTTTAATAGTCTTGCCTAAAAAGTCTAGATGGATTCAACCTCACTGAACATCACTCTGCAAAAACTAGTTACATTTATGCAGCGTTTGAGATAGGGATGTAAAATGTTAACTAGTAAGCATTGGGCTTGCTGTTAATTGACCTTAACCATTAACCCTGGCGGATCAGCCACAGCTGGCCAGAAGGACCTCGGTTAAAGGTTTATCAGTTAAACAATTAAAATTGTATAGTTTTAAACAGATATTTACATCTCTAGTTTGAGAACAAAGGGCTTTGAAACTGGCATGAATGTCACTCTTTAGAAAGAGGCAAGTTCTGTATTGTGCAATTTTTTTGGTTTGCTACTGGAAGCTACTCAGGGAAGAGACTTACATTTATTTGCTGTACAGTATCAGCAGATCTATTGGGCACTTGCAGTGCTATATCACTAGATTTCAAGGGTGAGTAAGCAGCACATTACAGAGAAATTGATGCAGATTAAATGACCTACGCTGCAACAAGTTGATGGCAGAGCTGGGACAAAACCAATGTCTCCCTTACCCTACCCTTTGGCCTGCAGTTAAGAAGATGTTGTACACAGTATTAAATTACATTTGAAGGGGTATCTCCATAATATTGAACTAAGATTAAAACTGGAAAGCATGGTTCAAGCCGCACTGAAAGCTTTTTAACCATATCTGCAACATATGCTTTAATTTGGCACACTGTAAAATGTTTACAATTTTTAGTATGGTGAGAGCAGTAGACTGCAGTTATACATCAATCGGGCCTTACGGGTGCCATCTAACTAATTATTTGCTCCTTAGTTTCATAGGGCATAGTACACATCCTTTAAGTTTCAGCCATAGAAACTTATTTAGCTAAGATGATGTGTCCTGCCAAGAAGGATGCCAAAGTCTTTGGGTGGCAGAGCTGATACTCACTAACATTTATAGTGCAGCTGGGATGAATGTCCAAATTCTGCCGTTCATACTAGTACTCACTGTTGTGAAACCCTGGCACCCCAATATTCACCACTATCTTGTCATTAGGATATGTTTTGTATAAAGTGTGCCTTGTGAGGTATCATTCTAAAAGTCTTGATCTGCTAGACAGTAATCTCATTGGATTGTATGTGCTATTGTCATATGTGAAGTTATGAAGTTTGGTTATGTAGGTGTTACTGAAACATGTTGTGGGGGTTTTCAACCTCCACAAGCAGCCTTTCAGCTACAACAGTAAAAAGGCCAAACAATGAGAAAATGATTGAGAAAATGCGCACAAGCACAAGGATTACCCCCAGAACTGTGTACAATAGAAACCTCTGAGATATCATTACACATTGGGAACTGTTTGACCCAGGTCACAGCAAAAGAGCTTTCCAGCAAGTGGGAAGAAGATATAAAAGGGGGATAATGACATCATGATGGTACCTCACTCTTCCTACAACACCTGAGAGCCAAGGACTAAACTGGGGGAAGTGATGGTCCCAGGCTAGAGGAATTTTTAGCCTTTTATGAACCTGTGAAAGCCAAGGCAGCTTGTGCCTTAAGAATCTGCCAGCCTGTTTATCGCTCAGGGTGAGAATTTGCCAATTCATATCCTACCTATTTAGTGTATTTAAGATCAGTTTGTGGTTTTGTTTATTTACTAAGGTAATCTGCTTTGATCTGTTTATCACTTAAAATCTATCTTGTACTTTTGTTTGGTCTAAAACCTGTGTGTGTGTAAATTATAACTTGGGGCAGAAAGCTGTTGCATATCTTTCTACATTGAGGGAGAGGGTGAATTTTATGAGCTTATACTGCACAGTTCCCTGTGCAGCACAAGATGGTATAATTTTGTGTTCGTGCTCCAGATGGGAGTGCGTGCCTTAGCAACTGGGAGGTGCTCTAGCTGAGCCTTCCCATGCAGAGCTGATCTCTGCATCTGTATGTGAAGCTGCAGCTAGGTGTGTCCCTATCTGTGTGTGCGCTGGAGAAAGAGCAAGCTTGGAGAGCTTGACAACTTATCACAGCACCACAGTATGAGAGGGAGCCCAGGTGGGTCAGGCAGGCTCAGTGGTACCCCAGTTCCAAGTGGCACCCCGGAGGGAGCCTGTCAAAACTATCTTACCAACTCTTAACATTTTAATATTTGAAACTCTCTCCTGTTTTTTGATCCTAGAATCAACTTAGCCAATGTAGTAATGCCTTGGAGAATTCTGAAGAACTACTAGAATTTGCTGCACGGTCACTGGACGTAAAGGACCCTGAGGAATTCTCAAAGGTAGAAAATTAAACTGATGTGAATAAGGAAAACACAGTTCTGTGTTCTTAACTAGAATGGGATTTTATCATAAATCTGACATTACAAACTATGTAGTGTAACACTACTGTTGTGAGGAGAGGAATCTGAAAAAGGAGCTAGTGCCTCTGGAGCCATAGTACCAAGTTGGCTGTTAAAAGGTGAAAAATCAATAGCTATATTGGTATATTTCCATTCTAAACTACCCTAGTATTGCTTTTTGCTAACTCCTGGTTTTGATGGGTTGTAACCATGACAGGTATAGCTATTTGACTTAACTGCTGTTTAAAATCTTACGTTAGCATCTGTAAGCTCCTCAGGGCAGTTTTTACCATATGCCTTGCAGGCCTTCTAATGTATAGGGGTTTTTTTTGTACAAATCTCCAGCACAATGAGTCCAGATGCAGTTTGAGTAATTTGGTGTAGCTAATACAAACAATATATGTACGTTACCATTAACAAACTTACAACTGAGTGGGGGAAATGCATCAAGGGAAAGATAGAGGAGCAGAAATGCAATACAACTGGTAAAATGCTGGCAATCCAGTTACTGCAGCTTCAGATCTATTACTAGGATATCCCACGTTTGACTGTCAATGTCATGTACCATATTTGTTTTTGTACGAACAATGCAGTGAGCCACATCAAATCCAAAACCCAATTACTTGTATTTTCTGCCATTTTAATTTTCACTTGGTAGCAAGGATACTGGAAATGTTCTAGTAAATAGGACAGTCTTCCTCTTAAAGTGACAGTATGAATTCTTGCTTTTTTTCCCTCTTGAAACCTGTTTGATTTTCCCCGAAGGACTGACAAGTTAAAGCTAAATATCTATCTAGTACTTAAATTTAGGGAGCCTAATACATGATGGCTTATGACTTGTCATTCTTGACCTGTTAAAACTGGATCAGATCTTAAACAGCTCTTCAGAAGTATTGTACCCAAAGCTATGTTATAGCTAGAGTTAACTGGAAAGCACACAGACTTTATTAATGGAAATTTTATTCATCTTGCACTAACTGTAATGACCATTTCTTTTGGCATTTGGATCACAAAATCTTGCAGTATTCAAGAAACCAAGAACAAGTGAAGTCCGCTGTAATCTAATATCTGTAACTTGCACTGTTAGCCTGTGCTGTAGTCTCCACTTCAGCTCTCTGTGAGCACAAATTTGCACGAGCTGTAGGGCTCTGTTCTGGTCTACGTGTTCCCACAGCTATGACAGTGGATTTTTTTACTTCATTGAGCTCTAATACCTGGAAGGGGTGGCAGGGGGAGGCAAGACTGTCCCTGCCTTCTGAAGTACTCCTTTTTAATATTTCTTAAGTACAGAAAAATGAAGACCTTCTTACATTTAATTTCAGTATGCAAGAGCTAATATCTTGAAAATCTTTTTATTCAAACTAAACCCTTAGTTTAAAAACCAAAACAAAACCCATTAATGAAATCCCCTGGGAAGTAGGGCTGATTTGTAAGCTTATATTATCCTCACTATGTTCTTTCATACATGCAAAAGCACTTGGCTGCATCTGTTGTGGACACCATTTGTTGTGGACACCATGGTGCGGTGCCTTAGCTTATTTTTAGGTTAAAACTGCAGTACTATAATTAGGCTTGAGATGAATCCACTTTTTAGGATGTCATGACTATTGGGCCTCAGATTGCACTGTAGATACTAATCTTAAGCAACCATCCAAGAGGCTGAGAAACTGCTTGCTTAATGGAAGCATGTTTCTAAAAAAACAGAATTACACTCAAATGTGGAGATATTGAAAAATACAGTAAAAATTACATGCACTAATTTAGTGCATATCTCCGTTGTAGGACTGTGCAATGTTGGTACTTGACTAAATATTAATGCTGAAGCACTGCAGATCTCTACATGACATAATAACAGTATACTGTCTTTGCAGAACTCCATTCTTTTAACTGTGGAATATTGATCAGTAAAACAGTGCATCAAGACTGATTCTCAAAAAGAAAAGGAGTACTTGTTAATAAATTTGTTAGTCTCTAAGATGCCACAAGTACTCCTTTTTCTTTTTGCGAATACAGACTAACACGGCTGCTACTTTGAAGACTGATTCTGTGTACATCAAGTCGCTGCCTATGATGCATCTCTAAAATGGGGAGAGACTTGCTGTAAGTGTTAAATGAAATGGGAGCAGTAGAGTTGACTGACACATTCCAGCCATTGCAATTTTGTTACATTATACAGGGCACAACTTTTGCATTTATTTCCATATGTCCACAAAGTAAAAACTTAAGAGGGGAAGATTGCAACCACATGCTATAGTATCAGTAATTGGATATTTATACCTACTTGGGAACCATAGTAGTGGTCTTAAGTTCTATAGAGAACTTCACTTAAATGTTTCCATGGTCCTGTATCAGCTGTAGAAGGTCGAAGTGACTCACTTCATGTACAGCAGTATGAAACAGGGTTGGTACTGATTTGCGCTCACTGTCCAGTCAAGAACAGTCAGACTTTTTTCTTGCAAGTTTCCTATTTAATTTTTATACACAAACCACATTTGATCAGTTTAAATGCATCAAGTCTAAATTTAAATGTTTCTTATGGCCGCACTGGTGAATTGATGCAGGTCCACTATTTTGACATGTTTCATGTTCCTTGCTGAGTAGAGCCAAATACAGTTTTTGTATGGCTAGCTGGCTAATGAGTCATTCAGCTTTCAATAACATATAAAATCCCATAGTTCAGGGAATCTTCTGTTTGTTTTCAGAGTTAATCGCTTAATTTGAGAACAGCTATCTCAACATGGGGGGAGATGTCTAATCCTATTCATGTCTACTGCATTTAAACTATGATTGAGGATTTTTTTTTCACAAGTGATATTTAGTGAATTGGGCTTCTGTGAATTTTTGAAACAAGCTGAAAAACTTCATCTAAATTGCTCACTGTGGAATTATGACGTGGAAAAACCATGAACAGCACTAAAGACTACCATGACTGACAAGGAATGTAGCTAGGAGGAGAAAACTGGATCAGCTGCAAATGTCTCCTAGTATAGTCTGCTAAGCCAGCTCATTAGATTGGCAATTCTTATTTCTAAAATGAGAAATGTTCATCTTCCTTCTTGGTACAGAAACTACTGATTCATCTTTCAGGTGGTTTTTGTTTGAAGGGATAATTGCAGGATTGAGAGCTAAATGTTTGCTTCATTAGAGAAATGACAGGATGGATTCTGGGGCTTCCCTGGAACATCCTTAAATCCTGGTTCTAGGAGAAGTAGATCTTAGTTTCAAGAAGTGATTTGTTTTTTTCTCTTCTCCTTTTCCCCCCCCCCCTTCAAAAAGTTGATCCTTTTCTTTTTAAAGGAGCAGCTATGAGGAATTCTAAATAAACTGCTACATAAGACCCTACTAGGGTTGCCAAAGTAGGATCTCCTCCCTTGAGGATGATGCCAAATTGGTGAAGAGTGTCACTGGTCAAACTCTCTATTTTTAGTATACTTTACACAACAGATATTTAGCAAATAAGGGCACATAGAGTGAAATTCACCTCTGCTCAGAGGGTCCTCTGCAGGCACTGTAAGTTGAAGAGAAATTCAGCCTCACTGCTTTTTTTTGTAGGTTTAAATAGTCCAACTATGTACAGCATATTGACATTCATCTAGTACAATTACAATCAACATAAGATTGCTTGTGTGATATTGTAGTATAATTTCTTTACTACAGGACTTTCCTATCAAACCAACAATGTCTCATGTAAACATGCTTGTAATTTACAAAAACTTTTCTCTTAGGTTTTGTAAAATCCTCTTTTATGTCCAGAGAAATGTCCTAAGCTTTCTGGTGCTGTTCCTTGAGAGTTAATCCTCAAAATAAAAATCTCAGTCGAAGGCAACCTCAAACCAACTAGAAACTCTAGATGAAAGATGAATCCACCAATCTTATCACTGTTAACTTGTTCAATAACCTTTTTTATTCTTAAATGTGACCAGGCCTCCCAGTTTTCAAATGGTAAATTTAAGACTTTGATACCTGTAGATCAGCCATATTGATTCTGGGTGTACTACAATAATAGCAGGAAGTTGAGTACTTTAGAAACTCCAATATATGGAGTTGCACAAGAATACATGGGGAAAATCTACCATAAAGTAGGATTGATGAAACCAGTACAATAACTTTCAGAGGAAAATTTTCCTTTCCTCTTTGATATCTATTCCACATAAAGTTAGCCTTCTGACAGGTTATGGTATGGATAAACGCCATTGGTAACAAAACAAGTACTTGTAAAGTACTTTATTGGTTCAAAAGAGCAGAAGCTAAGTAAACGCTGCTGTCTTTGTACTTTTTTTCTTTTAAATTTGGAATTATGGATGCAGGAAAGAAATTTAAACTGGATATCTGATCTGACACTAGAAGAAAAAGCCCAGTAATTTGGAGTTGGTTTGGTGTGGCTTTTGAAGTTGATTGCTCTGATCTGACTTATTGCAGCATTTCTAACCATTGTGCATTAACACAAGCTTATGGAAAGAAAAAACTTTCATCAGTGGTAAAATATTGTTCAGTGTTTATGAATCCCACAGCTATGCAGCTCAGATTCAATCTAACTCTTCTTGCATGTTACTGCTGTTGAGACTTGCATGGAAGCACTAATTACCTTCTCTCTCTTCTCCCTGATATGCACCAAGGCTGCCAGACAGATCAAAGATAGGTACGGTACAAAACCTTCTACAAAACTTCTTGCTTTTTAATTGTTAATGTCTTTTCACTGAACTCAAAAGTACAGTCTTAAATGGGAACAGTCAACTTCCTTCTGATGCTTTTAGGTATTACTTACAAGAGTGTCACAATTGAAAGATTATATGCATTATTTGACAGCATTCCATATGTAGTCAGTTTCTTACTCTCCCCTGTCTAGCTGGTTAACCTCTTTCTCCTTTTGTGTGAGTCTTTCACACAGCAATAGGAGGAGGGAAATGGGTAACAACCTAAAAAGTGTGGTGAGAAAACCACGTGGACAGACAAGTGGGTATAAAATTTGAAAGTTTTTTTTAAAATCTGTTTTATCAAGTTGACAGTTTCCCTTAAATTCCTAAATATAGGATCCTGACTTAAATTTCTGCAGGCTTAATGCTCTATTTTGAATGTGAGGGGATGACTTGCAGCTAGAATCTCTTTCTAGCTAAGTTATTCTAGTGTTGACAAAGAATGTCTTTCTGGTGGTATCACCAGTACTGATGCCAGTGGGTTCACTGCCTGCATTAGTGATTTTTTTTTTTTGCCAAGGTGATTTCTTTTTGGATGTGAAGTGTAGTCTTCAACACATACTTAAATCAACTTTTTAGGGTGGGAAAACTTCTAATCTGCCAAGTATTTTATGATGAAACAATGTTAAGGTAAGCGCATCTTTCTTCTGGACCAGGACAATCTATTCAAAACATGCCTAGCAAACTCGGGTATATCAGTGGGTCTCAATGGAGACTGGAAGCACTTTTAAAACTTTTATCCACAAGTTTTATTCGGCATGTGGAAGACCAGCCCTACCAAGAGTTTCCAGAATATGTTGCTTCTACTGACCCAGCAGGTTGGCTGTTGAGGTCAAACATTTTCATGAGGACTAACAAGTTATTGCCAAAGGAAAAAAAAAAAAAAGCTAGTTTCATGCTGGAATTTGTGTCCAAGGTAAACTCCAGTGTTGATTGCTATGGGAAACTAAGCTTTCTATCCAAGCCCAAGCAGAAATAGAGAACCCTTAGTAGAGGAAGTTTAGGAATAGTGGGGGCAGAAGTTTTGTTTAATGTGCTTCAGCTCTTTGAACAGTAGCACGCTTCCTGTTATCCCTTCCAAGCTCATGAAGCTACTCTAACAGCATTCAGCCACTCTGCTGCGGCCAGTTTGAACAGTGAATCTCTATACAGCTGGTTCTGTTGGCCAGACATGGAGAAGTTTCACAACTAGGTTGTAGTTATGGGAAGTTTCTGCTTGGACAACTTGTAACTATTGACAACACAAAGTTCTGTTAAGGTCAATCAAGCTGTTGTACTTATGGGGCTTAGTCTGTTGGCTGAGCAGTGATAGCTGTGGGGCTGCTAGTGATGCATGCTGGAAAGTTGGTGATGGGGAAAATTCAAATACTTCTGACTTAGTTGTGAGCTACAGGGCTACTGGTATTGGATATTGAGCTGCTGATCAAAGTAAATCCTATTTTTGACTCTTGGGTACTGCCACTTTGAACTAGTAGTTTTTAGGATTACCAGCAAGCTGTAAAAAAAAAATCTCTGCAGGAAATGTGGTGTGTGTGTGTGTGTGTGTGTTTAAATTTTTGAGGATGTTCCAGTCAGGCAGCAAACTTAAAAAGAATGTAGGCCTAAAAATGGATATGGTCAAGAAGTAAAGACTCAAAACATGGATAACTGACACCACTTCACCATCTGGACAAGACAGTTTAAGTACTCCAGTAGTGGGTGTATAATCCCGTTAATTCAGATTGTTTGAGAGGCCCCTATCAGTTTCTTAGATTTAACTATTTCACAGCTATCACAATCCTGAATAATTTTCATGGAGTCTAAAACTGATGGCTTACAGTTCTAAAATTCCATCTTTAGGAATTTATGTTCTTATTATAAACATTGATACTTCAGTTCTCTTGTCCTCAAATTGAAGCTGTATTCTCCCATTTCTCTCCACTGTTTAGGAAGATTGGCATAAAATTAAGTTTATGAAAAATCACCAGTCTGTTTAATTGGGTATCTAAGGTTATTGGGGAATGGGTCAGAGTTGGAATTCATCTTGTAATAGCTCAAAATTTAGTAATCTTTTGAACTGGAATATCTTCCACTTTTGATTCCCACACTATCTAAATATTTTTGGCAATGAAATGGCCACAGTGCATCTGCTCTTTTCAATGCCAACTACATTCTTTTTCCTCCGGCAACCTGTCATCCTCGGTACTGTTTGCTTTCTCCATCAGGTCTCTAAGATCTGTTACTAACTCTTCCCTCACTGTCTCCCACTGCTAAAACCCTTTTTAGTGCTTCATTCACTCACTGTTGTAACTTTAGTTTCAGTAAGACTGGCTCTTTTCATGGGGTGGGTATGGGAATAAGTGTCCCTCCTGTTCATTCACAAAAACATTTAAGAATCCGATTGCTAGCCACTTCTCAGATGTCACAGATCCCTGGGTATGAATTTGGTAGAAATGCTGCTTTTGTCCAACTCTTGATTTCTGAAACAGCACTTAGGCCATGTCTACACTATGAAATTAGGTCGAAAGTCTAGAATTTGGTTTTATAAAAAGCATTTTTATACAGTCGATTGTGTCCCCACACAAATGCTCTAAGTGCACTTAGTCAGCGGAGTGCGTCCACAGTACTGAGGCAACCATCGACTTCCGGAATGTTGCACTGTGGGTAGCTATCCCACAGTTCCCGCAGTCTCCGCTTCCCATTTGAAATCTGGGTAGAAATCCCAATGCCCGAGTGGCAAAAACATTGTCGCGGGTGGTTCTGGGTACATATCGTCAGGCCCCCCCTTCCCTCCCTCTGTGAAAGGAACGGCAGACAATCGTTTTGTACCTTTTTTCCTGGGTTCCCCGTGCAGATGGCATAGCACGGCAAGCATGGAGCTCGCTCAGCTCACTGTCACCGTATGTCTCCTGGGTGCTGACAGACATGGTACTGCATTGCTACACAGCAGCCACTCATTCTCTTTTGGCAGCAGACAGTGCAATATGACTGGTAGCCATAGTCAACATACTCCAGGGTGCTCTTTTAGCTGACCTCAGTGAGGATGGTCGGGGTGCCTGGGCAAACATGGGAGTGACTCAGCCAGGTCATTTCCCTTTTAAGTTTTGTCTCATGGGGATTCAGTCCTGCTGGCAGTCCTACTGCACCGTCTTCTAATGAGCAGCCAGGAGACGACGATGACCAGCAATCGTACTGCACCATCTGCTGCCAGCAAGATGTATAAAGATAGATGAAGTGGATCAAAACAAGAAATAGACCAGATTTGTTTTGTATTCATTTTCTCCT
Organism: Dermochelys coriacea; assembly: GCF_009764565.3. Classification (NCBI taxonomy): domain Eukaryota; kingdom Metazoa; phylum Chordata; order Testudines; family Dermochelyidae; genus Dermochelys; species Dermochelys coriacea. The sequence continues at coordinate 133,832,625 of NC_050072.1, forward strand.
TCCTATGTGAAATCAACAGCCTGCTAAACCCAGGATTTTGAGTTCTATCCAGTCTGTTTCACCTTGATGCAAAGCCTTTGTTGATTTTAATTCTCTGTAAGTCAACCCTGTAAGCCATGTTGTCAGTCTCCCCTCCCTCCATCAAAGCAATGGCAGACAATCATTTTTCACCCTTTTCCCTGGATTGCCCGAGCAGACGCCATAGCACAGCAAGCATGGAACCCATTCAGCTCACCGCAGCAGTTATGACCATTGTAAACCTCGCGCATTATCATGCAGTTTATGCAGAACCAGCACCTGAGAAACCAGGTGAGGAAGCGATGGCAGCACGGTGATGAGGACATGAACACAGAATTCTCTAAAACTTCGGTCCCCAGCAATTTGGAGATCATGTTGTTACTGGGGCATGCTCATGCAGTGGAAAGCCGATTTTGAGCCCGGGAAACAAGCACAGAGTGGTGGGACTGCATAGAATTGCAGGTTTGGGACGATGCCCAGTGGCTCCAAAACTTTCGCATGCGTATGGGCACTTTTATGGAACTTTGTGAGTTGCTTTCCCCTGCCCTGAAGCACAAGAATACCAAGATGAGAGCAGCCCTCACAGTTCACAAGCGAGTGGCAATAGCCCTGTGAAAGCTTGCAACGCCAGACAGCTACCGGTCAGTCGGTAATCAATTTGGAGTGGGCAAATCTACTGTGGGGGTTGCTGTGATGCAAGTAGTCAACGCAATCATTGAGCTGCTGCTATCAAAGGCAGTGACTCTGGGAAAGGTGCAGGTCATAGTGGATGGCTTTGCTGCAATGGGATTCCCTAACTCAGGCTATAGATGGAACACATATCCCTATCTTGGGACCGGACCACCAGGGCAGCCAGTACATAAACCGCAAGGGGTACTTTTCAGTGGTGCTGCAAGCACTGGTGGATCACAAGGGATGTTTCACCAACATCGATGTGGGATGGCCGGTAAAGGTTCATGACACTGGCGTCTTCAGGAACTCTCTGGTCTGTTCACACAGCTGCAGGAAGGGATTTACTTCCCAAACCAGAAAATAACTGTTGGGGATTGTCTTAAATATAAAGGGAAGGGTAAACACCTTTAAAATCCCTCCTGGCCAGAGAAAAAACCCTTTCACCTGTAAAGAGTTAAGAAGCTAGGATAACCTTGCTGGCACCTGACCAAAATGACCAATGAGGAGACCAGATACTTTCAAAGCTGGAGGGAGGGAGAAAACAAAGGTTCTCTGTCTGTGATTTTGCTGGGAACAGAAAAGGAATGGAGTCTTAGAACTTAGTAAGTAATCTAGCTAGATATGCATTAGATTCTATTTTGTTTAAATGGCTGAGAAAATAAGTTGTGCTGAATGGAATGTATATTCCTGTTTTTGTCTTTCTGTAACTTAAGGTTTTGCCTCGAGGGATTCTGTTTTGAATCTGATTAACCCTGTAAGGTATTTACCATCCTGATTTTACAGAGGTGATTCTTTTACCTTTTCTTTAAAATTCTTTTAAGAACCTAATTGCTTTTTCATTGCTCTTAAGATCTAAGAGTTTGGGTCTGTGTTAACCTACGCAAATTGGTGAGGATTTTTATCAAGCCTTCCCCAGGAAAGGGGGTGTAGGGTTTGGGGAGGATTTTGGGGGGGAAAGATGTTTCCAAGCGGGCTCTTTTCCCGTTTATATATTTATTAAACGTTTGGTGGCAGCAATGAAGTCCAAGGGCAAAAGGTAAAATAGTTTGTACCTTGGGGAAGTTTTAACCTAAGCTGGTAAAACTAAGCTTAGGGGGTTTTCATGCAGGTCCCCACATCTATACCCTAGAGTTCAGAGTGGGGAAGGAACCTTGACAGGGATGTTGAAGTGCCTATAGTTATCCTTAGAGACCCAGCCTACCCCTTAATGCCCTGGCTCATGAAGCTGTCCACAGGCACCCTGAACCATAGTAAGAAGCTGTTGAACTATAGGCTGAGCAAGTGCAGAATGGTGGTAGAGTGCATTTGGATGTTTAAAGGGTCACTGGCGCAGTTGACTGACTCGCTCAAAACTCAGTGAAACCAATATTCCCGTTGTTGCTGCTTGCTGTGTGCTCCACAGTTTCTGTGAAAGTAAGGGGGAGACGTTTATGGCGGGGTGGCAGGTTGATGCAAATCTTCTGGCCGCTGAATACATGCAGCCAGACACCAGGGCGGTTAGAAGAGCACAGCCAGAAGCGCTGCGCATCAGAGAAGCTTTGAAAACCAGTTTCATGACTGGCCAAGGTACTGTGTGACTTGTTTTATTTCTCCTTGATGAAAACCTGCCCCCTTGGTTGCCTCTAAATTCCCTGCAACTCCCCCTTTCAATCACAGCTTGCTTGCAAAGGAAATAGTCACTATCGTTTTTTTAAAAAAAAAAAAAAGCCTGGGTGGGGTGTGTTAGGAGGGAAGGAAAAGGCCACTTTAAAACTTCTTGAATGATAGCCTTCTGTTGCTTGGGCTGTCCACTGGGGTGGAGTGGTTGGATGTCTGGAGCCTCCCCCGCGTTTGATCCCACAGAAGCCCCAGCGTTGCCTCATGCCTCTGATCTTCCTGCCACCATCTCTCCTCATGTTCATTGGCTGCTTTCCTGTACTCTGCTATTGTGTCCCTCCACACATTCTACTGAGCTCCATCAGTGCCGGACAACTGCATGAGCTCAAAGAACATTTCATTGCGCATGCTTTTTTTTTCGCTGCCCTATCTGAAAGAGCCTTTGGGATGGAGGAGGGAGGCTTGAAACATTTGCAGCTGCTGGAGGAAAAAAAAGAGTGAAGTATTTTAAAGGTACATTTTACAGAACAATGACTATGCTCTTTCTCGGTGAACAACACTATTCACGTTACATAGCACATGTGATTTTTGGTATAAGGTCGCATTTTGCATCTTATATTGAGTACCTGCGGCTTTTGTGCTAGAGTTCACACACGCAGTGCCGGGCAACAGAATTCAGCTTGCAGGCGGCCCTGGTAAGCCATAATCTTTCGGCTTCTTCAACCTTCATAACAGCTTTCAGAGTAGCAGCCGTGTTAGTCTGTATTCGCAAAAAGAAAAGGAGTACTTGTGGCACCTTAGAGACTAAAATTTATTTGAGCATAAGCTTTCGTGAGCTACAGCTCACTTCATCGGATGCATTCCACCAAATGCATCCGATGAAGTGAGCTGTAGCTCACGAAAGCTTATGCTCAAATAAATTTTAGTCTCTAAGGTGCCACAAGTACTCCTTTTCTTTTTACTTCATAACAGCAGCGCCCTCCTCTCTCATACCAAGCAAAGCATGTTGAGTTGGCCGTTTAGTGCTGCACTTTTCCTGTTAACATGCAGCAGCAGAAACCAAACTTAACCCCGCCCCCCACAATCCAATTCCCTGGGGATGATCGCTTTACCCCCTCCCCGCACCGCATGGCTGGTATCGGGGAAATCCCTAGTAGCCAAATGCAAACAGCTCAGCACCAGTGCTGCGCCACCCTCAACCGTATGGCTAACTGCAGGGAGGATTTCTTTTCAGGCACAGGCAAATGGCCCAGTAGGAACGGCCACCTCTGAATGTCCCCTTAATTAAATTCCTCTATTTCAACCAGCTTACCGTGAATATCACTCTCCTGAGGATAATACAGAGATCAAGAATGGATGTTGCTTTAATGCCAGCAAACACCAGGACAATATGCTGCCAGGCTTTGTTATGCAATGATTCCAGACTATGTGCTGCTGTCCTGCCATGGTAAAAAGGCTGCCCTCCCCAGAAATCTTTTGCAAAGGCGAGCTTCATGGAGATGTCCCTGGAGGATTTCTGCTCCATCCCCAGACATGTTAACAGACTTTTCCAGTAGCTGTACTGGCCACAAATGCATTCGAAGTCCTCAGGGCTAATTAATCATTAAATGCTTGCTTTTATAACGGGTAGTGTATTTAAAAGGTACACTCACCAGAGGTTCCTTCTCCAGCTTGGTTGGGTTGGGAGGGTATATCAGTCGGGGTGATAGAAAGACAGACCCCTGGCTGTTGGGGAGAACGGTGTGCTCTGTGCTGTCCTCAAGCTCCTCTTCCTCCTCATGTTCCCCATCCAGAAAATCCTCAGCCATGGTGGAGAGTACCCCATCATCAGAGTCCACGGACAGGGATGGGGTAGTGGTGGTGGCCCCTCCCCCTAGAATTGCATGCAGCTCAGCGTAGAAGTGGCATGTCTGGGGCTCTGTTCCAGAGCATCAGTTTGATTCTTTGGTTTTCTGGTATGCTTTTCTGAGCTCCTTAAGTTTCACGTGGCACTGTGTTGCATCCCTGCTGTAGCCTCTGTCCCTCATGGCCTTGGAGATTTTTTTTTGAAATGTTTTGGCATTTTGTCTTTTGGAACATAATTCTGATAGCATGGATTCCTCTCCCCATACAGCGATCAGATCCAGTATCTCCCGTTCGGTCCATGCTGGAGCTCTTTTTCGATTCTGGGACTGCATGATCACCTGTGCTGATGAGCTCGCCTGGCCAAACAGGAAATGAGATTCAGACATTCCCAGGGCTTTTCCTGTACACCTGGCCAGTGTATCTGAGTTCAGAGCGCTGTCCAGAGTGGTCACAATGGTGCACTGTGGGATAGCTCTTGGAGGCCAATACCTTCAAATTGTGTCCACACTTGCCTTAATTTGAAACGGTGATGTCGATTTCAGCCCTGATCCTCTCGTTGGGGAGGAGTACAGAAATTGGTTTTAAGAGCCCTTTATGTCCAAAAAAAAAAGGGTTTATTTGTGTGGACGGATGCAGGGTTAATTCGATGTAACGCTGCTAAATCAGACACACTCGTAATGTAGACCAGGCCTTGCTCTCCTTTTCCTGCTGCCTCCCACTTGCATAGATTGGGGATGTTATCATACCCATGCTCAGTCTCTGCTGTTTCTGGAGCAAAAGAATTTTCTGTAGTATGTGGCTGGTGAATCTTGCCCATATGCTCAGGGTTTAGCTGATCGCCCTATTTGGGGTCGGGAAGGAATTTTCCTCCAGGGCAGATTGGAGAGGCCCTGGAGGTTTTTCGCCTTCCTCTGTAGCATGGGGCACGGGTCACTTGAGGGAGGCTTCTCTGCTCCTTGAAATCTTTAAACCACGATTTGAGGACTTCAATAGCTCAGACATGGGTGAGGTTTTTCATAGGAGTGGGTGGGTGAGATTCTGTGGCCTGCGCTGTGCAGGAGGTCAGACTAGATCAGAATGGTCCCTTCTGACCTTAGTATCTATGAATCTAAGTCAGATCTGAGAGTGAACATGAAAGCTGTTAACTATTTTATGCTCCAGTCTTTACCATGATACTGGTTATATAATTTATATACAGTCAAACTAACAACTAACCTCTCCTCGTCCCCTAAATAAGATGAGTAGGGTGGTGCTAATAAAGCATGCTATTTGATTCAGCAGAAAACGGACTTTGTTTCCAAGTCATGTCTAGTACTTTCAAAATGGGAATCTGCATTTTAAAGAGACAACTGGAATTTTCTTCAATGGAAGACTGAAGGTGCTTTACAGTGAAATCTTTTAATGGTCTTCTGTAATTGAGGAACAAATTTGTGTTCTACAGTGTTGGTAGCTAATCCATTTCTAATTATGGATACATAAGTTGATACTTTAGAATCAGATTAAGGCCTTAATTCTTCAATGCCTTGTGTCTTTCATTTGGTCCTGCTTCAAGTCACCCGGGCCTGATGAAATGCATCCCAGAATACTCAAGGAGCTGACTGAGGAGATATGAGCCATCAGTGATTATCTTCAAAAAGTCATGGAAAATGAGATTCCAGAGGACTGGAAAAGGGGCAAATAGTGCTCATCTATAAAAAGGAAATAAAGACAACCCAGGGAATTGCAGTCCATCTTAACTTCTGTACCCAGAAAGATAATGGAGCAAATAATCACTTTGCAGACACCTAGAAGATAATGTGATAAATAGGTCAGTATGGATTTGTCAAGAACAAATCGTGTCAAACCAACCTAATGACTTTCATTGACAGGGTAACAAGCTTTGTGGATGGGTGGGGAAGTGATAGACCTTTTCATAAACTAGGGAAATACAGCTTAGATGGAGCTACTATAAGGTGGGTGCATAACTGGTTGGAAAACCATTCCCAGAGGGTAGTTATAAGTGGTTCACAGTCAAGCTGAAAGGGCATGCAAGTGTGGTCCCACAGGAATCAGCTCTGGTCCAGTTCTGTTCAATATCTTCAGTGATGTAGATAATAGCATAGAGAGTATACTTATAAAGTTTGTTGATGGTACCAAGTTGGGAGGGGTTGCAAGTGCTTTGGAGGATAAAGATTAAAATTCAAAATGATCTGGACAAATTGGAGAAGTGGTCTGAAGTAAATAGAATGAAATGCAATAAGGACAAATGCAAAGTACTCAGAGTAGAAAGGAACAGTCAGTTGCACAATACAAAATGGGAAATGACTGCCTAGGAAGGAGTACTGCAGAAAGGGATCTGGGAGCCATAATGGACCACAGGCTAAAGGAGTCAACAGTGTAACGTTGTTGCAAAAACTGGCAAACATCATTCTGGGATGTATTAACAGGAGCATTTTAAGCAAGACATGAGAAGTAATTCTTCCCCTCTACTCTATGCTGATTAGGCCTCAACAGGAGTATTGGCCAGTTCTGGGCGTTGCATTTCAAGAAAGGTGCGGACAAATTGGAGACAGTCCAGAGAAGAGCAACAAAAACGATGTAAAGGTCTGGAAAATGACCTATGAAGGAAGATTGGGGGGGAAAAAAACTCGGCTTGTTTAGTCTGGAGAAGAGAAGACTGAGAGGGGACATAAGTTTTTCAAGTACATAAAAGGCTATTACAAGGAGGAGGGGAAAAAATTGTTCTTTGCTTCTTGTCCTATCCTCAGGTTAATGAGCTTAAATTGCATCAAGGGCAGTTTAGGTTGGACATTACAGGAAAAACTATCCTGACAGAAAGTTAAGCACTGGAATAAATTGCCTAGGGAGGATGTGGAATCTCTATTGTTTATCTAACCTGCTCTGAATCTCCAACATCTGTCAGGGATGGTTTAGATAATACTTAGTCTTGCTATGAGTTCAGGAGACCAGACAAGATAACTTCTTGAGGTCCCTTTCAATCCTATGATTCTAGGCTTGTGCTAAGTGGCTGTAAAATGCTACCAGATCAGAATTTTTCACTTTCAATGGCTAGCGTTACAGTGTGTACAGGTTTAAATGAATACCCCAGGTACAAAGCATGGGAGAATCAGGCCTGAAGTCTTTTTTTTGTCACTTCTAGATTCTTGCATGGAGACTGATGTCACAGATCAAGTGAGACAGAGGCACTTGCAACTAACACCAGATCTTTTGAGCAGTGAAACACTTGTAACAAGAAAAGGAGTACTTGTGGCACCTTAGAGACTAACAAATTTATTTGAGCGTAAGCTTTCGTGAGCTACAGCTCACTTCATTGGATGCATCTGATGAAGTGAGCTGTAGCTCACGAAAGCTTATGCTCAAATTTTAGTCTCTAAGGTCCCACAAGTACTCCTTTTTCTTTTTGCGAATACAGACTAACACGACTGCTACTTCTTGTAACTTAAACTTCAGAAAACTGGTTAACACCATTTTAAAATGTGGGAGTTGATTTTTTTTTTTCAAATATAAGGGAAGAACAGTGCACTCAAACCTGTAACAACTTCTGAAGTGAATTATAATCACATGGTTTTGACACACCTCAAAAGTTAACTTCCTGAGTATAGAATTTCCAAAATACAAACCACGTTTTCCTAATCAGCCTTTCTTTTCTGTAGAGTCACAATGGCTTCAGCATTCCGCATATCTTTGAAACCAAAGGTCAGTGATAACATGACTCATTTGATGGTGGACTTCTCTCAGGAAAGGCAGATGCTCCAGGCTTTAAAGTTTTTGCCAGGTAAAATTTAAATCTGTAGTGAATTGAATTTTTATACTAAAGATATCTGGGATAAACAATAGTTTGTTTAACACATTTTAATATGTGGATTCTTTCAGCAGTCTTAAGCAGTTTCTTCAATATTTACTTTGTATATCTTGGCAAATATCAGATCTATATCATCCACTTCATAAAGGTGGTAACATGTATAGACCTTCATACAGTATAAGGGCCAGTCAACAAAGGGGGGGAATGGAACTTGTTCTTTGCTCCCAGACCTGTACTTTGCCATCATAGGTAATTGCCCAAGATCCTTCCTGCACTGGCAAGGTATCAAGTGTTTAACATACTCACAAGCTGAGTCTTGTTTGACATGTTACTACTTCGCATTCAGTTCACAAAATGCCAGGGATATAAGTGTAGAGACAAGTGTTAAAGTTCCTCTGACTTCCTTTTTGTACTTCCTTTTAAAAAGATGATCTGATCTTTGAATTTCCTGGATTAGATATTTCTCAAAGGTAACAGTCCACTAAACTTTAAATGGCTGATATTTACAGCCTGAGCTCCAACTTAAGGAAGCCTTTGGTGTGGGAATTAACCACCTCGACACTGTTTACAGAACTATTAAGCCACCTGCTGGCAGTCATGGTCCCTTTCGCTGTACGATGTGGAGGTAATCTTGGTCCTGTGCTTAGTGTTTGTCTCAAATCACTATCATGGTGCTTAATTGGCAACTCACGATGAGCTGTGCTGAAATTACCATTCAGTCCTTAGCCTCCGGATGAAAATGGTAACTCAGTTATTCTTACCCTTTCTAGATAAGGGAGGAAGTTTGAAATGCTGCTTGTATACTGTACCTGTTATGTGGGGGGAGACGTGAACGACTTGAGTGACCAGTGCTGTTAGTGAAAACGTTTGTAGGTACTAAAGCCAAAAACAAATTGCATTCCGTAAGGGAAGTTTTTTCCAGTTTAACCCTTGTTATGGAGCCAGTTTCAACGTAATTTTGGTTAGCTACATTCTTGTTCATACAAGATAATCTGGCACTTGGCCTTTAAATGTGGAAAGATCAACTGTAAGGAATCACTGGATTTTTTTTTCTTCCCTCCCTGGTGGACAACTTAAATAGCTTGTAACTATTTGGTACAGAGCTCTGTCACTACTTATAGCAGCACAGTTTCTTGCAGGCAAAACTTAAACTGGGTGATTCAGACAGTTTGAGGTGGTGGTATATAAATGCGTAGATAACGCTCATCAAAGTGGTATTGGAGTATCCTAAAACTTCTAAAAGTAAACACGTGAAATCTCATCTTTCTATCTGAAGTATAAGATGCCAAAAATAATGGATAGAAGTAAGTGCTTCAAAAATTGCTGGCATGGCCTCTGAATGATAGATGTCTTAGTATTTCTCTCAAACTCTTAACCTGTTGTTGGCTGACTTCTATAATCTTCTCTCCAAATTTGTATTTCTCTTTAAACCAATTAGAATTGTTTTTGTGATTCTAAGACTTATCTTACCACTTTCATAAATCTTTGTTCTCAATCTCTATACAACTTAGACAGAAATTCCCAAACATTTTGTAAACTACATGTCCTGCTGGAACATCAAGTCTTATGACTACAACTTGTCCTGTGTTCTATTCAGATAACCCTTGTGAGAAGTGAAAAGCATTTACACTTACGTTGTGATATTTAAAAATGTTCAGTAACTCTTCAAAATGGCATGCTTGGGAGGCTGGCTGCATGGGATATGTACATAGACTGAAGACTTTCTGCTTCTGCTGGGAAGGCTAATAAACAAAGTGGAGGGAACCATATCTCCTCTTGGCAAGTTATAGATGTGCAACACTCTGGCTTGATGCTACCTTCATTTCATGCTATAAGAAGTGAGCTGGAGTGAGTGTTTTCTGCACTCACAAACCTTCTTTGTTTTGTAACTTCAAGTGGAATATCCTTTTTTTTTCCCCTTGTGCTCTGACTAGGGTCCATTTGCATAAAGAGAAACTATTTAGTAAAAGCAAAACTAAGCTTTTCAGAGATTTCTGAGAGATGTCTGCTGATCTTCAATGCAAATAAAAAGTTAACTAAAATTTCAGTCACTCCCACGTTTCATGCACTTCATGACCATGACCTACCTGCTGGGATCATTGAATTATAATTGCACTCTTCTGCTGAAGTGTGCATCACTATTTTTAAGCATGCTGCAATTTAAGCTGTACTACATCTGCCAAAAGAATGGTGTTTGCCTCACTGATGAAGAGCTTCAATAAATTCCCCAATAAATAGTCTCTTCTCTTGTCAGTGGTGGTCTCTCTGACTGACCTTCATTTGGGATATATGGAATGCGCACACTGAACTGGAGACAGGCATACTGATTAAATAACCAAGTGGTCATCTCTAAAAAGTGACAGAAAATGGCACCACCTTACTTGGTAAATGTGCTACTGTTGTGTATTCAGATGGGGAAAACTTTGTTAGAAATCAAAACCAACCTAATGGGGTACTGAACACTTGTCACTCTGCAGTATTTACATGAATATAATTGAAATACCTTTTGATACTAAGATTAGACTTCTAACTTCAGCATCTTCAAAAGCTGAAAAAGAATTAAAAGTTCTTATGCTTATCTGCAGATGCTTTTACAATTTTTCTATCTAGAACCTAAAGGGGAATACCTAGTCAGTGACGAGTGGAGCGGAGCATGGCTAGTAGGTAGAATTAAACATGTCGGGGAAGTTGAACTTTCAAATGACTAGGATGTGTGTCCAGCCAGACCAGTGTGAACACACATGGTGTTGATGCTTTCAGACTGCTTTTTTTTCAGCACACTATTGCCAGACCAAATACTTTCGCAATTTGTTGGGATCTGAGGCCAGATCCTAATTAGTAGACTTAATACTTGCTGGTGGTGTCTTGCCTGAATTTGCAATCTGTTCATTTTGGGCAAGGTGCCCTCTGAGGATTAAATACACCTTAAGTAATTTGTATGCATATGGCTTCATTTAACATAAAAACATAACATAACTCGCTGGGTTTTGATGGGGAGGAGAAATAACCCCTGTAGTTGCTGGCTGGAATGACAATTCTTACTGCTTAGTAGTCACCCTCACTCTGCAGAGCTGATAGTTAAAAGTGAGCTAAAAATTTCTACCGCACCCCTGTGCATCAACAGAACTGCTTACCAAGTTCCAATTGGCTAGATCTGTGAAAACCCAGTGAAAGCAGCAGTGTTACAGATGTAACTTAAGTCACAATCTGAAGACCCAGTGTCAGAGGGGTAGCTGTGTTAGTCTGGATCTGTTAAAGCAGCGAAGAGTCCCGTGGCACCTTACAGACGTGCCACAGGACTCTTCGCCAATTTGAAGACCATAGATCCTCAAGATTTAACTGTGGGTCTAAGTTAGACTGAAGAATTTCTATTGGTGATGCATGACATGGAAAGAACCAGTTTGAATCAGAACTTGGAGTATTTACAGGGCTGAGTGTTTGGGGGTGGCAATCTGTTCCTTTGTAAACGGAATGCACAGAAAGAGGCCTAAACGTGAAACTCCACTAATGCATTTTTTTGTGACTTGTCAGAGGAATAACTTGCTGCAAAGTGAAAGGCCTTGGGAATAAAATACCTAATGGGGTGTGAGCAAGCATACTTCAGAAACTATTTTCAGGACCCCTTTGAAAACTGCTGAAGTTGTTAGAGTATTAGGTAGAGAATGGCTTTCCTTTATAGGCAAAAACAGATTCTTGAACAAGAAACGCATGGATACTACTTTTCCTTTCCTGTCAATGTAACTTTAACTCCCAAAGTTCTTCATTTCAGCTTACTGATGAAATAAGGTTTTGGTCATGGACTCCAGCTGTAATTGGCTACTTACCTTTTTTGCTTGCTTTTGTGCATTGTTCTATGTTCAGAAAGAAATCTATGAAATTTTCTTTGATTAAAATAGACCACTGGTAAGGTTGGGTTTTGTTTTGGGTTTTTTTGGTTTTAAATCCTACTTTAGCTGCTATCCATTAGTATATTATCTGTCATGCACCCATCTTCTGATGCCTTTCCTGCTCCACGCATGATGTGTGCCTCAGATGTTAATATTTGGGGATATAGGTGGGAAAGAGAAATATAGTGAAACCACACAGAGTATGCTGACAGCTTGTGCCACACACTCTCAAGGAAACTGCGGAACCACCTGATCAACATCCTCTACAGCAAACAGGGAAAGATTAAGAATGAGCTCTCAAAACTGGATACTCTCATAAAGAACCAACCTTCCACACAAACTTCCTCGTGGCTGGACTTTACAAAAACTAGACAAGCCATTTACAAAACACACTTTGATTCTCTACAAAAGAAAAAGGACACTAAGCTATCTAAACTACTACATGCCACAAGGGGCCACAACAATGGTTCCCGTAACCCACCCAGCAATATTGTTAATCTATCCAACTATACTCTTAGCCCAGCGGAAGAATCTGTCCTATCTCGGGGCCTCTCCTTTTTGCCCCTCCACCCCCACGAACATGATACAGTTCTGTGGTGACCTAGAATCCTATTTTCGACGTCTCCGACTCAAGGAATATTTCCAACACACCTCTGACCAACATATTAACCCACAGAGACCTTCCTGCCAACACTACAAAAAGAAGGATTCTGGGTGGACTCCTCCTGAAGGTCGAAACAGCAGCCTGGATTTCTACATAGACTGCTTCCGCCGACGTGCACGAGCTGAAATTGTGGAAAAGCAGCATCGCTTACCCCATAACCTCAGCCATGCAGAACACAGTGCCATCCACAGCCTCAGAAACAACTCTGACATCATAATCAAAAAGGCTGACAAAGGAGGTGCTGTCGTCAGCATGAATAGGTCGGAGTATGAACAAGAGGCTACTAGGCAGCGCTCCAACACCACTTTCTACAAGCCATTACCCTCTGATGCCACTGAGAGTTACCAAAAGAAACTACAGCATTTGCTCAAGAAACTCCCTGAAAAAGCACAAGAACAAATCCGCACAGACACACCCCTGGAGCCCCGACCTGGGGTATTCTATCTGCTACCCAAGATTCATAAACCTGGAAATCCTGGACGCCCCATCATCTCAGGCATTGGCACCCTGACAGCAGGATTGTCTGGCTATGTGGACTCCCTCCTCAGGCCCTTCGTTACCAGCACTCCCAGCTATCTTCGAGACACCACCGATTTCCTGAGGAAACTACAGTCCATTGGTGATCTTCCTAAAAACACCATCCTAGCCACTATGGATGTAGAAGCCCTCTACACCAACATTCCACACAAAGATGGACTACAAGCCGTCAGGAACAGTATCCCCGATACTGTCACGGCTAACCTGGTGGCTGAACTTTGTGACTTTGTCCTCACCCATAACTATTTCACATTTGGGGACAATGTATACCTTCAAATCAGTGGCACTGCGATGGGTACCCGCATGGCCCCACAGTATGCCAACATTTTTATGGCTGACGTAGAACAACGCTTCCTCAGCTCTCGTCCCCTAATGCCCCTACTCTACTTGCGCTACATTGATGACATCTTCATCATCTGGACCCATGGAAAAGAAGCTCTTGAGGAATTCCACCATGATTTCAACAATTTCCATCCCACCATCAACCTCAGCCTGAACCAGTCCACACAAGAGATCCACTTCCTGGACACTACGGTGCTACTAAGCGATGGTCACATAAACACCACCCTATATCGGAAACCTACTGACCACTATTCCTACCTACATGCCTCTAGCTTTCATCCAGATCATACCACTAGATCCATTGTCTACAGCCAAGCGCTACGATATAACCGCATTTGCTCCAACCCCTCAGACAGAGACAAACACCTACAAGATCTCTATCATGCATTCCTACAACTACAATACCCACCTGCTGAAGTGAAGAAACAGATTGACAGAGCCAGAAGAGTACCCAGAAGTCACCTACTACAGGACAGGCCCAACAAAGAAAATAACAGCACGCCACTAGCCATCACCTTCAGCCCCCAACTAAAACCTCTCCAACGCATCATCAAGGATCTACAACCTATCCTGAAGGACGAGCCATCACTCTCACAGATCTTGGGAGACAGACCAGTCCTTGCTTACAGACAGCCCCCCAATCTGAAGCAAATACTCACCGGCAACCACACACCACACAACAGAACCCCTAACCCAGGAACCTATCCTTGCAACAAAGCCCGTTGCCAACTCTGTCCACATATCTATTCAGGGGATACCATCATAGGGCCTAATCACATCAGCCACACCATCAGAGGCTCGTTCACCTGCACATCTACCAATGTGATATATGCCATCATGTGCCAGCAATGCCCCTCTGCCATGTACATTGGCCAAACTGGACAGTCTCTACGTAAAAGAATGAATGGACATAAATCAGACGTCAAGAATTATAACATTCAAAAACCAGTCGGAGAACACTTCAATCTCTCTGGTCACTCGATCACAGACCTAAGAGTGGCTATACTTCAACAAAAAAGCTTCAAAAACAGACTCCAACGAGAGACTGCTGAATTGGAATTAATTTGCAAACTGGATACAATTAACTTAGGCTTGAATAGAGACTGGGAATGGATGAGTCATTACACAATAAAACTATTTCCCCATGGTATTTCTCCCTCCCACCCCACCCCCCCCCCACTGTTCCTCAGATATTTTTGTTAACTGCTGGAAATGGCCTACCTTGCTTGTCACCATGAAAGGTTTTCCTCCTCTCCCCCCCCCCCCCCCCCCCCCCCCCGCTGCTGGTGATGGCTTATCTTAAGTGATCACTCTCCTTACAGTGTGTATGATAAACCCATTGTTTCATGTTCTCTGTGTGTGTGTATATAAATCTCTCCTCTGTTTTTTCCACCAAATGCATCCGATGAAGTGAGCTGTAGCTCACGAAAGCTTATGCTCTAATAAATTTGTTAGTCTCTAAGGTGCCACCAGTACTCCTTTGCTTATAGTGAAATTGGTTCAAGTTGTAGAATGTGCCCTGATTTTTCTTAAGTAGTTGGTGTCATGAGATGCTGAGGGTCTGCAGTATGACCTGGTATCACACTGGGAGTAAAGAGTGAGTTTTGTTTCTAGTGCAAGGGTAATCGGAAACTTAGAGTAGGGCTTAGTAAAGGAAGTTGAATTTTTTAATATAGTACTTGAAGGATAGAATGAGATAATCTTATGTCAACTTAGTCTACTGATTTCAGAGAGATTAGAGGACTTGGAGGATAACAATAAAAACACAGTAATTTGAGTAAACCTTAAATTATGATTATTGGAAACATACTTTCCTCAGTATCCTGGCGGTGAGAAGCTAGTTTGCTTTTTAGCTCTTATTCTTTTGCTTGGATTTTGCTAGAAAATACACTACAGAAAATAAACCATAATCATTAGTAGACTTGTTTTGAATAAAATGTTTTGATAAAAGTTCACCATCTTGAGATGTATACCTTAAATTTACTCATTAGTAAATGCTTTTGTGTTCAGGTCACTGTAGTATCTATATGTACCTTGTTTTCTCTGGAAATGTTGTATTGTAAATCTGTGTAATGGTGCTTGTATCCAAATATTATAAACCAATCTTTTTTCTAAAGTGATGGAAGCATGTTCTTGCTGCATGATCCTATACCAGGCTCTAGCTCTGAATGCTCTGTAAAGAGATCTAGCTGAAAGAGCCTTAAGAGAATTTAACTTCCTTAAAATGTTCTTTCTACTTGCTTTATTCCAACCATGGAACCACAATTGACAGTCCCTGCCAGCTCTGTTTGCTTGTTACTGTTAGTACAGGTCAGGCTGACCTCCTTGTATAATCAGAAGAACAAAGACAAGAATGGTAGAAGTTAATCCTAGAGCTAATGCATATTTGTTAGCAAAATGCTAATTCTGTGTTTAATATAGTCACTTAACAGGCAGAGTATTAAATAGAATATCAGTCTATTGCTCTATAAAGTTCCAATTTGTAGATAATGGAGTAAAATCCTTGAAAGGAATGAGTGCTACTGAACCAAAGGCAATTTGTTTCTTTTGTGTAGATCCAAAGAAACAGACTGCAACACTGGGGTGGCAAACATTTTTTCATCAGTACTCTAATGTTTGTTTTTTTGTTTTTTTGTTTTGCAGTCCCCAAAGCTCCAGAGATAGACCCAGTAGAGTGTCTGGTAGCTGACAACGCTGTAACAATAGTATGGAGAATGCCAGAAGAAGACAACAAAATTGATCATTTTGTATTGGAATATAGGAAAACTAATTTTGATGGGCTTCCTCGAGTAAAAGATGAAACATGCTGGGAGCTGATAGACTATATTAAGGGCACTGAATATACATTATCTGGTAAAGATGGCTTGTTTACCCTCCTTAAAGTCTTCTGCTCTTGAGGTGACTCTGAACACACACACACACTTGGTTTTGGGTTTTTTGTACAACAGAATCCTATTAGAGACAAGGTGGGTGAGATAATATCACTTATTGGATCTACTTCTCTTGGTGAAAGACAAGCTTTTGAGCTTGTACCGAGCTGCTGTTCATGTCTGGGACCATCATGGCTACAACAACACTACAAACATAGATTGCTCTACTATACAAAACACTTCCCGTTGAAGGAGCATCCTTATTGCACACACATGTTACTCAGTAAATGAATGTAGCCTCCAGATAACTGGTCAGTTACAGGGCCTTCCTATGCAGACCTGGGTCACCTTGTTTTTAGCTCCTCTTCATTCTATACTAAATAAACTTTCCTCTTATTTTCTTAATCTAGAATATAAGGAACTAACCACAAAAATTATGACTAACTTTAAGTGCTTCAAAAATTTTTTTCAGGACTGAAATTTGATTCAAAATATATGAACTTTCGGGTAAGAGCTTGCAACAAGGCTGTGGCAGGGGAATACTCTGATCCAGTGACTTTGGAGACTAAAGGTAAAATGACATGGTAGCCTTGCATGAATGTGTAGAAAACAATATTGTGAACACTGAGGAGAATTTAGTACTCTTTAGCCAGTCAGGCTAATGGCAGCAGAGTAAGAGGCAATGAAAACCTGGGTCTGAGGTTTGTGGGATGAAATTCAAATGTCATCTGTTTGAGCCTACATGGAAAAAGATTACGAACATGCCTATTACTCTACTGTACATAAACATCTAGCTCTGAGAAGTTGAAAAATCTCTGTAGGTGTGTAACCGTTCCTGGCTCCAATGTCTGAGATTGTCTACTGTAAACTGCAGGTCAGTTAGTTATTAATTTAACTGGTCTCAGAGTAGCAGCCGTGTTGGTCTGTATTCGCAAAAAGAAAAGGAGTACTTGTGGCACCTTAGAGACTAACAAATTTATTAGAGCATAAGCTTTCGTGAGCTACAGCTCACTTCATCATCGGATGCATCGGATGCTGTAGCTCACGAAAGCTTATGCTCTAATAAATTAGTTTAGTCTCTAAGGTGCCACAAGTACTCCTTTTCTTTTTATTAATTTAACTCTTTCTGAGGAAAGATTTTTGCTATTACCTGAAGCTGCTTGGTGTGAGGGCAGAGCTTGACGGAATGCTCCTGAGCACCACATACCTGTTCACATAACTTGAACAGTAGGTGACAGCCTATTAACATTTGAGGATTGCTGTGGGAGGGGACGGCACAGATATCTGGGGAGTCAGTCTTGTAAACTTGTATAGTGAACTGGAACTGCAGAAATCCTCGAATATCAAAGAACACCCATATAGTCTATAGCACTTCCCAAGAGTTTGTTTTTGGATTACCAAGTGAAGCTGTCTTGGGTAAGTACATGACCACTGAAAGGTAACTCGAAAGCAGGTGTAATTGTGCTTTAAATCCCAGAATTGCACATAGTCATTCAATACTGGATACTAATCTGTAGGCTCTAAATTTTTAGATGGGCAAATAAGGAAAATATTCTGTATATACTCGTATTAAGTTGCGGTCAGTGACTGTTTTGTAAGTGACACCTTTTTAACTCTGTAGATTGCAGTATGGATTCAGTTGTATCTGCTTGGCTCAGTGGCAAAATAGCTTTATAGTATTTTTCTTTTGTTATAAGAGTAAGCAGATTCTTGTGATTTGTGCATTACCAACAGTTGTTAGCACTTCAGAGGAAACAGCTAAATTCTAAATGCAGAATATCACTACTGATTTGTGACCCAGTAAGCACAGCTGGACTTTCAAATCCCAGGTTCAGTCTGCAGGGCTGGCAACTGTAAACTTAAATATATGCAACCGTTGTAAAATGAGCAAAATTGGGGGTGGGAGGTTGTCATTGACACAACATAAAACCCCACACTTTATTCTGAAAAGTGAATAAACATAAATCTCCATTGAAAATGTACTTTCTATATAGTATATCTCATCAAAAAAACCAAATACTGAAATTTGAGGTTTCTTTTTTTCTGCCTTTTAAGGGACATACAATGCATCTGATGAAGTGAGCTGTAGCTCACGAAAGCTTATGCTCAAATAAACTTGTCTCTAAGGTGCCACAAGTACTCTTTCTTTTTGTGGATCTAGAGTAGAGTAACTTACTGCTCTTCAGAACACCAAGTGATGCTTATGGAATTGGGATATGGTTGGTTGGTATGTCCGAGCAGAATGTCTCAACACAACTTCAGAACATCACTACTATTTTTGGGTTGTAGGACAGCAACAAACAAGGCTGTGTGCAATATTAGTGTGAGAGCAGCTTTTTTGGACCAGAGCTGCCACCATGGCCAACACTCTTAGAAAAAGGGCAATCAGATCTCTAATGTCAATGCAGAATAGACAAGGTTCCAGTTCTGAAGGGATGCTAATGTGGGTTCAGTTATCTGCTTTGGAAAAATAGAGGGCTAAGTTAACAGAGAGGATTTGAAACTCTAGTTCCAGAGAGATGAGGGATATTAAGCTTAGACCTAGCTCACTAAGCTGTCGCCTCTGACCCTGTCAGTTTAAAATATTTCTGGAGCCTTATGTCCTTTCAGGAAAGTCATGGGTTCTTTTTTCCCTTTTTGATTTTTTTAAATCAAAATCTTCAACTCCAATATTATGCTGTCAGTTTTCCAGACTGCAGTTTCTCACTTACAGTTGACAGTGAAGGTTTAACTTTTTTTAGATTGCATGTGAGGTTTTTTGTGGGGGTTTTTTGTTTTGTTTGTGTGGGTTTTTTCCTCTTGGGAGGGTCTTCGAGGGTTTCTCACAACCTCCAGTCTACTTAAATCTAGCTCTTTCTGGAAACTTGAAGGCATTTATTACTAGACCTACAATGTTTTATAGAGAAGAAGAGTTTAAAAGTAGCTTTTCAAGAACTTCATAGATGTAATTAAGGTGCTCAGTTTTATATTGTGGCATTCTAAAAAAGATGACCTAGTAGATGGTTTTTAGTCTATTAGACTTAATTCTTATTGAAAACCAAAAAGATCAAACTGATGGGTTGTCAAGGCTCCTTCCCCACTCTGAACTCTAGGATACAGGTGTGGGGACCTGCATGAAAGACCCCCCCCAAGCTTATTCTTACCAGCTTAGGTTAAAAACTTCCCCAAGGTACAAACTTTTTGCCTTGTCCTTGAACCGTATGCTGTCACCACCAAGTATGTTAAACAAAGAACAGGGAAAGAGCCCACTTGGAGACATGTTCCCCCAAAATATCTCCCCAAGCCCTACGCCCCCTTTCCTGGGGAAGGCTTGATAAAAATCCTCACCAATTTATACAGGTGAAGACAGACCCAAACCCTTGGATCTTAAGAACAATGAAAAATCAATCAGGTTCTTAGAAGAAGAATTTTAATTAAAGAAAAGGTAAGAGAATCACCTCTGTATAATCAGGATGGTAAATACCTTGCAGGGTAATCAGATTCAAAACATAGAGAATCCCTTTAGGCAAAACCTTAAGTTACAAAAAGACACACAAACATGAATATACATTCAATCCAGCACAGCTTATTTTACCAGCCATTAAACAAAAGGAAATCTAATGCATTTCTAGCTAGATTACTTACTAACTAAGAAGTTCTGAGACTGCATTTCTGATCTGTTCCCGGCAAAAGCATCACACAGACAGAAAACCCTTTGTTTCTCCCCATCCCGATTTTAAAGTATCTTGTCTCCTCATTGGTCATTTTGGTCAGGTGCCAGTGAGGTTATCTTAGCTTCTTAACCCTTTACAGGTGAAAGGTTTCCCTTCTGGCCAGGAGGGATTTTATAGCACTGCATACAGAAAGGTGGTTACCCTTCCCTTTATTTTTATGACATAGGTATTCTAGTTTGATATGTTGGCTGGCTTACTGACCTTTCACTTTGCTGTTTCTGTCACACTTAAGCATTAAATTGAGGTTTGACTATGAAAAAAATGCCTTTAAAATATGGTCCATGTTCAAAAAAAAAACCTAGCTGTATCTGCTTATGCTTCCTAAACACTTTTTTTTTTACACCACACCAAATCCCAGAGGTTTCAGAGTAGCAGCCATGTTAGTCTGTATTTGCAAAAAGAAAAGGAGTATTTGTGGCACCTTGGAGACTAACACATTTATTTGAGCATAATCCCAGAGATCACTGATGGATCTTGAGCCTGTGCTCTTATAGAGGCAGGACCTCACCTATTACCTTAGATAATCTATATAAAAGGCTGTTTCACTACTACTATATAAACTTCAAGAGAAACTTCTAAAACAAAGCGGAGGCAATTTTCAGGACTTAATCAGATACAATAATAGTAGTCTTTACAAGAATTTGCTGCAACACAGTGGATATCCTGGAGGGCAGGGGGTTAATTAATTTAGAAAAATTGGCTAATTCCATTTTGCTTCTGGTAAGTGCTGCTTCATGATGGACAGCTGCATTTGAACTGTATTGTACTGTCTTTCAATTGAACTCTACTGCAATCTCAACTCTTAAAGTGATTTTAAAAATAGGCATATTGAAATGCAAAATGGAAGTCTCTAATGTGTTCTAATTAAGTAGTACCTATTAATATGGCAATCACTGTTAGGCTTGTTCCTTTAGCTTCAGAAGCATAACTCCCAAGAGGCTCAATTATTTTGCTTAGTCAGCAATAACAAAGATGGAACTTGCTTAAATTCCAGTGAGACATTGGATTCAAAGTATTGGCATAATTTATCTTGGTTCTATATTGGGTAGTGTGGGCCTCTGATCTCAATCTGTTTGCATATTGCACTAGTTCAAGCTTGTGAATTGTGGACCCCTTGAATTTACTGCAGGGAGAAGCATTTAAATATAGTACGTGGTGGTGGTGGTGGTGATGATGATGATGATGATGATGATAGCAGGACAGTATTCAGAGGAGAGGTGAAAATCAAATCTCTAAAATGATGGATGCCTCCGGTTGGCTATGTCTACTCTACTCTGTGCTGTCTTTTTCTCTCCCAGGGTGAAGGATTTGACACTAATTACTACTGAATCTTCTTTAGTTGCTTACATCCTAATGCCCGCTTTAATCTCTGCAGGTCATTTTGCAGTTCGACTGTCCCTATGTATTTGCTGTTGCTTCAGCTTTATTGTAATCAACAGATTATGACAGTTAAATCTTCATCACAGAAGTAGCTTGCAGAAGACAGTGATATGGAGTGCGGAAGATGGGCTTAGTTTTGTGTTTTTTTTTGTCACTATCTCTCAAATTATAAATCTTGGAGTATAGAAGGTCTCTGATTTAATACTAACATTTTAATTGCTGAGACATCAATTTGAAGGTGTTCTGTGTGCTATGGTCCCAAGACTAGAGTTGGACTGGCTGGATTTCACTTGTTTATAGTTACAAATGTCAGACCAATTATAAGGCTACGTTTTTGTCACAGGTTTTTTTAGTAAAAGTCAAGGACAGGTCATGGGTGGAAACAAAAATTCATGGCCTGTGACCTGTCCATGAATTTTACTATATACCCTTGACTAAAACTTGGGTGTGGGGGGGCAGCCTGGGCATTGCTGTGGGGGTGGGGTGGGGGCAGGCTCCCTAACCAGCTCCTGGGAAGCAGTGACCCTCGCTCCATGTGTTGCCTCCACTCCATCCCAAGTCTCAGTTCTGCAGCTCCCATTGCCTGGGAACTGTGGTCAATGGGAGCTGCTGGGGCAGTGTCTGCAGGCAGAGGCAGCATATGGACCTAGGAGCTGAGGAATGGGAGTTCCCGTTGCCCTTGTGTGGAGCTGCCCCCCAAAGCTCCTGCTGCTGTATTGGGGTGAGGGGAGACCCAAGACTGTCCCAGCAGCAGCCAATGCGATGGGCCCAAGGGCTGCTGAAGCTGCTCAGGCAGCCCCCGGGCCAGCTGCACCAGGCGGCTGCAGAGGTCACGGAATCTGACCTCCTTGACAAACATGGAGCCGTAACTATAATTATTGATTTTTATAGTGCATTGTTGTCTACTACTCCAATTTTTTTTTCTTATAGACAGCAGGGGGAGAATTCATTTGTTTTTACTCTTTGAAATCTTGTCTTGACCAGCTCTTGTCTTCAGTTTGGACAATACATCGTCTCATCTGAACCTGAAAGTTGAAGATGCTTATGTTGAGTGGGATCCTACTGGAGGCAAAGGCCAAGAAAACAAAATAAAAGGAAAAGAGAATAAAGGCAGGTGAGAACTTTAACTGTATCTGTAACCTGAAGTCTTAGATTGAATAAAGTTAATATGTTTAGAGTGGCAAACTATTTTAGGGTACTGTTTGTGCTTAAGATACTTAATATATTAGTTTTGAATTGGCATACCATGAAATGCTGATTCCCTGGACCATATGGTTGTATTAAAGATACTTAAATAGGGAGTTGTCAGGTAAACCTGACTCGTTGGACTGTGGACACTGCCCAGGAAGTGAAGGGAGGAAAGTCAGTAGTATTCATAGCTGGCACACTTCTGCCTCTGTGGAAGTTTGCATTACTTCTTATAATCTCCAGTCACTCATCTGGTTGGTGTAACTGTGGACACACAAGGAAATTTCATCTGGACATTTCTATTTGGAAGAAATGTTGCTGTGATATAGGATGGGGAAGGCCCAAGAGGAGGAGAAGGCATGTAGCCCCATTAAGAGGAGACATTCAAATAAGCCACCTCAAATATTTGAAGAGAAGCCAAATCAAGAGTTAGAAGGTCTTGAATCTAAAACTAACACCTATCAATCTGCTTTTGTGAATCCAAGGAGTTGTATAATGTGGCCCAAGTCAGAGATTCAGCCATCTCCAATTACTTCACTGTTGGACAGTAATTATCTGAGCTTCAGGTCTGACACACTTAGATACGGTAGACCCACCAGTTCGAAGAATGACTGAGTCAGTCTTGCTAATATTGTATTGTAGATGGATGGAGTTGGATAAAACAAAAGAAAAATGGCATAAGGAGAACCAATCCATGGCCCTTTTTTTGAATAGAGTGGAGGTGTATTGGCATACCCTGAAAAGCTGTCCTTGACAGACGTTTCCATCTCCATAGTCATGCTACATTTTTTTTTTTTTTTTGCATCAGTTGTCTGCCAGACTGCTGTTCTCAATCATGGAGTTGGGTTGCTTTTCATGGCATTGTATAAATACCGTTTTTGTTTAAGTACTCTAGACCAGTGGTTCTCAACCTTTCCAGACTACTGTACCTGTTTCAGGAGTCTGATTTTTATCTTGTGTACCCCAATTTCACCTCCATTTAACTACTCGTGTACTTTTAAATCTGATTTTGTAAACAAGTGTTACAGCACACTAATATTGAAAAATTGCTTGCTTTCTCATGTTTATCATATAAAATAAATGGATTGGAATATAAATATCGTACTTGTATTTCAATGTATAGTATAAACTGGTCATTGTGAGTATGAAATTTTAGTTTGGTACTGACTTCACTAGTGCTTTTTATGTAGCCTGTTGTAAAACTAGGCAAATATCTAGAGTTGCTGTAATCTCCAGAGATGCACATACCCCTGGCTGAGAACCACTGCTCTAGACTTTCAAGCTTGAGGTCATCTCAAATGCGCAGGGAAAGGGGGAGGAGGCAGAGTCGCTCATTCTTGAGTCTATTCATGCACTAGCCTTAATTAAGATCTGTCACACCTACAGGTGGTGTATATAGAGGGTATTTTGGCTGCCCTTAACTGTCTGTCAGTTTATCACTGTTGATGAGGCATTCCCCATGACTCAGCTATTTCAACTTCTAAACTTACTATCTTGCATCAGATATGGACAATAAGGGATGAAATGGGTAACGTGTCAATTAAAAAATGGAATGAACTTCACATAGGAGGATGCAGTTCCAGTTTGGGCTGCCTCATGGAACCATAGTTGATGAATGAAGGAGAAAGGATACTGATATTTCTAAACTATTGTCAGTGAGGATACCAACATCTTTTGATAGCAAGTTGAGTAAAATATCTGTGAAAGTTAGAGGGCTGTGCAATAAAAATTGTAGCCTTCACTAAAGATTAAGCTTTACCAGAAGGCCAAATCTAGTTAAATGATCTTTTTCTCTAAGTATCATATAAAATCTTAGTCAAGACTGACTTGTATAATTATGAATATCTAATGTGACACACGTTCAGTTACCTAACATTAAAACAATAAATGCCTTCCTGACTGCTGGTGGTTGCCAGTGGTGTAACCAGTTTTGAAAGGCTGATAAGATTTGTCTCTAAAGTTAGTGTACAATTTTTAGTAGTGACCTCTTTTAATGATTGCTTATTTCTGTCCGACAGTGGCCAGATTACCGTACTGAAGAACAATACAAGGTGATAACTTACAGCTTTTCTAGTTCTAGGATCTAGCCTCTAGCTTTGCTGAAAATCTTCAGAGTTTTTTCCTTTTTAATCCTTGCTCTTTCTCAAGATAAAACATGAGTCTATCCAACAGCCTTCATCAGTAACCAAGACAGTACCTTTTTTTGTCTGCTTTTATTTAATGGGTTAGTAATCTAATCTTCATCCATGGGGAAGGTTGATGCAGTCCCCATTCTCTGGAGAACAGCCTGTTACCCTAAGAGTGGGATATACCATAACTCCTTTGAATCAAATGGAGCTGTACATGCTCAAGTTTCAATACAATCTAACATTAATTTATATTACCATTGTGCCTAGAAGCCCCAGTCATGGACCAGGACCCCCTTGTACTAAGCACTGAACAGACACAGAACAAAACAATCCCTGCCCCAAACAGCTTAGTCTTTAATTCTTCAAGTGCTTGTTCATGTCAGTTCCAATCAGGTATGTGCGTGCCATGTGCACGACAGAAGGAAAATTTTTCCTCTAGCAGTATCTATATTTGGCCTGGGCACCCCCTGGAGTCGCACCTTCATGGTGCCCAATATAGGGGCCCTGCCAACCTCTCTCCTTGTCCCTGCTCTCCCCCCTTCAGTCTTACCACCTGTGACAGCTAGTTGGAACTCCCTGTTTCTCTTGCCTCAGCAAGCGCGTGTTTGCAGCGTTCGTGTATATAGTTAGTGTAATAGTTTTTCCTTTGGGGGGTTCCCCTGATGTTTTTGGGGGGACACCAGGGTATGCCTCGGTCTCTGGGCTTTAGACAATGCTCAGACTGTGGCAGTTTTATGCCAAAAAGTGACCCACGCACTTCGTGCATGAAGTGTCTTGGTGAGGGGTACCTTTGAAACTATAGCAAAATCTGTAGATGTTTTCATCCCAGCACCCTTAAAGACAGGGAGAAGCACCTCCGAGTGTTACTTATGGAAGCAGCACTTTGGCCTCAGTCGGAACCTGGTGCAGCAGATCCAGCCTCGAGTGCCACATCCTCAGTTCGCAGTGCTCCAGCACAATCAACGTGCAAGCTGGTGCCAAGGAAGGACTCTGCTAGATAACCTCGGCACCATCATGGTTCCATCCAAAGGTCCCAGACCTCAGTGAGGCACTGGTCCCATTCCCCAGTGCCCCACAAAAGGAAAGGCCGACAGAGGGCGCTCTCTGACCAGGTCTAAAGACCAGTTGGCCAGCAAGCCCCCATCGGGCACACGTTCAGTGGGGATTCCGTCAACTCCTGCCTTGAGATGAGTCCGGCTCGCACCACTGCGGCCTACTGCCACAAGGAGCTATAGCTCCCTCATGCCAGAGGCATTTGAGGCGGCAGCAAACCTTTTTGGCGCTTACGGCACCACCTTCACTTCCTAGGAGAGTGAGGTCCCGACACCAGTTCCAGGCACCATACGTTCTGTGGGCAAACCGGTGATGTCTGCCATAAGACCACAGTCTCCGTTGCATCGGCCTGCAGCACTGGTGACCCATGTGGGGGAGCCAGTCCGGTCTCCCAGTTGGCACCGCTCTCCAGCATCAAGGGGCTCCGCTCCTCTGTAGTAGTCATTCAGAGATCTCTGTTTATGGGATCAAAATAGAAATACACTGGTGCCCAGAATCTCCTGTATCTTCCTCCCCCTTCTCTTTTCCTCTCTCCTCGCCCCCCTCCCCCCTGCACTTCTCATCATGCATACATGTTATAAACTTGACTGCCTGGGAGGTCAGCAGCAGTAAAATCTATCCTTTGGGGAAAAACCACTCCTGAGATTAGTATATTGTCTTTAATTTTAGTTTCAGGAAGCATGCCAAACAGTAACTTTTTTTTTTCCTGCTACTGCTTCTAGAGACAACCACTACTTGTTCCGTTATCTTAGATTTCTGTGCACTGCTCCCTTTGTGGACATAAGATGTTCAACACATAGAAAAATTCTAGCCAACTCTTGATATTTTTCTCTGCAGAAGGAGCCAGTCACCCTGCCTGGTCTAGCATGTAAGGCAGGCTCTATTCCAGGAGAAGCTATTAGACAAGCTTTTTGGTTCTTCGTGCTGGAGGCTTGGGAGAAGCTACTGCCCCACTTCCTGTTCTGGACGGTCTTTCCAAGACCTGCATTAGAATAAAATTTGAAGGCCCAAAAGCAAGTGATAAGCTAACAAACTTGTTTTGTGCCCATTTTATCCCAGATTCACTCCTCTGATTGGTAGTTTGTGTGAAAAGGACAGCTTAATTGTTTAAAAATACACTGTCTTGTTAATTTTTATCCAAGGTAGTAAAGGTTACTGTGTGAACTGTTAAAGGCTGTTGGAGTCATGTGGATAAGGTCAAACCATTGGATGAAATGGTCATTTACAGACCCCCCCCTTTTTTTTTTTTTCAAATAAAGTAGCATATTTTCAAAGTTTGAAGTAACTTGTTCAAAATTGAGTGGAGGAAAAATCCCAGCTTGCACAATGTCTGCTTTTATTATGCTGCCTTTGTATGTCAGATGAGTCTCTAAATGACCATGTCACTTTCTGCATATCTTGCTGGAAAATCATCTAAAAGGAAAATCTAAGCCCTCGCTTCTGACAGACAGAAGTGGATGGCTTCTCAGCAGTGGCTTACGTGGAGCAGGATGGAATGTAGCAGTGGATATTGTTTTCCCCTCTGAAAACCTGCTTTAATTCTTGGCTTTGCTGTTTTTCATGCTTTCACTTATTTCCTTTTCTTTTGGTAAGTAAACTGCTACTTTTTATTCCTATTTATCACAAGCCTTGAAAATGTTTCAGTTGGCTTGCTTAGAAACTGTTACATGCTGCTTTTAAAGTACTGTTATCTTATTTTATACCCTCTTCTTTCAGTATTGTAGCCATGTTGGTCTCAGGATATTAGAGGGACAAGGTTGGTGAGATAATCTTTTATTGGACCAACTTCTGTTGGTGAAACACAGGCCTGAAGAGGTCTATAGCTCAAAAGCTTGTCTCTTGCACCAATAGAAGTAGGTACAATAAGACTATCCCACTTACCTTGTTCCTCTTTTTTGCAAGCAGTTTAGGAGCTGCTATGACATCCTACAATCTGGCAAATTCAAGTCTGCTTCTTAAGGTGTATCTAAACTACAATCGGGTCAGGGGACATGACCAAGTATTTTAGTACAATTTGAGAACACTATTAATCTGTCGTGCAAAATGCTATAATTGGTCTGTGAACAGATAAATGCTGGAACCTTGAGACTATAGGCATGCACTTGAGGAACAATATTCCATCACTCTGATATTACACAGTGGTGATATAGTTAAAAAGGATGTTATTTCAATATAGATTAGAAATAATTCATGAGGAAAATGTTAAACTTTTATAAACAGGTGGTATTGTGAATTTTCAAAAATAACCAGCGGACTTCTTTGACTTAAACATCATCCTACAGTGTCATCAACAGAAACACTGCAGCATTGTGCTAGCAATGAGATGCTTACAATTAATTACCTAGTTGTAAAATCGGTGGAGACAAGGCACAGGTGATCTTTCTAGCATTGTAGCTAAACAAGGTCAACACCATACCCGCCACCACATTCATAGTTGACTTTGCCTAGTTGTGTTGTGGCGTAAATGACAGAACATTGTTTTCGCTAGGATTTTGCAGTGAGATAACTAAGCTGTATGTTCACACTGTAAACACTTTTTTTTTGTGGTGGTGATGAAGATACAGCCTAAGTCATCTAATCTGAATGAAAAGCAAAACATTGCATTAATAGTGAAAGGTGAACTTTAATCCAAGGTGCCTAACTAAGCAGTCTTCAAAAAAACAAAACAAACAAAAAAAGGTTTAATGAAATCTCATTTACTGTTAACTCTCCCTTCTAAAATCTTCGCTTTAGGTGGAGATGACCTCTGCAAATGCCCTGTCTAGGCCTGAATTACTAGTTGTTGTGGTGTGGGGCTTACCTAAAGAACAGTAAAATGTTTAGTCTAACTAGATGCTTTCTAAAATATTGGTTGCCACCCAACTGATTCCTTCAGTAAAGAGGGATAAAATGCTGTAAACAATTTTATCTTGCCCTGTTATTTCCGGAGAACTTTTCTCTTTTTGAAGTCTGATTAGAGAACATAGGCCTTCCTTGGTCTTGCTTTAGTACCTGAAAAATGCCCAATGACCCTTCCCCCCCCCCCCTTTTTTAAAGGTTCTATTTCATAGGACTTTGAGTACTTTCACACTACATGTCTGAGAGTAAATATATTAATGAATGTAACAGCCTTTAGAGGCTTCTCCACTATGGTAACAAGTAGACCATATCTACTCCCCTACTTTTTTTTTTTTTGGTCTGATCATTCTTGAGTCAAAGAATATTGCTTTATAAGTAGCTGGTTTTAATGCATTAAAAATTCTTGAGCTGCTAAACCTTAGCTAGCTTTTTCCACCTCCATCTATTGAAATTCAGTTCACAAACTTGTATCTAATATTTACAGAAGTACTAGCATCGGGCCCATTATGTTTCGTAAAAGGCTTTAGATCTTCAATATCTCCTTTAAAAGTTTCTCTTCAGTGTTACTGTAGCATTGTTTGCCTCCTTGGAGTCTTAAACTTCTCTAAAAATATAATAAAGTGCACATAGGATTTATCAATGGGTGTATAGACCTGCTACTTTTTTTGCAAGCAACTTAAAATTTGCAATGACATTCTAGGCTGTGTTGTGATGAACATTAACACTTTGTCTCATGCTTCACTATACACCTGAATATCAATAAGTGACCTGCCATGTTTAGTTACTTGCCACTTTCCAACATCTAAATTTGTAATCAAAACTTTCTAGGTTTCCCCAAGCAATGGGGGGGAACTTATTACCTCTTGCATATAATTTGAATGACAAATGACTCATTTAAATTCTAAATTTTGATTGTATTCTCCTCTCATTCACTTGTTCAGCTGCTCCTGGCTTTCCTCTTCACTACCTCATCTTCATTAAATCTTTTTTGTTTGCTTTTCATCATCTTCCCTCTTAGTCAGCCCTCCTCGTACATCATCCCTAGTTCACTTTATTTATATATATATTAAAAAAAGGGGGGTTTATAGTGCAGCTAATGGCTGGTCCAGCATGCCACTTGAAATTGCAACACAAGCACCTAACACTTCAGGCATGACTCATAACATAATCTGTATCCTGCAAGAGAAATAAAACTTCCTGTCCATTATTTGACCCGTCTATAAACTTCCCCATACTGGAGTGCAAATTTTATTTCTTTTATAGAAGTGGCACGCCATCTCCAAAGAGGACATCTGTTAGTTCGAGGTCACCATCGATAAGGGGCAGCAGAGATCGCTTTACTGGTGAATCGTACACAGTGTTGGGTAGGGTGAATTTTTTGCTTTAACTCTTACTTAGTGTTGAGCAAGGGCAGATAAATCTGGGTTTCCATCAGGAGAGAATTTGTAGCATGTAATCCCAAGTTTTTTCTGACAATGACTTCCCCAACCTGGGCTCAGACTGGGATCTGTATGCTAGATTCTCCCTTTTAGATCTGTGCAGAGGTCCTTGTGCTCATTCAGGGAGTGAAGATACTTATGTATGCAGGAAATTCTAGCATTTGAGAAGTAGTCTTTTACTGTAAGGTTATCCAAAAGATAGCTAAAATACTTCTGCTTAGTGACTTTTCTAATGTGCCAATTGTAACAGCATCAAGGTGCACTTGTTTTGTTAAGTACAACATTCTGTTAAATTACTTGTTTTCGGTAGAGAGCAGAAAAAGCCTCTGTTCCACCTTAACTGAATGTGATGAATAGACACAAGGTTTCTAATAGTCTTAAATTTATTAGATTTTGGTCTGTTTCTACTAGGCTCACTGTCTACACCCTCTTAGTCTTTACCTAAGTTATTTCTTGAGTAAGCCTCATTGTTTTGCCCAGTGAGAAGTATATCCTGCACTGCATGCATCGGCGTAAAGAATAAAAAAAAACCCTGTTTTTCTGTTACAGGAGACACTGCTATTGAAACTGGACAGCACTACTGGGAGGTGAGAGCCCAGAAGGACTGCAAATCCTACAGTGTGGGAGTAGCATATAAAAATCTGGGAAAATTTGATCAACTGGGAAAGACTAACACAAGCTGGTGTATCCATGTCAACAACTGGCTACAAACCACCTTTGCTGCAAAGCACAATAATAAAGCCAAAGCCCTAGATATGACTGTTCCAGACAGAATAGGAGTGTACTGTGACTTTGATGGAGGTAACTTTATATTATTGTGGACTTCATAGATTGAAATTTAGTAATGGATGGGTATTTCCAAATTGCAGGAGTACATAATACTGTAAATGTTGTGGAAATGCATTAGGATTCAACCTAGGAGCAACACTAATCTGCCTTTTCATGGTGAGGAGGGAGACCATATTGAGAGAGAGATGAAGGTACTGCACATAACTGTCAAATTACCTAACTCTGATTTTTCAAATGGAGCCATGAACACTGGAAACTTTTCTGTAACACAGATTTTAAGAAGTCTGGATATAATGTGTGAGGGGAGACTTTTCAAAAAGGCGAAAACATTCAGCAAATATGGAACTAAGAGAAATGGACCTACACCTTGTCCTACCTCTCAACTTACTTGATGATAAATAAGTAGTGACGGGTTATGAACAGAAAAGCAGTTGTTTTAATGGCAATATGTTGTAAATCACTGTTCCATTTTCAGATACCCAGATGAACTTGGATTAACCAAAAGATGACTTTAGCTATTTCTCAGATGGAAAGAGCAATAAAATAAGACTTTTTTAAAATACTACCTAGACAACAAGTATGGAAACTGCCACTAGAATAAAACTAAACTTGGAGGTTACCTGGGCTTACGGCCTTGGGCTTTCTCTTTCCTTGCAAGTTCTGCGAACTGACTTGCATTGCCTTCTCAGCCCTTACTTTGCAATTCTGCCACAGATATTTTGGACAGCTGCTGGTCTTACATCTGTACTGTACTATTTGGCCACTGACAGTAGGTGGTGACCTTTTCTATGCAATAAGGTAACCAGGCTAACACGCAGCTCTGTAGAGAGGGTAGTATTTGATTGTTTGCTGAAATAAGGAAGTGGACTATATGGCACTAGTTGAAATTCCTTTACCTTAGTAAGAAATGTCTTTGATCAAGTACCAACTCCTCGAAGCAACTCCTAACAATAGCAGGTATAAGAGCTTATGAACTACACATCATACAGCTCCAAATTCCAGGAATAAAGAGTAACAAATTTCTTGCTGACATCTGCAGTATGCTGACTGCTTAAGTGGTACCTGTCATTTTGTATCTTCTTTTGGGGCTCTGGTCTTGCATTGTTCAGAACAATTTTGGATTTGTATCCGCTTAACATCAAGCTTCATATACATACAATTTTTAAAACCTGCTTTTCTCTTTCAGGTCAGCTCTCCTTTTATAATGCAAGTTCAAAGCAGTTGTTATACACCTTCAAAACAAAATTTACCCAACCACTACTACCAGGTTTCATGGTCAGTACCCATTTAACTTTACTTCTATGTTTTGGCCTATTTTTTGGTTGCCTAACACTTGGCATATGGGATTCTTGTGAGCATTTTCTTTGAAAAGTTCTCATCTTTTGTTTGTGGTAGCCCTTCATTGTGCAGCAGGGGAAGTCTAAGTTTATATCTCAACAGAAGCTTAGAAATGACCGTTTCCCTTCTTGCCTGCCAAAATCACCAAGCATGCTGTGTATCTAGTTTGGCTCATCCTGCTGCTGCAGCAGAGCACACTTCTTTTCTAGCAGCTGTCAGAGTAGCAGTAGTGGGAGAGGAGCATCCCTGAGCAGCAGTGTGGGAGAGGAGACAGGCTGGGGGAACCACATGGGGCAGCAGTTCCAACTCAGATCATGTAAAGGAACACAGCAGGACTTGTCTGGGCTTCTCCTACCAAGCACCTGGATTTTGGTCCACCCCTCCTCTGGGATTACTACCTCTTGAGCTACAGGACAAGTTTGCTATCTTTGATGCAATACTGAAGAGTCAAACACTGCTCAGAATGTGTTATGGGATTTTGTGGGAGGGAGTAGCGCACAATAAAACTTGTTCCATCCTTTTTTTTAAAAAGATGGGCATTACAAAAACATTTAGGTTGCAGTCAAACACTCAAGGTAAGAAATACCAGAAGTGAGGTTGCACAGGCATCCTTAAATTCTTCCCCCTCATATCATAATGCATAGTCTCTCAATATATTCTTTTTAGGACCTCTGCATTGTTCAGTACACAGGGTGGATGCACAAATGGGCAGAATTAAGATCACATGGGCAACCTTTTTATTAACACACACCCACTTTTTTGTGTCAGGGTCATTAATGAAAATCTTAAATAAGATTGGTCCCAAAACTCATCCCTGAGAACATGGCTAGTAACCTTCCCCCAGTCTGACAGGTCACCTTTCTGTATGACCTATTGTCATGACCTTTTAACCTGTTCCATACCCACCTTGCAATTCTCATATTAATCCCCATCTTCTCCCTTATGGAATTGTCATATGCCTTATTGAAATCCAGGTAGAGTTGATCTGCTGCATTTCCTTTGTCTGAAAAATCAGTATCGTAGAGATCAAGTTTGTCTGGTACAATCTACCTATGTTGTATTTATTCCAATTACTGGGTCGTTTTTCTTTAAATTCCTGAAGGGAACACACTTCTGACTTCTATGCTTTAACTCCTTTGTCCCCTCTGACTATCTTTTATCAAGACATCACTGTGTACTAGGCAGTGCCTCTCGTAGACACTTGAGGGTTATTTTAAGTAGAATACCCACTTCCTACTCTTCAGTCAACACACTGGACGGGGAATCTCCTGAAAGGGACAACTGTAGTTTTAGCATGTGAAGTAATCTTTAATTTGCATTTGAAAATGTGGGTGGGGGGAAAAATGGATTTTACTGGCTTTGAAACATTGACTCACTGTAGCTTTGTGTAATGGTTTATCTTCTAGGTCTGGTGTGGCGGACTTGCATTGAGTACTGGACTGCAGGTGCCGAGTGCTGTGAAAATGCTCCAGAAGAGTGAAAATGGATTGAGTGGTTCAACTAGCAGCCTAACCAATGTTACCCAATAATGTGTCTATTTAGATACTATACTCCTGTTTCTGAGTGGGTTTTTCTGTGCAGCTGCTATTTACAGGAACTTGTGAGCAATGGATTAACTGGCTTTGCTACCCCACTGCTGCTTTAAGGCCTGGGCACCAATAGTGCAAAAGTTCTGGGCTGAAGCATTAGCAGAAATTTACTGTGAATCGAGGAAGCCAGATAGAAAGCGAGACTGACTTTTTTTGATGTTTTGGATGGGGAAGTCAGGAGCTGTAGCTATGTGCTTTTATATTAGACTGAATTTGATTGTATTAAATACTTCATCATTTCAGTATAACTGCACATGGCAGGTATGATCTTAGTTTGAACGGCACTTACTACTATACACTTTTTTCACTCCTTGTTCCCCCACCCTGAAAAGGAGTCCATTTTGAGGTCCTAAATGGAAGCTTTACATACGTGACCCTCTGAAGAAACTAGTCCCTCAAATTTCCACACATGGATATGGCATAATGTGAGTTTGAGACTTGAGATGTTCTCCTAGAGTAGCTAATGTCATTTTGACACAGGTTGGCTACCCTCTAGTATTAGTTGAATAAATAGTGTATCATTTTGTGGTGGTCTTTAGATGTCTAAATGGGCAGTGCTGAGTATCCTTTTATAGGCTATTCATAGTTAGAACACGAGCTCAGTAATCCTGCATCACTTTAGTGAAAATGAAGACTTCACAACAATTTTACACCAGTGTTTTCAGAGCATTCCTGATCTTTAATGTGTGAGCCCTCTACTTAGATTATTGGGGAGATATGCATAACAGCACACTTCCCCAATATTACCCTTAATAAGCTTTCAGCTATATTTGATTATTTTTTAAAAGCATCCAGCTTAGAATACGGGTAGGCTTTAAAGTGCTTCCATGCTTTCTATATTTAAGGGTCTTGTTTTTAAGATGCAGTTTAAATAAGGTTTTGTCCTGTTTCAGCCAGATTTATATAATTGAAAGCTTTCTAATGAGTTTGAAGTGTGTAAACATGCAGTGGTGGTGATGAGGTGTTTTAAGACTTCAAGAATGCAGCTAAGCTAAAGGTTAAAGTAGACAGCCCAACACTCATTCAATGTTGCACTTATGACATTACATTCATTTTAATGAAGAAATAGTACCACTAAATTATATCGTGATCATGCACAATAATGTTCATAGTACTTAATCTACTATATGCACTCTTGCTCCTTTCAAAAAAAACAAGGCATATGAATATCTCTAAAGTTACACTGGGCAGCACATTGCTTACTGCTCACCCCCACCTATATCACTTCTAACACAAGTAGATAGTGAATAGTAAAAAACTACTCACTAGCAAAACATTGTCTAAATAGAATGAGACTACAAAATTGGAAAGCTACTAGGAGCTTGTATTTTTAAGAGCCTAATTTAACTGCGTAGGACCACTTTGTGTATCTTTGAATGCTCTGGATATTTTTAAGTTCTGAACCCCCTCAAGCTCTTATCTTTTTAAATGCACCCTCCCATCTGAAAGGCTCCCCAAGCAACTCTTTCCTTACTGCCTGTGATCTCCAGAATGAAATAATTCTGGTCGTGCTGACTAGAGGTGATCATTAAACAATGCTGAGGTTCCTCCTTTCACCCCTTTCATGGGACTGAATGTGTCTACTTTTTCCAGCCCTGGAGTTCTCCCCTGAAACAGGACAAAGCATTAAACTGTTACTAGACCACTGCACCAGCCCTCCTCCTCCCATTTTAATGGTTGCCACTTCTAGGTTATTTTGTACTCCTTTGTAAAGATTGCTAATCTAGACTGCTTTTTTATGAATCTGTTTATGGTTCTTATGCTGCTTTGGGAGAGACGTATACTGCACTCAGTGGTTTTAACAAACAGTAGAATCACTCTTCAGTATAAGGGATTTTATTTTATATATTGAACAGATTCAGACCCCTCCCACAACAATTTCATATGGATGTCTGCTCTCCATGTATTTCTCCCCGTTAAGGCAACCAGTTGCTAATTGGAGATCTTGGAGAGGATATCTAGTGATCCCAGTCCTTAGCAGCAAACCTTTGCATACAGTAGAAAAATTATTCATGTTAATAGAGAGAGCTAAGAGAAAACATTTTAGTATAAAAGTCTATTTTGTACTAGTGTTAAATCTATTTTAGCCACTTTTAATCAGCCTTTCCCTTCCTGTTCTAGTCCAGACTCCCACAAAATGACCTGCAGATGATGGACAATATTGTGAACAATTTTTAATTCTCTAATTAGAGGTTTCTTATGGTGCACAGTCACACGAAGACTTTTCTTTGAGCATAATGCTGATGGCTGTGTTGAAATGCCTTCCTTCCTTGGGAGTTGAACCGAATGATGTAGGGAGGGATGATTTGCACTCTGCACAATCAGTCCCTGGAAACAGACGTGCCTCTAAGTTTAGGAGCATTTCAGTCCTTCCTCTTGAAGGAAAGTAGAGTGAAGAAATCTTGTGCAAAAACTGTGGAGATTATGGGCAAAATCAGATGTATTTAATCTGTTTTATACATAGTTGAATTTGGTCCATGATCTCCAGTAGTGTTGTGCAGCATTTGCTACTCCTTTAAGAAACTGAGGATAAGCAGATTACCTTTTTTGGTATTCAGTTCTATACATGAATTCAACACTTTTTCATGGCTTGTTTTTCATGCTTATTTTATAATATGGTTATACAAATCTTTTTTGTGTGGGGAGAGGAAGAAAACAGCTTCCAGTATGTGTTCTCTCCTTTGCTGAACTTCTTGTTCAATTTAAATGTACAAAACTGAAAACAATTTCAAATGACTGGCAAATGGTTTTGTGCTAATTGAGCTCAATAACATCTGATTCGGCTTATCATAGTACTCTAGGACAGTCCATGTTGTCTTGTGAAGCCATCCTAATTACCTTCATATTTGGAGAATCAGGTCCTTAATGCAGCAATATGAGCATTCATAATGTCCAGTGAATTGAGGGAGTTTAGAAGCATGCAGGATGAGGCACAACATTGATTTTTAGAAGGGAGGAGTAAGCTTTGTTTCTATTTTGAGACTCTTAAGTTGATGGTAGTAAAGGTTAGTTTCTGTTCCTATCTGTCCATCTTTAACTTTTCAATGTGGGATAGTTAGCTACAGTTCCTGATAAGTTTTTTCCTTTACTTTGTATAAAAGTAAAGTGTACGCTACAAGTTAACATGTATAAGGAAAAAACAGTAATCATTGAATCAAACCCAAAAATTGAGTGCAGATACTAATTTACTTGACCATTTTAGCAAATTGTAAGGAAACCTGCAAGGTACACTTGATTATACACAAGATGTAGACAATGGAATTCTTGATTATTTTTTTCTTAAACTATTATGGTAGCTTAGTTTGAAACAAGCTGAAGTATTTAGTACTATGACTTATACTGCACAAGATTTATTTTGATATCCAAGATATAGCTGTTCTAAATAATAACATATGGCTTATTTTGCCCGTAAAGTTTGAAGTCACTCTACAGTAGTTAATGCACAAGTGTTGGATTTTTTTGCTGCTAAGTCTCCTTTTACTTTTTAAAAAAAAAAAAGAGGCATTGCCTTAAGTGATTCAGATGTTCGTTCTTAGATTATGGTTTTTGTGCTAACATCTTGCAGATCTTCTTACATTTGTGGAAAGTGCAGGTATATTATTGGTATTGCGTAGCATCTTGGGTGCTATTATTAGGTACAGTGTAAGCAAAGGTAAAGTACTAGCTGCAGCTTCAGAATGAGTTGACATAGGAAGAATGTATGAATACTGAGACTGTTTCCAGCAAGCAGATTTTATTGGAGGCTACTCTACCACTTGATTTGACTGAGCAAATTTGCAACCCTCTTGAATAGTGGTGCTGGCACAGCTCCCATTAGAGCTGTGCTAAATTCTTTGCATCTAGCACAGTGTTTCCAAGTATGTAAGTAATTTAATGGCCTTGCTCATTGTAAAAATTCAAGTATGGGGGGGAGGGTTGTAGCTAAATTTGAATTCTCTTGTAAAAATGTGATCTATATTTTAAATGTATTTCTGCAATTTACAGAAGCTTTTGGTTAAGGGATTACTGTTAGTCTCTATAAATTACATCTGTTTTGTTAACAGCATAATAAGGGTTTTTTAATATAGTGGTAAACTGTAAAAATACACTTGCATAAAAAGGCAGTAGAAGTATGTGAATCTACTGAAGTTTAAGGGGTATTAATTTTGGAAATGGATAGTTGATAACCTACGTCCATATACATGCATGCATACCTTAAGTTTGTCTTCTGGTACAAGGTATAAAGGGCAGTTACTGAATTTTCAGTTTACTTCCATGGTCCTTCCAAAAGCTTGTAAGCAGGAAAAATAAGTATGTGCCCTGTGTAACAAGGTTGCAGGAGCATACACATTGGTTTCCTAAATCTTTTCTATATTACTGATCCTTTTCTTTCTCTCTCTGAAGAAACTAACTATAGGGAAAATATTCAGCTTCACAAAAAAAAAAAAAAGGTAACTCTCTACTCTTCTGAGCATAGTACATTATGGATTTTAATCATCTTGGTGGACTAAAGTGTGATCTTTCACCTAAACTCAGATTTTTCTAAACATTTTATTGACTGTTGGAAGGGGAAATCTGGCATTTGTTTTCCCAGGCACTGTGAAGTGGGCTTTATGCATATCTCTGACTATATTAGGCAAAGCTTTTCATTTCCCTCCATTGTTTAACACCTCTTTTGCTGCATGTGCCTTTCATAAGTGGAGCTATAATCAGTGCTCCTGCTGTGGCATAATGTGAGTGTACTTAGTGATCTTGAATTGTCACATTGATTTCCATGTACATCACTTTGATAATACCTCAGGTATTCTGTAATCAGTTCTTCATTCCTCATTCTTTGTATAAAGTATCCCAAGATAACAGACCTGTCATAGCAGAACTACAGGGGTACCTTAGAGCCCACAAAGTATTTTTATTTGCTGTGTAACTCAAACTGTGTATGTCTTACAAACATTTTGTATTAATAAATTTGAAACAGCTGCATAATAGCCTTGTCATAGCATCTTTCTTTCGCTGAAATATAAACTGTAGGTTAAAAGATGCTCCTACTTGAGCATTAAGATTAGATCAAAACCCAACCTGTGGAAATTAATAAAATACATGGTCTACTGAACAGAGTAA
This sequence comes from Dermochelys coriacea, assembly GCF_009764565.3. NCBI lineage: Eukaryota > Metazoa > Chordata > Testudines > Dermochelyidae > Dermochelys > Dermochelys coriacea. Next base: position 133,871,411 of record NC_050072.1, read on the forward strand.
GTGACCATTCTATAGTTACCTTTTTTGAATTCCAGCATTCTACTTCACCTTTTCTCTATTCTCTCCCCTCGTCCAGTCTTAAATACTGTTTCTTCAATATATTTTCCTAATGTTTGAATGTAACCATTAGTTGGAATTAAAAATATGAATAAACTCTCACATTCAAAGATGTACCTTCAGCACTGTCAAGGTGGAGCCTTGTAATAGCTGTAAGAATCTACTTAAATGTCGTGCAGTTTTGCCTTCATTTAATGTCAGACTGACTTTATTAATGTTTTTCAGCAGCATAGCATAAAAGCTGCTGAATACAGTATATGAGAGCTGTACCCAGAGGGAGGCAGGTCATTCCAGTAGTAAGCTGAAGTATTAATGTATCTCTCTCATGATCCAGTGTTGTATGGAGTGTAAGTGGTTTCCTGCTGTTTTGAGCTGTCAGAACCATGTGGGGCAATAGGATGTCAATTCATATCTGCATCTTGGCAAATGCACATTGCAAGTTTTCTCCTGTCACACAAGTTTATCCAGTTCCCCTTCCCATTTTTAGGTGCCTACTTCACCCATCCTATATAGCTGTTAAATAGTTTTTTGGGGGAAGACACAGACTAAAGGTAGCTAGTCCACCTCATCTATGTCACTTGTATGTTTCTCCTTGCCCAGCTATTTTTTCTATTTATAGGACTGTAGCCTTAGCCTCTTTGTCCTGAGTTCATGTCTGTGTAAATAATCAGTCCTAGCATTAAAGAGCTATCTCCTAGGTGGTCAAAAAGTGAAGCCCTGCCTGTGCATGCAGTGAATGGGCTGATATGAAATTTAGTTGGAGTGTGGGCCTTTAACCCCTGCTTTGCCTGCAGGTCCAATGCTGCCAGCTCTTATACGTAGCCAGTGTCATTTCTTAGAGCCCCACCTCTGGCAGCGATGGGGTTTAAATGAACAGAGCCCTGCACACAGTGGTGCAAGCAGAAATCATTTCTTGCCAGTACTGCACCCATGGGAGGGACACAAGGGGGGCACATGACCCTCCATGTGATGACCCCCTCCCCACCCAGGGGGCCCTCCTGCTCTCCCCATCCCCTAAGACACCCCCCTTACCTGTGTAAAATGATGCTTTGGGCCCCTGGTGCTACTTGTACTTCCAAGTGTCATTGAGGATCCAGCAGGACCCCAAACTGAAAACTTCTTAATGAAAGAAAAGTACGTGTGGCACCTTAGAGACTAACAAATTTATTTGAGCCTAAGCTCTCGTGAGCTACAGCTCGCTTCATCGGATGCATCCGAAAGCTTAGGCTCAAATAAATTTTAGTCTCCATGGTGCCACAAGTACTCCTTTTCTTTTTGCGGATACAGACTACCACAGCTGCTACTCTGAAACCTGTCCTTAATGAAAGGAGGATAGGAAGGACAATGACCCCACTTTCTCTTAACACAGTGCCTCCCTTTTGTCCAAACTAAGTCTCTGCCAGCTTACTTTTTATCAAAGGGTATGTGTTCAGCAGCGCTTTAAGGTGGTGGTATAGTTGCGGCACCAGTGCTGGGAGAATTGTAAGGGTTGTAGGTCTGGGTGGTGAAGCTACAGGTGTTAGAAGCAGCTGGTGGCAATAATAATAATAATAATCACACCAGCCAGCACAATGATTTGCCCGTACTTAAAGACAAGCAGTCTACACAATGGCAGAATTTGCCCATCCCAAAGCAAGCACACAACACCCAGGAGCCCCAAAATGGTGAGTAAGTACAGGGGCAAGGGCAACTGATTGTTTCCTGGCTGTACTGTCCTCTAGGGTTCTGTGCCTTGGGCCTCCTGCAGTTGTTGGCTCTCACCCTGTACTGAACACTATCCCCACATTTTCCACAGGAGTTTGTCCTGAAAGCTATCTTGCTGCTGAGGGTGACCTGGAAAGCAAGGGAGGGTCTTCTACTACAATGCAGCTTCTGCCCTGGCCCCTATGCAGCTTGCCTGTGTGCAGCAATGGTCCCTCTGCCCCTTATGGCACAGTAGAGTGGACGTTAGCCTGATTGAGACAAGCACAGTAGCTCTCCCAAGGAACCTGGGTAAGCGGCTTGCCCAGCTTCTGCATGAGACCTTTGAAGAGATCACTGAGGCTGCTTACCACAATGTGAGAGCACATCACAGCCCTATTCCGCCTCTAGGCATGCATGCAGCCTTTGCCCCAAGAGCCCACACCAAACAACTTCCTTCCCCCCCCCCCCCAAAAAAAAGCTGCTTATGCGGAACCTCCTCCGGTGTTTGTCCTTCCCCAAGCACTGGCCACTGTGCCTGGCTACCATCCTCCTGGCTTGAAAACAGCTCCTGGCTGCATGCAGCTAGGGATGCCAGGGTGTCTCCCTCCTGCCTTGTTGAACAGGGCGCTGAAGTGTCCAGGGGGGTACTTGGAGTGGAGGTGGGGGTCACCCTCAAGTATTGTGTCCAGCTCTTTGAAGAAATGGCAGTTTGAGGGGGCAGCACTTGAGCAGCTGGTCACCTTGCAGGCTTTGCAGTAGCCATGCTGCAGCTCCCTCACTTTATTCCTGCACTGCAGTGTGTCCTGGTCATGGCCCTTTCCCATCATGTCCCTTGATATAATTCCTATGGCTGGAGCGCAGCTGGGGCTGGACAGCTTTCTCCCCCAAACGCTGCTGAGGGCCAGCACCTCCCCCTTGCTCCCTCCTGGGGATCGCCTGGCGGGGGGAGGCGGTTCCTTGGAAAGCTTTGCTGAGCGAACAGGAAGGGGACTTTCAAAGTCCGCAGAGAACGGGAAGGGCGGGTCTGACAACTGGGCACCTGAGGGCAGGGCGGAGGAGCCCAGCTGATGCCTGGAACAGGCGGCCCGGGACACTTGTGGAGGCGGCTCAGAGCGCGCTACCCGCCCAGGGCATCCACACGGGCGCCGCGGCGCCCCAGCTGGGACGCAGCCAGCCCGCGCCGCTCCTGGAGGGGAATTACCAGGAGCGCTCCAGCCAGAGCCCGGGGGCCTGCAGGCCCGGCCGGGGGGGCGCGGCGGGAGGCCGGGCGCCCGGGGGCTGCTCCAACGCGCCAGCCCAGCCACGCTTTCGCGGGCAAAAAGCCGCTGCCGCCGGCGCTGCTTGGAGACCTCCCGCCCCCGCCCCGCCGAGCAGCAGCGGACAGAGGCTGGCCCACGGGACGCCGTTGTTTGGGGGGCTTCGGAGACGAATTGTGCGGCTCAACTCGCAGAACGGACGGGCGGACGGACGGACGACTCCCCCCCCCGTCTCCGCGCTGCGGGCACAGGGGCCGCGCGCGGGGCTCGCTCGAGGGAAAGGTTTCGGAGGCCAGCTCGCCCCGGGCCTCCCGCAGGCCGCACCCGCAGCCGGCCCATCAGGAACCACCGGCGGCCGCGCTCGCCTCCCTGCCGGCTGAGGCGCGGGGGGAGGGGCCGCCGGGCCGCACGCGCAGGCAGCCGAGCGCAGCGCGCAGCACCGGCCCCGCGCCCCTCCCGGCGCATGCGCAGGCGACCCCGCCGCAGGCCCCCAGCTTGGCGGCTGCAAACCACGCCCCCTGGCGGACGCAGCGGCAGCCAAGGTAACGGAACGGCGGCCTGCGGCGCTGCCCAAGCCCCACGGGGGCCGGAGTGGGGGGGGGCCGGCGCCCCGTGGGCTCCCAGCGACGGCTCGGGCCCGGTCAGTTGGCGGGGAACGGGGGCGGCCTAGGGCCCCCGGTAGCTTCGGGAGACCCACCGCGCGCTCCCTCCCGGCCCCGATCCGGGCTCTGCGGCCTGCCGGCAGCGAAGCGCCCTCCCCGCGGCGGCCTCCTCTGCTGGCGTGGGGGGCTCGGGGAGGCCGCGGGGCTGGGCGCAGGGCGCAGGGCGGGGCTGTTAGGAGCGCGGCGCGTCGCCTGAGGGCGGAAACGCGCCACCCGCCCCCGCCCAAGCGCTCAGTAGGGGCCGGAACGGAACCAAAGGAAGCGAAGGGCGGGGACCGCGACCCCCCCGCTTAGCGCTGCCAGCTGCCCACTCACAGAGCCCCATTCCCCAGCGTCCCTCTGCCCCCCCGCTCTCCCCTCCCTCCCCGCCTTCCCCGCGCTGCGCCAGGGCTTGGGGTGCAGGCTCTGGGAGGGGGTTTGGGTGGTGGAGGGGTTGTGACCTGGGGCAGGGGGTTTGGGGTACAGGCTCTGGGAGGGGGTTTGGGTGCGGGAGGGGTTGTGACCTGGGGCAGGGGGTTGGGGTGCAGGCTCTGGGAGGGGGTTTGGGTGCGGGAGGGGTTGTGACCTGGGGCAGGGGGTTTGTGGTGCAGGCTCTGGGAGGGGGTTTGGGTGCAGGAGGGGTTGTGACCTGGGGCAGGGGGTTTGGGGTACAGGCTCTGGGATGGGGTTTGGGTGCGGGAGGGGTTGTGACCTGGGGCAGGGGGTTGGGGTGCAGGCTCTGGGATGGGGTGTGGGTGGTGGAGGGATTGTGACCTGGGGCAGGGGGTTTGGGGTGCAGGCTCTGGGAGGGGGTTTGGGTGCGGGAGGGGTTGTGACCTGGGGCAGGGGGTTTGTGGTGCAGGCTCTGGGAGGGGGTTTGGGTGGTGGAGGGGTTGTGACCTGGGGCAGGGGGTTTGGGGTGCAGGCTCTGGGATGGGGTTTGGGTGCGGGAGGGGTTGTGACCTGGGGCAGGGGGTTTGGGGTACAGGCTCTGGGAGGGGGTTTGGGTGGTGGAGGGGTTGTGACCTGGGGCAGGGGTTGGGGTGCAGGCTCTTGGAGGGGGTTTGGGTGGTGGAGGGGTTGTGACCTGGGGCAGGGGGTTGGGGTACAGGCTCTGGGAGGGGGTTTGGGTGGTGGAGGGGTTGTGACCTGGGGCAGGGGGGGTTGGGGGTACAGGCTCTGGGAGGGGGTTTGGGTGGTGGAGGGGTTGTGACCTGGGGCAGGGGGGTTGGGGTACAGGCTCTGGGAGGGGGTTTGGGTGCGGGAGGGGTTGTGACCTGGGGCAGGGGGTTTGGGGTACAGGCTCTGGGATGGGGTTTGGGTGGTGGAGGGGTTGTGACCTGGGGCAGGGGTTGGGGTGCAGGCTCTGGGAGGGGGTTTGGGTGGTGGAGGGGTTGTGACCTGGGGCAGGGGTTTGGGGTGCAGGCTCTGGGAGGGGGTTTGGGTGCGGGTGGGGTTGTGACCTGGGGCAGGGGGTTGGGGTGCAGGCTCTGGGAGGGGGTTTGGGTGGTGGAGGGGTTGTGACCTGGGGCAGGGGTTGGGGTGCAGGCTCTGGGATGGGGTTTGGGTGGTGGAGGGGTTGTGACCTCGGGCAGGGGTTGGGGTGCAGGCTCTGGGAGGGGGTTTGGGTGCGGGAGGGGTTGTGACCTGGGGCAGGGGTTGGGGTGCAGGCTCTGGGATGGGGTTTGGGTGCGGGAGGGATTGTGACCTGGGGCAGGGGGTTTGGGGTACAGGCTCTGGGATGGGGTTTGGGTGGTGGAGGGGTTGTGACCTGGGGCAGGGGTTGGGGTGCAGGCTCTTGGAGGGGGTTTGGGTGCGGGAGGGGTTGTGACCTGGGGCAGGGGGTTGGGGTGCAGGCTCTGGGAGGGGGGTTTGGGTGGTGGAGGGGTTGTGACCTGGGGCGGGGGTTGGGGGGGCAGGCTCTGGGAGGGGGTTTGGGTGGTGGAGGGGTTGTGACCTGGGGCAGGGGGTTGGGGTGCAGGCTCTGGGAGGGGGTTTGGGTGGTGGAGGGGTTGTGACCTGGGGCAGGGGTTGGGGTGCAGGCTCTGGGAGGGGGTTTGGGTGCGGGAGGGGTTGTGACCTGGGGCAGGGGGTTGGGGTGCAGGCTCTGGGAGGGGGTTTGGGTGGGGGAGGGGTTGTGACCTGGGGCAGGGGGTTGGGGTGCAGGCTCTGGGAGGGGGTTTGGGTGGTGGAGGGGTTGTGACCTGGGGCAGGGGGTTTGGGGTACAGGCTCTGGGATGGGGTTTGGGTGCGGGAGGGGTTGTGACCTGGGGCAGGGGGTTGGGGTGCAGGCTCTGGGAGGAGGTTTGGGTGCGGGAGGGGTTGTGACCTGGGGCAGGGGGTTGGGGTGCAGGCTCTGGGAGGGGGTTTGGGTGGTGGAGGGGTTGTGACCTGGGGCAGGGGTTGGGGTGCAGGCTCTGGGAGGGGGTTTGGGTGGTGGAGGGGTTGTGACCTGGGGCAGGGGTTGGGGTGCAGGCTCTGGGAGGGGGTTTGGGTGGTGGAGGGGTTGTGACCTGGGGCAGGGGTTGGGGTGCAGGCTCTGGGAGGGGGGTGTGGGTGGTGGAGGGATTGTGACCTGGGGCAGGGGTTGGGGTACAGGCTCTGGGAGGGGGTTTGGGTGGTGGAGGGATTGTGACCTGGGGCAGGGGTTGGGGTACAGGCTCTGGGAGGGGGTTTGGGTGGTGGAGGGGTTGTGACCTGGGGCAGGGGGTTGGGGTGCAGGCTCTGGGAGGGGGTTTGGGTGCGGGAGGAGTTGTGACCTGGGGCAGGGGGTTGGGGTGCAGGCTCTGGGAGGGGGTTTGGGTGGTGGAGGGGTTGTGACCTGGGGCAGGGGGTTTGGGGTACAGGCTCTGGGATGGGGTTTGGGTGCGGGAGGGGTTGTGACCTGGGGCAGGGGGTTGGGGTGCAGGCTCTGGGAGGAGGTTTGGGTGCGGGAGGGGTTGTGACCTGGGGCAGGGGGTTGGGGTGCAGGCTCTGGGAGGGGGTTTGGGTGGTGGAGGGGTTGTGACCTGGGGCAGGGGTTGGGGTACAGGCTCTGGGAGGGGGTTTGGGTGGTGGAGGGGTTGTGACCTGGGGCAGGGGGGTTGGGGTACAGGCTCTGGGAGGGGGTTTGGGTGGTAGAGGGGTTGTGACCTGGGGCAGGGGGGTTGGGGTACAGGCTCTGGGAGGGGGTTTGGGTGGTGGAGGGGTTGTGACCTGGGCAGGGGGGTTGGGGTACAGGCTCTGGGAGGGGGTTTGGGTGGTGGAGGGGTTGTGACCTGGGGCAGGGGGGTTGGGGTACAGGCTCTGGGAGGGGGTTTGGGTGGTGGAGGGGTTGTGACCTGGGGCAGGGGGTTTGGGGTACAGGCTCTGGGATGGGGTTTGGGTGCGGGAGGGGTTGTGACCTGGGGCAGGGGGTTTGGGGTACAGGCTCTGGGATGGGGTTTGGGTGGTGGAGGGGTTGTGACCTGGGGCAGGGGTTTGGGGTGCAGGCTCTGGGAGGGGGTTTGGGTGGTGGAGGGGTTGTGACCTGGGGCAGGGGTTTGGGGTGCAGGCTCTGGGAGGGGGTGTGGGTGGTGGAGGGGTTGTGACCTGGGGCAGGGGGTTTGGGGTGCAGGCTCTGGGAGGGGGTTTGGGTGCGGGTGGGGTTGTGACCTGGGGCAGGGGGTTGGGGTGCAGGCTCTGGGAGGGGGTTTGGGTGGTGGAGGGGTTGTGACCTGGGGCAGGGGGTTGGGGTGCAGGCTCTGGGATGGGGTTTGGGTGGTGGAGGGGTTGTGACCTCGGGCAGGGGTTGGGGTGCAGGCTCTGGGAGGGGGTTTGGGTGCGGGAGGGGTTGTGACCTGGGGCAGGGGTTGGGGTGCAGGCTCTGGGATGGGGTTTGGGTGCGGGAGGGATTGTGACCTGGGGCAGGGGGTTTGGGGTACAGGCTCTGGGATGGGGTTTGGGTGGTGGAGGGGTTGTGACCTGGGGCAGGGGTTGGGGTGCAGGCTCTTGGAGGGGGTTTGGGTGCGGGAGGGGTTGTGACCTGGGGCAGGGGGTTGGGGTGCAGGCTCTGGGAGGGGGTTTGGGTGGTGGAGGGGTTGTGACCTGGGGCAGGGGTTGGGGTACAGGCTCTGGGAGGGGGTTTGGGTGGTGGAGGGGTTGTGACCTGGGGCAGGGGGTTGGGGTGCAGGCTCTGGGAGGGGGTTTGGATGGTGGAGGGGTTGTGACCTGGGGCAGGGGTTGGGGTGCAGGCTCTGGGAGGGGGTTTGGGTGCGGGAGGGGTTGTGACCTGGGGCAGGGGGTTGGGGTGCAGGCTCTGGGAGGGGGTTGGGTGCGGGAGGGGTTGTGACCTGGGGCAGGGGGTTGGGGTGCAGGCTCTGGGAGGGGGTTTGGGTGGTGGAGGGGTTGTGACCTGGGGCAGGGGGTTGGGGTGCAGGCTCTGGGAGGGGGTTTGGGTGCGGGAGGGGTTGTGACCTGGGGCAGGGGGTTTGGGGTACAGGCTCTGGGATGGGGTTTGGGTGCGGGAGGGGTTGTGACCTGGGGCAGGGGGTTGGGGTGCAGGCTCTGGGAGGAGGTTTGGGTGCGGGAGGGGTTGTGACCTGGGGCAGGGGGTTGGGGTGCAGGCTCTGGGAGGGGGTTTGGGTGGTGGAGGGGTTGTGACCTGGGGCAGGGGTTGGGGTGCAGGCTCTGGAGGGGGGTTTGGGTGGTGGAGGGGTTGTGACCTGGGGCAGGGGTTGGGGTGCAGGCTCTGGGAGGGGGTTTGGGTGGTGGAGGGGTTGTGACCTGGGGCAGGGGTGGGGTGCAGGCTCTGGGAGGGGGTGTGGGTGGTGGAGGGATTGTGACCTGGGGCAGGGGTTGGGGTACAGGCTCTGGGAGGGGGTTTGGGTGGTGGAGGGATTGTGACCTGGGGCAGGGGTTGGGGTACAGGCTCTGGGAGGGGGTTTGGGTGGTGGAGGGGTTGTGACCTGGGGCAGGGGTTGGGGTGCAGGCTCTGGGAGGGGGTTTGGGTGCGGGAGGAGTTGTGACCTGGGGCAGGGGGTTGGGGTGCAGGCTCTGGGAGGGGGTTTGGGTGGTGGAGGGGTTGTGACCTGGGGCAGGGGGTTTGGGGTACAGGCTCTGGGATGGGGTTTGGGTGCGGGAGGGGTTGTGACCTGGGGCAGGGGGTTGGGGTGCAGGCTCTGGGAGGAGGTTTGGGTGCGGGAGGGGTTGTGACCTGGGGCAGGGGGTTGGGGTGCAGGCTCTGGGAGGGGGTTTGGGTGGTGGAGGGGTTGTGACCTGGGGCAGGGGTTGGGGTACAGGCTCTGGGAGGGGGTTTGGGTGGTGGAGGGGTTGTGACCTGGGGCAGGGGGGTTGGGGGTACAGGCTCTGGGAGGGGGTTTGGGTGGTAGAGGGGTTGTGACCTGGGGCAGGGGGTTTGGGGTACAGGCTCTGGGAGGGGGTTTTGGGTGGTGGAGGGGTTGTGACCTGGGGCAGGGGGGTTGGGGGTACAGGCTCTGGGAGGGGGTTTGGGTGGTGGAGGGGTTGTGACCTGGGGCAGGGGGGTTGGGGTACAGGCTCTGGGAGGGGGTTTGGGTGGTGGAGGGGTTGTGACCTGGGGCAGGGGGTTTGGGGTACAGGCTCTGGGATGGGTTTGGGTGCGGGAGGGGTTGTGACCTGGGGCAGGGGGTTTGGGGTACAGGCTCTGGGATGGGGGTTTGGGTGGTGGAGGGGTTGTGACCTGGGGCAGGGGTTGGGGTGCAGGCTCTGGGAGGGGGTTTGGGTGGTGGAGGGGTTGTGACCTGGGGCAGGGGTTTGGGGTGCAGGCTCTGGGAGGGGGTGTGGGTGGTGGAGGGGTTGTGACCTGGGGCAGGGGGTTTGGGGTGCAGGCTCTGGGAGGGGGTTTGGGTGCGGGAGGGGTTGTGACCTGGGGCAGGGGGTTGGGGTGCAGGCTCTGGGAGGGGGTTTGGGTGGTGGAGGGGTTGTGACCTGGGGCAGGGGTTGGGGTGCAGGCTCTGGGATGGGGTTTGGGTGGTGGAGGGGTTGTGACCTCGGGCAGGGGTTGGGGTGCAGGCTCTGGGAGGGGGTTTGGGTGCGGGAGGGGTTGTGACCTGGGGCAGGGGTTGGGGTGCAGGCTCTGGGATGGGGTTTGGGTGCGGGAGGGGTTGTGACCTGGGGCAGGGGGTTTGGGGGTACAGGCTCTGGGATGGGGTTTGGGTGGTGGAGGGGTTGTGACCTGGGGCAGGGGTTGGGGTGCAGGCTCTTGGAGGGGGTTTGGGTGCGGGAGGGGTTGTGACCTGGGGCAGGGGGTTGGGGTGCAGGCTCTGGGAGGGGGTTTGGGTGGTGGAGGGGTTGTGACCTGGGGCAGGGGTTGGGGTACAGGCTCTGGGAGGGGGTTTGGGTGGTGGAGGGGTTGTGACCTGGGGCAGGGGGTTGGGGTGCAGGCTCTGGGAGGGGGTTTGGATGGTGGAGGGGTTGTGACCTGGGGCAGGGGTTGGGGTGCAGGCTCTGGGAGGGGGTTTGGGTGCGGGAGGGGTTGTGACCTGGGGCAGGGGGTTGGGGTGCAGGCTCTGGGAGGGGGTTTGGGTGCGGGAGGGGTTGTGACCTGGGGCAGGGGGTTGGGGTGCAGGCTCTGGGAGGGGGTTTGGGTGGTGGAGGGGTTGTGACCTGGGGCAGGGGGTTTGGGGTACAGGCTCTGGGATGGGGTTTGGGTGCGGGAGGGGTTGTGACCTGGGGCAGGGGGTTGGGGTGCAGGCTCTGGGAGGAGGTTTGGGTGCGGGAGGGGTTGTGACCTGGGGCAGGGGGTTGGGGTGCAGGCTCTGGGAGGGGGTTTGGGTGGTGGAGGGGTTGTGACCTGGGGCAGGGGTTGGGGTGCAGGCTCTGGGAGGGGGTTTGGGTGGTGGAGGGGTTGTGACCTGGGGCAGGGGTTGGGGTGCAGGCTCTGGGAGGGGGTTTGGGTGGTGGAGGGGTTGTGACCTGGGGCAGGGGGTTTGGGGTACAGGCTCTGGGAGGAGGTTTGGGTGCGGGAGGGGTTGTGACCTGGGGCAGGGGGTTGGGGTGCAGGCTCTGGGAGGAGGTTTGGGTGCGGGAGGGGTTGTGACCTGGGGCAGGGGGTTGGGGTGCAGGCTCTGGGAGGGGGTTTGGGTGGTGGAGGGGTTGTGACCTGGGGCAGGGGTTGGGGTACAGGCTCTGGGAGGGGGTTTGGGTGGTGGAGGGGTTGTGACCTGGGGCAGGGGGGTTGGGGTACAGGCTCTGGGAGGGGGTTTGGGTGGTGGAGGGGTTGTGACCTGGGGCAGGGGGGTTGGGGGTACAGGCTCTGGGAGGGGGTTTGGGTGGTGGAGGGGTTGTGACCTGGGCAGGGGGGTTGGGGTACAGGCTCTGGGAGGGGGTTTGGGTGGTGGAGGGGTTGTGACCTGGGGCAGGGGGTTTGGGGTACAGGCTCTGGGATGGGGTTTGGGTGCGGGAGGAGTTGTGACCTGGGGCAGGGGGTTTGGGGTACAGGCTCTGGGATGGGGTTTGGGTGGTGGAGGGGTTGTGACCTGGGGCAGGGGTTGGGGTGCAGGCTCTGGGAGGGGGTTTGGGTGGTGGAGGGGTTGTGACCTGGGGCAGGGGTTTGGGGTGCAGGCTCTGGGATGGGGTGTGGGTGGTGGAGGGGTTGTGACCTGGGGCAGGGGGTTTGGGGTGCAGGCTCTGGGAGGGGGTTTGGGTGCGGGAGGGGTTGTGACCTGGGGCAGGGGGTTGGGGTGCAGGCTCTGGGAGGGGGTTTGGGTGGTGGAGGGGTTGTGACCTGGGGCAGGGGTTGGGGTGCCGGGACTGGGAGGGAGTTTGGGGTGCGGGAGGGGTTGTGACCTGGGGCAGGGGGTTGGGGTGCAGGCTCTGGGAGGGGGTTGGGTGCGGGAGGGGTTGTGACCTGGGGCAGGGGGTTGGGGTGCAGGCTCTGGGAGGGGGTTTGGTGGTGGAGGGGTTGTGACCTGGGGCAGGGGGTTGGGGTGCAGGCTCTGGGAGGGGGTTTGGGTGGTGGAGGGGTTGTGACCTGGGGCAGGGGGTTTGGGGTACAGGCTCTGGGATGGGGTTTGGGTGCGGGAGGGGTTGTGACCTGGGGCAGGGGGTTGGGGTGCAGGCTCTGGGAGGAGGTTTGGGTGCGGGAGGGGTTGTGACCTGGGGCAGGGGGTTGGGGTGCAGGCTCTGGGAGGAGGTTTGGGTGCGGGAGGGGTTGTGACCTGGGGCAGGGGGTTGGGGTGCAGGCTCTGGGAGGGGTTTGGGTGGTGGAGGGGTTGTGACCTGGGGCAGGGGTTGGGGTACAGGCTCTGGGAGGGGGTTTGGGTGGTGGAGGGGTTGTGACCTGGGGCAGGGGGGTTGGGGTACAGGCTCTGGGAGGGGGTTTGGGTGGTGGAGGGGTTGTGACCTGGGGCAGGGGGGTTGGGGTACAGGCTCTGGGAGGGGGTTTGGGTGGTGGAGGGGTTGTGACCTGGGGCAGGGGGTTTGGGGTACAGGCTCTGGGATGGGGTTTGGGTGCGGGAGGGGTTGTGACCTGGGGCAGGGGGTTTGGGGTACAGGCTCTGGGATGGGGTTTGGGTGGTGGAGGGGTTGTGACCTGGGGCAGGGGTTGGGGTGCAGGCTCTTGGAGGGGGTTTGGGTGGTGGAGGGGTTGTGACCTGGGGCAGGGGTTTGGGGGTGCAGGCTCTGGGATGGGGTGTGGGTGGTGGAGGGGTTGTGACCTGGGGCAGGGGGTTTGTGGTGCAGGCTCTGGGAGGGGGTTTGGGTGCGGGAGGGGATTGTGACCTGGGGCAGGGGGTTTGGGGTGCAGGCTCTGGGAGGGAGTTTGGGTGGTGGAGGGGGTTCTGACCTGGGGTTGGGGTGCAGGCTCTGGAGGGGATTTGGGTGGTGGAGGGGTTCTGACCTGGGGCAGGGGGTTGGGGTGCAGGCTCTGGGAGGGGGTTTGGGCTTCAGGCTCCAACTGGCTGGCACTTACCTCAAATGGGTTCTAGAAGCAGCAGCGTGTCCGGCAACAGCTCCCGGGCAGCCAGGCGGCTCTGTACACTGCCCCTGCCTGTAAGCACTGCCCCCTCAGCTCCCATTGGCCATGGTTCCCTGTTCCCAGCCAATGGGAGCCGCGGAGTTGCCGCTTGATGTGGTGCGCAGAGACCCCCTGGCCGCACCACTTCCTAGGAGCCGCTGGACATGCCAGCTTCTTCCAGGAGTGGCGTGGAACCAAGGCAGGTACGGTGTCAGCCTTAGCCCTGCTGTGCTGCCGGACTTTTAGTGGCTTAAAGTCTCCAGGTTTAGCTTTAGTTGCCTCTGGAATATCGAGCCCAGTTCTGGGAGAAACCTGGCCAAACCAGGAGGATTGGCGATCCTAAATAAGCTCAACGTGCTTTTCAAAGATTAACTATTCCCCAGAACATAGAATTCCTCAGAACATAGAATTTAAGGCAAAAAGGGACCATTAGATCATCTAGTCCAGTGCTTTTCAATCTGTGGTTCATGGACTCCTGGGGGTCTGCAGACTATGTCTAAGATTTCCAAAGGGGTTTACACCTCCATGTGAAATTTTTTAGGGGTCTGCAAATAAAAAAAAGTTTGAAAACCACAAATCTAGTCTGACCACCTCTAGATCACGAGCCACCACCCATACCTGCACAGTAACCGGTGATCAAAATGAGACCCAAGTATTACAGTCCACAGGAAACTAGACTGTTGCATGCCTCAGGCAGAGAATGGGAGAGTGCATCAATGTCTGAGGCCCCTACAATGGCAGGGATTAAGTGAAATATGGCCGGATAATTTTGGCAAGTGACCCACACCCATAGTCCGCAGAGGAAGGTGACATCCCCACACCCCCGGTCACTGCTAATCTGATCTTGGTGGGAAATTCTTTCCTGACTCCATATATGATGATCAGTTAGACCCTGACTATGTGAGCAAAATCCAGCCAGCCAAGCACCTGAGAGAATGCTCAGTGCTACCTCAGAGCCCTAGCCCTCCCTGTCCAGTGTCTGATCGCCCATGATGCTTAAGAAGAATAAGATTTAAAAAAAAAAATCCTCTCAGAATACATTGGGCAGGGGGATAATTTACAACTGTTATAATAAAGCTGACATGCATCCGATGAAGTGAGCTGTAGCCCACGAAAGCTTCTGCTCAAATAAATTTGTTAGTCTCTAAGGTGACACAGGTCCTCCTTTTCTTTTTTGACATGCTTAAATTACCTAAAACATAGTGAGTAGGTAGAACAGATGAGATTAGAATTTGACTCCCCATCCTGAGCTCAGACCACTATGCCAACTAGAGAAATCCTTTACTTATGAAATCAGACACTGCTGAGTTTGATTGTATGGTGGTGTTAGTGCCAGAATAGAATCCAATTTACAAAGTATCTGAAAACCTTAGGTTTCAGAGTAGCAGCTGTGCAAGTCTGTATTCGCAAAAAGAAAAGGAGTACTTGTGGCACCTTAGAGACTAACAAATTTATTTGAGCATAAGCTTTTGTGAGTAAAGTGAGCTGTAGCTCACGAAAGCTTATGCTCAAATAAATTTGTTAGTCTCTAAGGTGCCACAAGTACTCCTTTTCTTTTTTCTGAAAACCTTACTAGAGAAGAGCCGTAGGTGTTTCCAACCCAGCAGATTTCCCAAATTATGCCAGCTCAGAAGTGACAAATGGAGCTGGAGTCTCAAACTTTGATATCCCGAATGGTAGTTGCATTCTACTACTAGTGCTAGATTTAAATGTTAGTGTTCAAACTCACTATGTTTAAAGCTCTGATTTATGTTTGGTTGACTAGCATCATCAGTACTACTTTAAGCTCATTTTATATGGACAGGGAACCATGGAAGCTATTTAGCTAAGGAAGAGCAGGATTGAAGAAAGGTAATGAACCAAATGTTATCACTCTGAACAACACAATACATGAGACATAATCAGAGATGTAATCACAGTATAAGTGACTGTTCTAGTGTCTGTTGTCTCCTCAAATGCAGGATTTTCTCTCACAGAATGAAGTTTCACTGCATTCTCATTAATGTCCCAATTTCTGGTCAAGTGAAAGAAAACATAAAACACAAAAGAGGAAAACATTTTCTTTCCTATTAATCAATCCTAGTTTCTTTCTCTGCTTGTTTTAGATTTGTTTTTCCTCTTTCTCCCATTATAGTTAAATATTTTAAATAACAAAATGGTCTCAGTACAGACATTGTTTCTTTCCCCAGCCAATGAGTCTTTTTAGGTAGTCTCTCTTATTTAGTTGGCATTTCTTCCCCTTCAGTAGGTGATTGTTTCTTATTAAACATGATAGTTGCACTTTGATGGTGTTCTCACTCCAATAGCTTTCCTAGATGTCTTGCTTATATAGTTAGGATTGCATCTAGATTGGCTGTAGTTTGAAGGGGTTTTATTCGTTTAAAATGTTTTTTCAAAGATAAGACTAGAAACCCAGCAGTTTCACTGATTAGCACCCATTCCATGTGGATTTACTCATAATTTGCATTACTGTTTTTTTCTTCCGTAAGTACTTTATGTTCACACAATTTACTATAGTTTCAGTTAGCTTTTCAGAACTGTTATACCTTGTTATTAAAAAGTAGATTTTGTATAGGTTTTTTTTTTTGCTTAAACTAAGTGACCTTCCTTTTCTCACAGAAAAGCAAAGAAGTAATACGCAGTCTGAAAAGATGAAAAAGACTGACCTGCTTTCAAGTGATAATCAAGTGAGCCTTGAAGACTAATGCAGAAAATTAATAAGAACGTGGTTTTGGCTCTCCTTACCTTGACAAGTTCAGTGTTTCTCCTGTTCCAGTTGTACTATTATAAGTACTACTTATCTCCAAAGGTAAAAAATATCACTTTAAAGACTTGAATGGGGGGAGGATTAAAATAGTACTTATTATGCTGACGTGTGTTACAAATATTAACTAATTATTACTCAAAAATCCCTGTGGGATTGACAACTATTACCATAAGATTGACTTGCAAAAGCTAAATACATTATCCAACAGGACACAGTGAGTAGGTATCGTAGAAAAAATGAGGTTAGAATGTTACTCTCAATCCTGAGCCACTCTGCCAGCTAGACAAAGACTTTACCAATGAAATCAGACACTGGATTGAATTTCCGCGATTCCAGGTTTTTCTGTACCTTTGAACTCGGTCTGGTACAGCAAAAGTGTTTTTTAAACTTTCCAAATGCATGCGCCTTGACTTAACCCAGGCTGATGTATGATTCTGTGTTGAAACCTGAGACAGCCTTGAGTTTCTGTAAGTCTGTTTAGGGAAGCAAAAAAGTAAAATGCAATTTGTTGTTTGCAGAATCTTCAACAGATGTGTTAAAATTAAAAGAAGCTACTGTTTCTGCAGAATCAGTCACCTTTAACCTGTCTCTGGAGTTCTATTGTAAAGCTTTCTAGATACCAAATGTAAATTCCTGTAGTTATGATTCTGATTGAGAACCAAGAGGCACATGTGGCTAGATGTAATCTTTCCATAATGGGAAAATAAAGGCAATAATTAGCTAAGATGCTGCTAGAAGTGAAATCTTGCCTCATGAGGATTACATGGTTTATCTCTAGATTTCAGTATACACAGTACCAGAACTGAAGGCAACAGTATGTCTTCACTTACTCCTTCTTTAGAAGAAAAGTCTGTTGGTATCTAATTTCCTGCTTAGCTCTTTTGGTGGGGGGAACCCTTATTCAGTCTGAAATCTTCTTAGTGTTATATGACATTACAGTCTGGCTTCCTCATATACTGTCCACAGCAAGGCTGTGAATTAGAAATCATTGTCCTCTAAGTAGCTAGGAATCTGAGGCTTTAACACAAATATTTTCTTATGATACAAATATTTTCCTTCTCAGACTTATCCATTGAGGATCATATCTTTGACAGGCTGCACCACTGAACCTAATGTATGACTTTTCCCCAGTGTTCTGGGGCTACTGGCATTATTTCATCTTCCTTTTTCAGGATGGATTGATTTAAAAAATCAATTTTAATCGCGTTTTGCATTTGTACATTTTAGTATATTGCTTTCCTTAAAAGAAGTTATTTAGTTTTTATATTTTTTTATGTTAGAAAATGGTGAATGATGCCTTTCTTGTTCGCTAGGTTAATTTTTTACTTGCACTTTGCATGCAGCCCTAGTTGGATGGAAATTCAAATTTCATTTAAAATGCAGAAAACCAGCATTTTAAATTAAATAAAATTACCTTAAATAGCCTGGATGCATAAGAAAATAATCATCAAAACATATCTTGCCTTTAAAACTAACTGATTTATTAAACGAAGTATTATCTGTAGTTACTGAACTGAACTTATTGTTTCTGGTTACCATGTCTTCATTTAGCAGTAATAAAATATCTTCATCTCATGTTGTTTTTAATCATAGATTGAAAAGCAAGAAAGCTTGTTTTCCTTTTCTAACTCCCAATTATTTTTTTATTTTGAATGCACTGAACTAGCTGAACAAACTGAAATGAAGGAAATATTCTCGCTGCAACTGCAGAAGAGGCTACTGCTGTCGAAAGCTGGTTTAGCACTTCAGCATAATCTGATTTCAGATCCTTAGCTAGTGACTTCCACGAGTTCAGTAATTTGACTTTCTTTAATACTTTGGCAGCAAACATGTACTGCTTAATATTATTTTTTGTATTTAATTTAAATGATTTTAATAGATTATAATAAGTTTAGGCCTAAGCACAGGTTGTTGTTCAAAATGTAATTTTAAATAGGTTTATTTTTTAAAATAAACCTATATTTAATTTACATTTTAAAAAACTGTTTTGTTTATTCTTACCCACCCTGTCCTTTTTTCTTTTACTAATTGTCCTATTGACTTGGAAACGTAAGGCTAGATCCAGCAGTCCTTGCATGGTCCTTCTAAATATATTAAGTGACTATTCCTGGCCATGATTTTTACTTCATGTAACATATATAAGTGACTTAAAACTGCAATCCTTGAAATGTAAAGTCTTAGTGAAAAAGATATGTAAAATTTCCTTTTATAAATCTAAACAAAACCACCATTTGGGACATCTTAGGTTTCAAAATATCTGTTGTCCTTGTTCTTGCTAGAATGGAGCTGTTTTTTCAAAAGTTAAAGGAAGCCAGTCGGGACAAGACGGCATACAATGGGTATGTACAATGTTATTTATTTATACAGCATCCCTGTAAGTATTAATAAACTCTTATAGAATTGCAAATTATGGGTCCTCTTCTGCGTCCAGTTTAGTCATTAGGAATTTTGTTTTAAATGGAAACAGCCTTGATCTTACCGCCCTGAACATGACCATTAAAGTAAAGGGGATTTCTGAGTGCTCAGCTGTCTCAGGATCATGCACCTATTTCTAGAGTGGAATTTAGGCTTGTAGTGGAGGCATCAGTATAACAAAATAGTTTAGATACAGGAAGTGAAGAATAAGTTATCCTATTAAAACAGCAGGAACAAGTTAGATAAGCAGCATGTAATTTAACCTGATTAGAATTGGGCCAAGACACAGAAACTGGAAATCTTTAATTTGCTTTTTTTTTAAAGTGAATTTAGTGTTTGTGAAAGGTATCAGATTGATGGATTTGAACACTGAAGTAGTATGTTTATCAATTGAATACACTTGGGTATGCTAATGGGAGTGCAATGCAAGCTTCCCCAAAGCTCCTTTGGCCCCATCTATAATATACTGGTTTCAAAACCTATTCGGTTGGAACGGTTTAAATTGTTCATTCAACTCTGTTTGACACTTAATATAAATGGTGCATCAGGGCTCAGAGGGAAGTCATTTTCCATGTCTGTTCAATCCTTGGCCCCTTTTGATGAGACAACCAGCACAGGTCACAGTTTGAACCAATTATGACAATTTCATGATGTAAACTTCTCTCTCATCAGAATTGGACTCAGGCCACGTACTCACTTACGTGAGCCAGCCAACAATTATTTTTACAGTGTGCTCAGAGACATAACTCTTTTATTGATTGTGGTGGTACCTAATGGGGAGAACAAAGCTGAAGAACTGAAAGTTCCTTACCACTGAATTCCACTCTCTCTACCATAAAGATTAGTCAGATTAAATAGGTCATTGGGAGGCCTTGCTCTCCACTTCTCCAGAGGACTTTTTGAACCTTAAAATAAAAGATTCAGATTGGGCACTTGCTATTTAAGAGCAGAAAAAATGCAGATCTGAGTGGTGGCATTGTTAAAATGATGGATCATCATCATGTTCCTATTACACCTCTAGCATTTAGGGCAGTGACGAAGCTCCTCCACTCCTGTCTGGTTCCTGGCAAGTCTTTCAATGGTTCCCCAGCTGTGCCCCAGGTTTTTCAGCTCGCCTTTCACAGCTCTTCGCCATGTTGTTTTCCAGCGGCCATATTTTCACTTGCCTTCAGGTGTCCATCTTATTGCTACTCTGGTGATGGAATCAGTTTCCATCTGAAACACATGACCGATCCATCTCCAACACCTCCTGGCAACGATGGTGCTCAGATCCTCTTGGCTGCACTGTGTCAATAGATCTTGGTTTGAGATTGTTTTTGGCCAAAAGATACGGAGCATTTTCCTGAGGCAAGTTGTGTGGATTGAAGACAGTTTGGACATGTCGTACTTTCTCATTCCCCAGCGTTCTGCACTATAAAGTAGTGTTGAAAGTACGCAGCTCTGATAAATCTTGAGTTTGGTTTTGATGTTGTATTTTGATGATTTCCAGACTGTATTTAAGTTCCTGTAGGTGTTCCTGGCTTTAATGATTTTATTCCGGGTGTCCTGGCTTGTTCCATTATCCTGGCTGATGGTGCTGCCCAAGTATGTGAATGTTTCTACATTGGTGAGAACATAATCCTCTATCTGTACTGGTGATGGTGAAGCAATATTAAAGGTCATATCTTTAAGACAGATATCTGTCTTATTGTGGCTGATTTTCAGTCCAATTTGCTAGCTGAATGCGTTGAGTCAAGTTGTTTTTTCTTGTATTTGGTGTTGGATATGTGATAGGAAAACGACATCATCTGCGAAGTCCCGGTCTTGAAGGGATGAGAAGAGTGTCCATTTAATGCTTCTTGGCATGTCTTCTGTTGTACGCCACATTACCCAGTCGATGGCAATGTTGAAGAGGATTGCAGACACGACACACCCCTGACGTACTCCTGTTTTGACTTCAAAACTGAGCTCACTGTGATCAACACTGCATGTAAAATTGAAATAGAAGCTTTTGATGACGTTGATTATATGGAAAGGAATTCGATATGCCCACAGAATGCGCCATAGGCTGGTCCTGTGAATGCTATCAAAAACCTTCTCAAAGTCTTTGAAATTTACGTAGAGTTGCTGTTGCCATTCTAAGCACTGTTCTGTTATGTTTCATACAGTGAAGATCTGGTCTGTGCATCCACGCCCTTTCTGAAAACCAGCTTGCTTTTTTCTGAGAACACTATCAACTGCCTCTAATATACGCTGGACTATGATCTCACACAATACTTTACTTGGCACAGATAAAAGTGTGATCCCGTGCCAATTATTACAGTCACTAAGAGTTCCTTTTTGGTATCTTCACTATAACTCTTATTGGTCCACTCATTTGGCACTTTTTCCCTTTCCCAGACTGATGTAAATAGAAGGGCCAGGATAGATGCTGATAATTTAGGATTTACCTTGAACAATTCTGCATTCAACTTATCCTTGACAGGAGCTTTCCCATTTTTTAAGGATTTGATGGCTTGAATGATCTCTTTGTTAGTGGGGTGTTTGCGTTGATATCAAGATCATCTTCTGCCTTCTAGATGTTTGCTTCCTCTTTAGGTGGCTCCCTGTTCAGCAATTCTTTGAAATGCTCTGTCCAGCACATTTCTTGTTCTTTTTCAATTGTTCGTAGTTCGACTTGTTTGTCCCTGATGAGTGTTTGTTGGTGTCTGCCATTTACCACTGATAAGCTGCGTCATTTTGTTCACCACAAGCGGCTGCATCCTCTGCTTGCATTGCCAGATTATCAATATAATACCATTTGTCCGCTCCCACAAGGCGTTTGACCTCCCGGTGTGCCTTGCTGTGCTGCTCATGGTATTTGTCCTTTAACTTGTGGGATTTTGTGTCTGAAACTTTTTTCTTCATGGCTCGTTTGGTTTCTATGGCGTTCCATGTGCTGTGTGTAATCCACTCCTTCCCTCTCTTCTGCCTGTAGTCTAGACAGGCTTCACTGCTCTGTTTATAAATTGCTTACTTTGTCCCACTTCTTGTTTTTCTCCTCATCTGCATTCCGCTCCTCTTCATCAAGGTCTGCAAGTGCTTGAAACCTGTTCTTTAACTGCAGAACGAAGGCTTTCTGTATTTCAAGGGACTTTAGCTTGTCAATATCATAACAACTTTGTCCCTTATGTGGTGGACCCACACTTCTCAGTTTTAGCTTGATGAGGCTGTCACAGGTAGTGGTCACTGCCAACATCTGCACCCCTTCTCACTTTCACATCTGTCAGTGAGCGTCACCATTTGCCATTGATCATGATATGGTCAATCTGGTTCTTATCTCTGCCATTTGGAGAACATCACATCAGCTTGTGAATTTTACGATGTTCAAATAGGGTTCTGCCGACGACTAGGTCATTCATATTACAGAAACCAACAAGACTTTCTCTGTTTTAATTCATGGTGCCACACCCATGTCTTCCCATTGCTCTGTTGTTGTTTGTGTTGTCCTTACCGACCTTGGCATTCAGGTCTCCCATAACAATAGTTAGGTCGTGGTGTGGTACTCTAACTCCGCCTGTAGTGTAAGGTAGAATTTGTCCTTTACTTCTTCCTCACTATCATTTGTCGGAGCATAGCAGTGAATCAGGGTGATGATATTATGTTTCCCTTTCAGTCTGGCTCTCAAGTGTGCTGCTGATGGATTTCCATTTAAGCAGGGAATGCTCCACTCCCTTCTTCAAAAGGATGGCAACACCCTCATGGTGTTGTCCATCATCCCGTCTAGGAAAGAGCAAAGTTTCTCCCGAGGCTGTTGTTAATCTTCTTGATTCCGTCCATCTGCTCTTGCTGACACCCAGGATGTGTAAGCTGTAGCATCTCATTATTTAAGCTCAGCACCAATGTGGACACAAAAACAAATGGGTATAAACTGGCCACCAGGAAGTTTAGACTTGAAATCAGACGAAGGTTTTTAACCATCAGAGGAGTGAAGTTTTGGAATAACCTTCCAAGGGAAGCAATGGGGGCAAAAGATCTATCTGGTTTTAAGATTCTACTCGATAAATTTATGGAGGAGATGATATGATGGGATAATGGGATTTTGGTAAGTAATTGATCTTTAAATATTCAGGGTAAATAGGCCAAATCCCCTGAGATGGGATATTAGATGGATGGGATCTGAGTTACTATGGAAAATTCTTTCCTGGGTATCTGGCTGGTGAATCTTGCCCGTATGCTCAGGGTGTAGCTGATTGCCATATTTGGGGTCGGGAAGGAATTTTCCTCCAGGGCAGATTGGAGAGGCCCTGGAGGTTTTTCGCCTTCCTCTGTAGCATGGGGCATGGTTGACTTGAGGGAGGCTTCTCTGCTCCTTGAAGTCTTTGAACCATGATTTAAGGACTTCAATAGCTCAGACATGGGTGAGGTTTTTCATAGGAGTGGGTGGGTGAGATTCTGTGGCCTGCGCTGTGCAGGAGGTCGGACTAGATGATCAGAATGGTCCCTTCTGACCTTAGTATCTGTGAATCTGTCTGCTGTGACCTGAGCTAGCTTTCCTGCTTTGTACATTGTCCGTACGTTCCAAAAACCAAGTTTGGTTTTTGTCTTGGTGTTGAACACTTCAGTCTTCGTTCCAGTGGCTTCCTTTCAGCTTTCACCACTGGCAGTCATACGGGTCATTGACTCCTGAAGGCCATCACACACAGTAATGGTTGATTTCTGTGTCGCTATTTCTGTAACATATTTTGTTTTTTACAGGCCAGGGTTGCTAACCCTGTGCCTAACCCCCAATCTGGAGGACCAGGGTGTCTGGTCTGTGGGGGAGGGGCCAGACAAAACAATCTGGCATGGTTGAACCTACCAGGATCAAAAAGCCCCCACTGACACAGACTCTGGGGATCATTAGAGCATGCAAGCTGTCATGCCAAATTATCTACCTTTTAGGAAATAGTTTATTTTAACTACAGTTCATAATCCTGTGTATATGCTACAGTACAGCAGGACTTTCAGTAGCCTTCATGCAGAATCCAAATCGAATATTTAAAAAGAGTTGATAGCAAGTGTGGAATTATGCAATTATTTGTATTTAGATTTTTGTCCAGAATCCTTGCAATTGCTGGCTAAATTTTATACCAGAAATGTTTGTATCCATGTTCACCTTTCAAAAATCTGGGTAAAGTAAAAGATGCCTTCTGTCAGATCACCATACAGTGTAATACTTATATGTACCAGATGGTGCCTTTGTCAGATGAGCAAAATTACAAAGCATTTGAAGACATTGGTTGAAATTCCCTATTTTTGAAACAGAGGTATTGAGCTAGGGTTGTGGGTTTGGGGACCTTGAAGATTCTTTTGTCTGTGTAGTCCTTAAGACACTTTTCCACCTTTTAAGAAACATTTCTGCAGGACCTGGCTTTGTCTTTCCTTTTCTGATGCAGAAGTTCTGATCCATCCCTTTGTGTCCTTCCAAACTGAATATTGAAATGCTTTGCTTATTGGAATTCCAGCTTGTTTAATAGGCTGCAGCTGGCACAAAATCACCAGCTAAAATTTTTACTGGCAGATAGTTACATTACATAATACTGCACACTCTTCCAGTTGTTTGACCTTGTTTTGCTTGCTGTCGCTCTAGCTTCGTTAGTTGTTTATGCTGACTTATAAAGCTCTTCACAAACAGGAGGCAAAGTTACCTTTCCGGGTCTTATTACTACTTCAATATCAAGATATATTTTGGTTGGCTGCTTTTTTTAGGGCTTAATCCTGCAGGCTGTTGAGTACTGCTGAAAGAAGCTCAGAGAGCCAACGTTGTAATGCTTATGCTTATGCTTCTAAGCAGAACCTTCTTAGAAAAGTGTGTTGTGAACAAACCTCTGTGCCTGCAATGAACACCACACTGATGGTTATGGAGAAAAGTGGATGTAAGGGGGAGACTGTGTAGGCTTGTCAACTTTTGTAATCACACAAAACTGAATACCCTTCCCCCGCCCCTTCCCTGTTGCTCCACCTCTTGGCCTGCCCCATCCCCAAAACCCCCACCCGGGGGTGTGAGAGGGGGCTCCAGGCTGGGGCACGGAGTTGGGGTGTGGGCGGGGAGTGAGGGCTCCAGCTGGGGGTGTGGGCTCTGGAGTGGGGATGAGGAGTTTGGGGTTCAGGAGGGCGCTCCAGGCAGGGGGTGGAGCTGAGGGATTTTGAATGTGGGAGGGGGCTGCGGGTTGAGGCAGGGGGTTGGGGTATGGGAGAGGGTACGGGATTTGGGCTGGGGGTGCCGACTCTGGGGTGGGACCAGAAATGAGGGCTTCTGCTTTTCGGGGGTGGCTCAGGGCTGGGCCAGAGGGTTGGGGCACAGGTTTACCTCGGGCGGCTCCCGGTCAATGGCACAGCGGGGCCAAGGGAGACTCCCTGCCTGTCCTGGCTCCACGCTGCGCCCTGGAAGTGGCCAGCAGGTCCAGTTCCTGGGTGGGGGGGCCAGGATGCTCTGTGCGCTGCTCTCACAAGCAGGCACCGCACGCTTTCTCCTCCCCCTCCCCCGGCCAATGGGAATGTGGAGCTGGTGCTCAGGGTGGGGGCAGCACGCGGAACCCTGTGCCCACCCCCACAGGTGCCAGACCTGCTGGCCACTTCCAGGGTGCAGTGCGGTGCCAGGACAGGTAGATACTAGCCTGCCTTAGCCCTGCTGCACTGCCAACCGGACTTTTAACGGCCTAGTCAGCGGTGCTGACCAGAGCCGCCAGGGTCCCTTTTCAACCGGGCGTTCTGGTCAAAAACCAGACACCTGGCAACCTTAGGACTGTGCCCTGGCTGTGCCTTTTGGTTTAAATACGGTCCTGCATTTGCAAGCAATGTGCATAGTAGTCATTTTAAAGATGTTTAGGTACTGCCAGCCAGGTGTAATGGCTACTCTGTTATGTTCAAGAGCTGTATTTGGGGAAAGTCAAAGCAGGGGCGGCTGCGAGGACTGCCTTCTTACACAGAATATGTGATGATTCTAAGAAGTGGCATTTCTCATAGCCAGCTATTGAGTGCTTCGTGAGATGTACTGGACGTGATGTTCTTTCTGGCTCAACAGCCTGCAGGAATAGCACCCTTGTAGCTTTTACTTTACTTTATTGGATTGTTAGTAACAAAGCAGAATACTTATCCTGCTGATGGCTCATTGCAGTTGTTTCTCAGCTTTCATCCTGCAGGATAAAGCCCTAAATTATTCAACTTCTCTGAATACCTGAAACTTCTTGACTTCAGGACTATCCCCCGCTACCTCTTGTTTAAGTCTAGGGTGACAAGATGTCCCAATTTTATAGGGACAGTGCCGATTTTGGTTTTTTTTTCTTATATAAGCTCCTATTACACCCCACCCTGTCCCAACTTTTCACACTTGCTGTCTGATCACCCTGTTTAAGTCTAAACTTGAAGAGCATTTCCTCTGTAAACAGTGGCTGTAAAAATGACACCTTCCTTTTCCCACAGATTTATTCCCTGATATTCAGAGGCAAATCTGCTCACTTTAATGACAAAAGTAATACTTTTACTACTTTACCTTCCTAGTAGTTGTGTTGGCTCTGCAGAGCTCACGGGGGAAATGGATTTCATCCCTCCTTGTGAAACTCCTAAAGAACTGGTGCATAAATTCAATTTGCTGAGCTGTATTCTGTTGTCGCTTACACTTGTGCATCCCTGTTAAAGCCAGTCATGTTCTAGAGGTGGCAGAACATGGCCCACAGACGTATATTATTGGACACAATGCATGACCCAAATTAAACCATAGCTTGACATTCAAATGCCAGGTTCAGATTGCAGGGTGGTAGTTGGAGGGTGGGGCAAAGTCTCTTGACGGAACACATTTGATCTGGAATCACTGAGGTACGATGAACATGCAACCCTGCAATGCCATTTTTACATTCACTTTTCAGAGTAGAACTGCACATTAAGGCATTTGCTTGTAATTGATTTAATCCATCCTGCAGTGTTAAATTAGATTAACTTTTAATTGTTGTCACAGAACAATAAATTGCTGTAAATGTTTGTTGATTTTTCTTCTTCCATGGAGAAGTGAATGTATCTAATTGAAAGAATACTTGTGTATGAGTCAAGCTAATCACCCTCCCGGAGACTGGATAATTTTGCTGAAGCATCTAGTCCTTACAGTGCTTTTTTAATACTTAAAAACATCAGAGTGGTCTAGACCAAACAAAGAGTGCATTACATATATGCTTGTCAGAACAATGCATGTTTTTTACATATCAGAAACCATTGAAGGCATGAATTGTGCAGTTCCCCTTAACTGAGTGACCAAATGTCCCAGATTGCTGAGGATACTCTTGAAATCCACCTGCTAATACTTCTCCCTTGCCCCTCAAAAATAAATATGCAAAAATTCCTGATTAGATTTTGCCAGTTCCACAGCAAAAGACACTGTGAAATAGTGCTACCATGAGCATGTTTTATGATCAAAGATAGTTTCCTTCACTCTTCTTGTCAGTTTCACCATTTGTAAAATAGGATAAGAATATGTATCTGTTTCTGTCATGTTGATGAGAATTAATTAGTTAATACATGTATAGTGCTTTGAAGACCTAAAGTGGTGAATACATGCTAATTATTATTATGGCATATAGTATCTACTAAGTGTAATAATAAACTCCTCTTCCTCCCAAATTTGAGTGACCATTTTGTAAGATGACTAGCTCACATGATTATATAAATCTGTTGACTGGAATTTTTTTAAAAGTAGTCTTTTAAAGAATTTTAATTCTAATTCGTATGAATATCACAATTTGTGCTTTCAGGAAAATAATATATTTTTGTTAACTTATTTCATAAGTGAAAAAAGCCGGTACATTTCACTAAACCCACAATTTACTCTTAATTTTGCTGCTGTTGTCTAACGATCATTGTCTCAAAAGCTAGTCTAGCCCTACTTTTTCCAGTAGAGGGCTCTGCTGTACAGCAAGAACTGCACTGGCCATAAACACTGAAACGTGAGCTTAGAATTCTTAAAAATATATGGACATGAGAGCTCCTATATGTCCACATAAGGATACATCATACACATGCTATTGCACATAAAGTATAGCCAGTCAGTGAAGGATTTTAAATGTGCGTCACGGGACAACCCTGTTCTTTTATGTATAGTAACTCCTCACTTAATGTGTATTTGTGTTCCTGAAAAATGGAACTTTAAGCGAATCCAATTTCCCCGTAAGAATTAATGTAAATGGGGTGGGGGTATTAGGTTCCAGGGAAATCTTTTTTTTTTTTGCCAGACAAGACTACACACACACACACACACACACACACACACAGTATAAGTTTTAAACAAACAATTTAATACTGTACACAGCGATGATGATTGTGAAGCTTGGTTGAGGTGGTGGAGTCAGAGGGTGGGATATTTCCCAGGAATGCCTTACTGCTAAATGATGAACTAGCAACTGGCCGAGCCCTCAAGGGTTAACTAATTGTTGTTAATGTAGCCTCACACTCTACAAGGCTGCACGAATGGAAGGAGGGGAGACAGCATGGCAGACAGAGAGACACACCCTGTGTGTGAGAGAGAGAGAGAAATGCGCGTTTCCCCTTTAAGTTCACTGACACCACTCTTAAGTACACTAAGTTGTTAAGTTAATCAGCAAGCTGAGACCCACAGCAGCTGCTGCCAGGAAGCTCCCTCCGTCCTGAGCCCTATCATGTGTCCCCCTCTGCTCTATGGAGATGGCGTAAGGGGGGTGCAGGAGCAGGGGGGAGGGGCACATCCTGAAATTAGCCTCCCTCTCTTCCTCCTTCCCCTCCCCCCGCCCCCGCAAGCAAGCAGGAGGCTCTGGAGAGCACCTCCAAGGCAGAGGGCGGGAGCAGCACATGGCAGTGGGGGGAGGGACAGCTGAACTGCCAGCAATTGATAACCTGCTGCACAGGGAACTTAGGGGAGTGGGGAGCTGATGGGGGGCTGCTGGTCCACCCTGATTCCAAGCCCCCACCAGCTAGCTCCAACAGGCTGTTCTTCCTGCAAGCAGTGGACAAAGCAGGCGGCTGCCAAACCACGTTATAAGGGAGCATTGCACAACTTTAAACGAGTATGTACCCTAATTGATAAGCAACGAAACAACATTAACTGGGACAATTTTAAGTGAGGCATTACTGTACACACTTCACTCTGTAAACACCTTTGGAGCTATCAGGTTTGGTGCTTATTCCACTTTCTGTTCCCATTGCAGAAGTCTTATTGGGAAAGATCAATTCCTAATGGATTCATAATTTTAAAAGGTTAACTTTTACACACTTATAGGGTGATCTGATTCTTATTTTTTGCTCTTCCAAACAGCACGTGATTAAGAAATTCCTTGGTTTAGTGTCCAATCACAATGTACCAGTGTATCTCATTGATCCTTTGGTTCTGGGATTAATTCATAAAGACTTTGAACAGCTCAGCAGCTCTTCTGATGGCATGAGCCCAGAATGCAAGTATTTCTGTGTTCCACAGGATTTCACCACATTTGCACTACTGGATAAAACATGGAAACATGAAGTAAGATTTTCTCCCTTTTCATTTTTGTCTGCTGTAATGCACCCAGCCGTTATAGGATTAATGGTTGAACAGAACATACTTAGACTTCCAGGTTTAAAGTACACGATGTGGAACTGGTCTAAAGGTGGTGGTGTACCTACATTTTTTTGAAACCTCTTGAGGTAGAGGGAAGTCATGCAACAGTCTGTTCAAGATGCAAGGCACATGGCAGGGAGGTCCCTAGGAGAGAGTAGCTTCTGCCAACACTCTTGAAGGAAGCTCAGATAAAATGTTTCAATGGCTGTTTCAGTGAATTGAGAATTCATCAGTTAGCCCAAAGATAGTTGGGTCACAGTCCACAACATACATAGACTGAGGTGAGAGGGGACCAACTTTCGGGAGGGAGGGAGGGAGAGATCTGTAAGAAAGGGAGAAGAAAAAGAAATAGAAACTTACTATACATATAGCCATAGTAAATTCTGAGTAGTATCCATTGCAGAGGTAGCAGAGCTGTTAATGTGCATTGATATGATTGTTTCATAATGTACAGCAACCATATACTGATGCATGTTTGTTACCTTGTCATTTACTTTTTATATTACAAGATTTTAATTAAACTCTTTCTGACAGAAAAAGCTGGGGCTTTTTGATAAAAAGAAAAGCTAGATGTACAAAATTACTGTATTCTGGAAATGTGTATTATTTGATTAACTTGCACAAGATGTATGAAGATGACTTCAATAAAAATCTAAATAATTTTATTTAAGAAAGGAGAAAAATATGTGAGACAGGCAGATGTAAAACTCTTACTCAAACACAGTGAAAAGTGGTGGCATTTTGGGCCTGAGTAAGAAAGGCCAGCTGCACTTTCTTTCTCTTTGCCAATGCTAATTTTAGCTTACTGAAACTGAGCAGGGGGCCATGAGTCAGCACACTATTCTAGATTTCCCTCTTTGATGCCATCTGTAAAAGGGGAGCCTACAGTTTTGGATTTTCTGTTGAAAAGAGCTGTTTGTCTTGAGTGATCTTCTTCTCTTTAGTCATCATCTTATTCCCCTCCCTTGAAGAATATGTTAAAGCTTCATGTTACTCGTGAAATTTAGGCTGACAATTATGCAGATCATAAAAGGAGGATTTGCAACAGTCAAGTCATGATATATAATCAAGGGATAAATAAGGATGTCAGAAGAGCTAGAATTCATCCCTACATTGAACCTGAGAGTGATCCAAAGCTAAAGACAAGGTGCTGTGGGAGGAAACAAATTCAAAGTCAAGGACTTTCTCAAGGTTTCAGCGTTGGATGCAAAGTCGAGGTCCGAGTTAAGGAAAGTAATAGAGACAATGGGAAAAAGAGGACTTTTTACTCTGTAGGACTTCAGTCTTTGAAGCATTCGGTTTTAGAGGAAGTTACGATCTCGCTGGGGCTGATATGGTTGAGACAGGCAAAGATAGATGGGAGTCAAAAGGGTCAGAGAGTGAATGGAGAAAGCTGAAGGATGAAGTTATGATCATGATTTAATCTAGCAGTGAAATTATCTAGTCTCTTCACAAAGAGAAGACTATCTGGAGTCATAAGACGTATCAGAACAAACACATGACAGATGTTAGTCACGTTGGTTAATGAACTTCAGAAAGTCACTTGGATACTACAGTGATGACCATCGTATAACAACCTATGTAGACTAGAATATGAAGAGTATGAAACATTGAACATTTTGAGGTGTTTGATAGTGGATGGAAAGATGTGAAATCTCTACGTGTGTGGTTTGTTTGTGTGTTTTAGTGGCTAAAGAAGTAGGATTCAAACAAGAAGAGAAGAATATCCAGGAGCTGAGTACTTGCATAAGGCATCAGGAAGGGTACAGTGTTTCATACTAGAATCTGTAAAGTAGCACAGAGGTTGGCAGCTTCAGTGTAAACATTTATAATTATTCCTGTGAAAAATCTGTGCGTATATATATTTACACAGTAGCAGTTTTCTTCAAACATTTTGTGGGAGTTGGATTTAAGTAAGGGCTTGTCTACATGAACATTTAGTTCGCAGCAAGTTGTGCTATGACTCTACCCTGCACGTGCAGTGTGCTGTCAATGTGCACTCTGCTGGCACGCATTAACAGTTCGTTAATGTGATTTGATCTCGTCCTTTTTGAAATGGGACTAATCAAAGTGCATTTAACGAACTGCTAATGCAAGTCAGCAGGATCCACGCTGAGGGTGTGCTGCAGGCTAGTGCAGGGTAGATTCACACCCTGCTTGCTGCAAACTAAGGGCTTGTCTACACGTAGAATGTTTTAGTGAAGAAGCTACTCTGCTGATGGGAGAGCTGCTCCTTTTAACATAGTTAATCCATCTCCGCAAAAGGTGGTAGGTGTGTCAACAGGAGAAGCTTTCCTGTCAATGTAGCGCTGTCTACATCGGGGGTTAGGTCGGTATAACTGCTTCACTCGGGGGTGTGGATTTGTCACACCTCTGAGTGACGTAGTTATATCGATGTGTGTAGTGTAGACCTGGTCTTAAACGTTCAAGCCCTAAGTAGTGGAAGAGGTGTAATATCCCAGTTTGTATTGTATGATTACAGGGCTTTCACCAAAAGAGGGAATTCATCATATGGTTTCATTGTGCACTACAAAACTGGGAGAAATAGGGACATTTAAGCTTTTTCTTTTTTTTAATCTGTTTATTTTGGTATTGCTGTGATTAAGGTAGGTGAAGGGAAAACAAGTAGAAAATGAAAATGTGCATAGACAGTTACCATCCTTTTAGGGTTTAGGAGAAATTCTGGAATAGATAGGGCCTGTTTCTGATCTAAGTTGTATGTTGTAAATCAGTAGTCACGTAAGTTCATGAAGAATTGGCCCTTGGTGTTGAAGTCTTGTTTTTGCCCTTTTCACAGAAAGTGTTTCTCTGATGTTTAGGTGAGCTTGTTGAGAGCTGCTGAAAAAATGGGGTTCCAGTGGCTAAAGATACAGAACAAAGACCCCCGTTTGGAAGGGATGGATGACCTCTCCGGGATTGAAATTCCCTTCCACTATATCTTCAAACTGGCAGCTCATGCTATCCACCTGGTGGTCTTTTATGAGAGGAGTGGTAACTATGTCTGGCATGGCCCATTGCGGCTGAAACAAAACATAGACAGAAAGTTTGTGCCTTTCCGAAAGCTACACTTTGGTCACTACCCTGGAGCTTACAACAAGTAAGTTATAAATGGAGGAAGACAAGGAGAATTTAAGTCTATTATAGCACGTTAAATACTACCACTTTGTCTTAAAATCAGTCATTCATGGTTCTAAAGGGCAAGTTGTGAAATTTATCTCGTGTTCACTAAAATGCAGGTGAATCAAAAGTTTAAGGTGACAGATCCAGTGATATTAATAGTAAAACAAGTATTTTCCCCAATTTACAGATGGAGAAATTGAGACACAGAGAGCTTAAGTGGCTTAACCTGGGCGTGAGAGATCCAGTAATGGGCCAACCCAGCATTGATTTGTGGTAGGATATTTTGATTTGTAAAGAGGTATAGTAGCACATCTTGCCAGCAGATAATTGAATGACTCTGCTTGTCAGCTTATGTCTGAAATATTTTGAAGTAAATATATGTCAGACAAGATAGGGATTGTCATATTAGCAATATCTGATATTAAAGAAGTGTAACCTCTTTCCATACGTTTTGTATTATGCTACAGAGCCAAAACTTGGTCAGAAAACTTCATATGTGACGCTCTCAGCATTGAGAAAAGGAGAGACTACATTTGCAACAAAGGATTATGTAACAATACCTAGTGCAGGGGCGGGCAAACTTTTTGGCCTGAGGGCCACATTGGGTTTCCGAATTCTATGGAGGGCCAGTTAGGGGAGGCTGGGCCTCTCTAAACAGCCAGGCGTGGCCTGGCCCCGCCCTATCTGAGCCCCCCCCGCTTCTTGCCCCCTAACCCTCCCCGAGACTCCTGCCCCATTCACCCCCCGTCTCCTGACTGCCCCCGAACCCCTGCCCCTCCAACCCCTCTTCTCATTCCTGACTCTGACTGCCCCCCCCCCCCCGGGGGACCCCTGCCTCATCCAACCACCCCTTCTCCCTGTCCCCTCACCGCCCCTGGAACCCCTGCTCCTGACTGCCCCCCACTGCCCCATCCAACCCCCACTCTCCTTCCTGACTGCTCCCGGGACCCCTGCCACCATTCAATCCCCCTGTTCCCCGCCATCTGACCATCCTGACCCATATCCACACCCCAGCCCCCTGACCACCACTCCAAATTCCCCTGCCCTCTATCCAACCCCCTTGCCCCCTTACCGCGCTGCCTGAAGCACCGGTGGCTGGTGGTGCTACAGCCACGCTGCCCAGAGCACCAGCACAGGCAGCCGCTCTGCCCAGCTGGAGTCAGGCATGCCACCACAAAGCACAGAGCATCGGGTCAGGCCATGGCTCTGCAGCTGCGCTGCCCGGCAAGAGCTTGCAGCCCCACCGCCTAGAGCGATGCACCAGCGGCGCAGTGAGCTGAGGCTGTGGGGTTGGGGGGACAGCAGGGGCTTAGGGGCCGGGCAGGAGAGTCCCACGGGCTGGACGTGGCTTACAGGCCATAGTTTGCCCACTTCTGACCTAGTGACTAATGTGGAAGGATATTGAAGAGAGACCTCTTTTATGCCAGCATAGGTGGGTCAGAAATGCATTTGAACCCATTGCGTCAAACCCCTCCCCCATATTGGTGCATGCAAATAAGGGAATCCATATTTATGCACAAGTGTGGGGTTTTGCTGGTGCAGTAGATTTAGGTCTACTTATTTAGTTGCTTATATATGGACTATTGAAAACAAGTGGTTTTGCAGGCCTGGTTACCTCAGAAATGACCAACTGGAATTTTACCAAAAGCCTCCCACCAAAAATAAAATTTTGAATGAGCACAAGCAGTTTCAGCCAGAATAGGAGTAGTAATATTTGCTTCTGCACCATTGAAAACAATGGGAGTTTTGCTATTTACTTAAATGGAACTGGGATCAAGCCTATAGTGCTTTCATATTCAATGCACTTCACAAATGTTAATCCTCACAACACCCCATCGGTAGGAAGTACTTGTATTCTCACTGTACAGATTGGGAAGCTGAAGCAGCCAGGGTAAGTGAAATGCCTTGGTAGATGTGCAAAGTCTGTGTCAGAACTGGGATGAATTATTTGTCCCCAGTCTTGTGTTTAAACTGTGCTTCTCTTCGATTTTTAAAGTTACTGTAAGTGACTGAAATAGGAACTTGGCATGAAAGTGCCTCTACTAAAATTGGTCAAAAACAGGTAGCCTGGCTCTGAACTTCCCCAGATTTCTGGGATGATCAGATCTGGAGTTTGAGGGTGGGTTCTGAGAGAGAATTGACTTCACATTTGCTGTACTGTGACTTTATTTATTTTTTTCATTATAGGGGCCTGATTCTTTCATTCACTTTAGTAAACATGGTAAAATAGTAGTGTCAGAAATAATTAGAATAAGGTTATAATAAGGGAAGGTTAAAAAAAGGAGGGTGGGAATCCACAGAGAGTAACATCAGTGGGACAGGCCTTTGGGAAACTGATAAAGAGCTCATTAATGGTTGACTGGAACTCTTGTAATTTGACTCTTTGCGTCTCAATTTCTCTTTCTCTTTCCTTCTATTTTTGCCTTCCCTGAGCAATGTGTACTTTTGTATTGTAAGCCCAGCCTTCTAAGCCATAACTAGGCTGCTTTCACTTATGCAGTGTTTCAGTAGCATATGAAAAATGGTAAATCTAAACACTTGCTGCAGTCTTGGTGAAGCAAGATGCATACAGCCTGACTGTGGGAATAATATTCCTGCAGTTTACTTGAAATTATCACAACAACCAGAACAGAACAAACACTTGTAGTTTAAAAAAAAAAAAAAAAAAGGAAAACGCATTGATTTATTTTTGCTAAGAATTACTGAGTTACTAAATGTCCCTTCTATACCTTGGACTCTTGTATTTATTATATGCATAAACATTTAAAATCCAGGACATTAACTATCAAATGTCATTCAACATTTCAGTTGTCATGAAGGCCTAAACTATTGTTAAATTATTAATATGAGCCAAGACTTTCAAAATAGGGGCTAATATTAGACTCCTAAATCCATATTTAGGCAACTGAATAAATGGCCTGTTTTTTCAAATGCTCTGAACAAACAGCAGCTCCCAGTGAACTCACTGTGAGCTGCTGGGTATTTGGCACATTTGAAAAATAAGGTGATTTATTCAGTTGTCTAAATATGGATTTAGGAGTCTAATATTAGCCCCTATTTTGAAAATCTTTGCTTAGGAGAGTAGCTTGTAGATTTTGTTGCACCCAAGAGGTTCTGGCTTTGTGTAATCAGATGTAATACATTTGGATATAGGTAGCAACTGCTCAAGTGCTCAACATGTTTTAGATCTTTATAACCTGGGCCAGAGATAGGAGGTGGCGTTTGATTAGTCACGAATGATGCATTCTTGGCCAGGATAATATAATGTCTTTCTTTCACTGCAGGCTAGAAGTACTACAACTTTCCATTGATGACTTAAAAGTTCAGATTCCAAAAAATCTGTCCCAATTTCTAGAGGAGATGTCACACTCTAGGTTTCTTGAATGTAGGTACAGAGAAGCTCGGGCTTTCTTTCAGGTGAGTGCTAATCAGGAAACGTAAAGTAGATGTCCACTCATACACCTCCATCCTGCAAAAACTTAGGTATGCGTTTGACTTGAATGTGTCTACTCATAGGCTTAAAATTAAACTCTTGCATAAGTGCGGCATGGTGGCCTTTGTTCTCACAAAGAAACTAATTTTTTTTTTTAAATTGAGCGTATAACTAGAACTTTTTTCTCTGAATAACTAAAGTTGTTTCATCTGTTTGGTTCTATTCTGGGCATTTGTCTCTGCATTTGAAATCCTATGGAAATAAATGATGATATATAAATTTGCACACACTTTAAGACCCCTCTACTCTGTCAGAGTTGTATAAAGTAGCTGTAGTGTAAATAGAAAAGGAGTACTTGTGACACCTTAGAGACTAACAAATTTATTAGAGCATAAGCTTTCGTGAGCTACAGCTCACTTAGCTCACGAAAGCTTATGCTCTAATAAATTTGTTAGTCTCTAAGGTGCCACAAGTACTCCTTTTCTTTTTGCGAATACAGACTAACACGGCTGCTACTCTGAAACCTGTAGTGTAAATGAGAGTCCCAATTTTCTGGTAATTTTTTAATTTTGGTCACAGTAGGATTGACCATGCATTACAGCACATTTGTAGTATTATGCTTAAATTTGAAAGTATATTCATTCAAAATCCCCTTTTTCAGGGGCTTGTGACTTTTGAAGTGATTGATTGGGCTGAATCTTTTTAAAGCTTGTTCAGAGCAAAGAAAAAAAAATTTTGTTTTGGAAAGTTGGTAGGAGAGTTATCCCAGTATGGGATGGAGACCTTTTATTGTTAGATGCTTTTTTGTGCTCTGATAACTTGAAAATGCACTGCTACTCTTAAATGACTGTGCCTCAACTGAAATTAGTGTAAACTTGTAACTTCACTACACATTTTAACACTTGGTGGCACCAAACAAGTTGTAAAAAATGTGCTAAAAATAACCACAGTGAGCCCAATTCTGTCCCCAGTTGGTATGCATAAGAGTTTTGTAATTGACTTTAGTGAGAGCAGGATCAGGCTCAATATTCATTATTGTTGAAAAGTTGTAAGCATTGCAGAGGTTTAATCACAGCATTTACATATTTTGTTTCTTTAATATATACATTCATCTTTTTGGTTTTGGTGTGGATCATTCCAGTAGTATGTTAATACTGACTTTTACATTTTATCAGTTTGGAAAAGATAACAGAGGATAGTTTATTACAGGGGTTCTCAACCTTTTTCTGTCTGAGGCCCTCCCCTCGACATGCTATAAAAAACTCCCTTGGGGGTGGAGGGGCTTTGGGGAGGGGCCTTGGGTACAGGTGTATTTTGACTTCTGTTTGGGGGGCAAGGGCCAGCAGTGCTCAAACCACCTCTGCGTGGTGGGGTCCAGGGAGGGAGTGCCACCTCCACCCCTTGACTCACCTCAGTAGGCCACCCAGCCTGTCTGGGTTGGGGGGCAGGTGCAACCCAAAATTGTAACTCAGAGTTGGGGGGCTTAGCTAAAAAAGTTTGAAAACAGCTTAGCGTCCAGGGACGGGGTAGCTAAGGGCTGTGTGCACACAGGGTGGCTGTGGGTATAGGGAGGGGGCGGCTAGGGGCTGTATGCAGGCAGGAAGTAGCTCAGATGCAGGGATGGGGATAGCTGAGTCTGTGTGCAGGCAGGAGATAGCTCAGGATGCAGGGAGAGGGGAAGTGGGGGCTGTGTGCTGGGAGGACTTCCCTGCAGTCCCTGTTCCACAAGGGGTCAGCCAGCCACAGAGCTGGGGGTCTCCACCTTGGGGCTGGAGCAAATGGCTGAGGAGCAGCTTCAATTTGGGGCACCAGCAGGAGAGGAAGGAACATTGCTGCTGTGTACTCCATGGCGCTTGCTAGAGCAGCAGCTGCCCCGCACTGCCCAGCTCCAGCTTCCACCTGCAACATGGCCAAGGGGCAGAGAGAGGAGATCGGGGGGGGAGGTGCAGAGCTGTCCCTGGGACTGCCGTAATCTAGTGCTGAGTTTGGGGTGTGTGTGTGTGTGGGGGGGGAAATGTCCTCCCTATTCCTAACTCTGCTTCTGCCTCATAGGGAGCACCAGGGCTCGGGGCTTCATTCAATCTTCAGCCCCATGTGGCGCCCCAGGAATCAGGGCTTTATTCGTATGGCCCCCTTGAAAGAGCTCACGGACCCCCCAGGGGGCCACGAACTCCTGATTTGAGAACCGCTAGTTTCTTGTATAGGCATTTAAATTTTACTTTTCTCATTTCACCATTTGTATTGCCAAACAGCCACAAGATGGCGATGTGGGCGGTGTCCAGAGACTAATCAAAGTCTTGAAAAAAATTGCCTTTTTTTTTAAACTAAGAACATTTTCAAAATTAAGGTGCATTTATGTCTGAAAGTAGTTTAATGTTCCTTAACCCTTTAGCTGTATCCTGATGATGCCTCCCTTGATGCAGTGGAGTTTAGGAAAAAAGCAAAAGCATTGCTGCATCTGGCTGCCCTGACATTAAATAACTTAGGAGTGAGGTTCTGGCTGAGCAGTGGAACATGCCTTGGTAAAGTATTTGAGCTTATATTGTGTTGCTTTTCAAACCCATTGAAGCCCCTTTCGAAATCTGAAACATTTAATCCTGTTTAGTTCCAGTGCTGGTGGCTGAGATTGACAGCTGAATGCATCAGGTTAGTAGGTAGTATCTGATAGGTGTATGAAGCAGGAGTCCAGTGCATTAGCACAGTTAAAATAACTTCACTACTAAGTCAAAATGAGGAATTCACAAATTACAATAAAATAAAGCAGTATTTGTTTTATTTCCAAGATCCCTTTCAGAAGCCACTTAAAGCCCAGCCATTTGAGATGCTGGGCATGCTTCATATGAAACGTTGAGCGTTTTCCATTTAAGTCAGTAGTACTTCAGTACATTGATTACCTCTCAGGAAACTCTCAGCAGCTTGCAGGACCAGGTCACAAATAATAATTTGTAAAGGTACTCGGAAAAAAATGCAGCGGAATCTTACTTCTCAGTTATCTTTTATTTTAGACGCAGATTTTCCTCCATCCCACACAAACGTGGTATTTAATGTGATAAATTACTTATAAAACTTCAGTAGAGGGGGGACCATATGGTAACCTATTGACTGTATCAAGGTTGAAAGCAATATCTCAAATTCATTATTGGTGAAAGAGACTGTTAAATTCCAAAGTAGATTATAGCCATAGATTTAATAATTCTTGTTAGCATTTCATTAAATGTTAGGATTTATTTTTGCCTTTTAATGGAGTATTATTTTAGTGATGTGCAGTTCCCTATGATGTGGCTTAAACAAAAAGGGGGAGAGGGGGAAGCATGTCTGGTATCTAGTCTCACCATTTCCCAACAGCAGTGGGTAGGCAGTTTACATCCCAGAAATATCTAGTATTTGAAATGAAGTAATCCATTTTTAAAAATAGAATTGTGACTCCATAAATATTAGATTAAACCTGGCATAAAGGGCTCAGATCAGGAATAGTTTTCTTTTAAAAATGTAAGTTAGAAAACATACCTTTAGGAGAGATTGAGGGATCGTTATTTAAGTGGTGATAGGGCCCCTTCACAATCTTAACTTTTCCAGGGGAGACAGCTGGGCCACAAGTGGAGTAGCTCCCTATGCTCCTCCTCTTCCAATCCAGGTGTCTCTGTAGGGGGCAGCTGAGTGGCTTCTCCCAAAGATATCTCAGCTAGTGACACATAAAACTTCATTCTTACTTTGTTTCAGCTCTAACTGTGTATTCACCATGTCTCTGATTTCATTTTTTCTCCATTTTAGGCTGGTATAGACAATGCAATATTATTCCTTACAGCAAAGACGTGGACTTGGGGGTCTTCATACAAGACTATAGATCTGATATTATTCCAGCATTTCAGAAGGCAGGACTATCACTGAAGCACAAGTTTGGCAAGGTTAGTAGGTAACAAATCTGAACTGTGAGCTTAACTTTCATTATAACATTTTTCTCAAGGTTCTGATTGTCTGAAGGTGTTTAAAAACAGTTTTCATAAGAGGGGATCTCGTAAGCCTTGATCCTGCAAATGTTTGTGCACATTTAATTTACCCATGTGTAAACTTCATGCACTTTCTGGGCTAGGAAAACACCTTTCATAATGGAATCCTGATCCTGCCTCTGAATTCTATTCTGTATATACTATTCTATTAAAGAGGTTTCTAGTAGTGTCACTAGAGAACCTTAAATATGAAGGTGGATTGGGGTCTGTTGCTATTGATTTGGCCTGCTTATAGGGGTGTTATTCTGCATAGACTTGTGCTTACAGCCGGCAGGGGCTGGAAAGGCTGCGAGAGAAATGCCTCAGGGTGCCCATCAGAAACCCCCAGATGGTTCAAGAAACAGCATTGTTTGACTCCAAAGAGTCAATGGCTACAGTGCAGGGTCACAAGGGTGGAGTGAAGAGACAAAATCACAGGTCTTGGACAGGGATGCGGAAGACCTTCGAGTTTAAAAAAAACATTGTTGATTAAATGTAATAAGTGTTTTATCCAGGGCTATGTACAACCCTTATGCCAGCGTGTGATCTCACAAACAGTCTTAGTTTAGCTTGGATCCAGGAGATTCATCATTAACTCGTGCTAATGGACTTATGAAACAAAAAGGAAGGAATGTTAAAAAGTAATTCATTGAGGTTATTCTGCTCTTTTATGTGAGAATCCATCTCCTTCTCAAATTGAAGACAGTTTTGCATTTTGAGTTCTAATAAAATACTCCTGCTGTGAGATCTGGCTAAAGAAATGTGGTTACACTTGCATTGTTGCAAATCTGTATATAGGATAGAGCTATGGAAACTGGTCTTCTGTGGTCTTAGAGAGCAGTTGTTTTCTCGGAGGGGGCTTGTTAAAGGGTTTCCTTGGTGACCAGATTCTTTTTATCTTTTTACCCTTCATGTGTTCCCCACTGAGAGGGACACCCAAGATTGTAACAAGGCAATTACTCCCCTATAACATGTCAGCACAAATAAATCACAGGCAACCTCTTATTGTTTTTTTCCTGATTGTATTATGAGTATATGAGATGTATTTCTGTCTCGCAGGTAGAAGACAGCTTGGAACTTTCCTTTCAGGGAGAAGATGATGTGAAACTTGATATTTTTTTCTTCTATGAAGACGATGACCACATATGGAATGGAGGAACTCAAGCCAAATCGGGCAAGAAATTTAAGTATGAATTCATTTCAAATCTATAGAAGGGAAAACTAGTTAAACAAGTTGTTACCGCATTAGATGCTGTATTAAATACTATGTGTTACTGTAATGGGAATGTTTTAGAAATAGTAGTTGGCATTTAGCTTTATCCTCCAAGCAAGAAGGTGCTTCAGGAAGAGAAGAATTTGTAGAGATTTTGCACAGTGAGGGCTGGAGAAATGGGAAGAGAAACAGTGACATTTAAGTGTCTTGTCAAATTGGTGTTATATTCAGCATTGTCAGCGGACTCTTTGAAAATCTGCAGTAGCCTTGGAATCTAATCATTAAACAGATGTCATCTGGACTAAGACAAGCACTAGTTTAATAAAAATGAAAAAGGGCAATCAAGCCTACAATTTTTCTTTCAAGTGCATGTTTTTATTTATTTTGTAGCACTGAGGGTTCAGTCATCTATCTGTGTGATTAGAGATTATGGCACGGGGGCTCACATGTCCTTGCAAAATAACCCAACTCATTGAGATTCTCCTGTAATGGTCCACAGCAGTACATTTCACAATAGCATTTCTACAGTGATATGAGCCCTTACTATCAAATGCCTTTGATATTTTTTAAAGCATGTTCCTGTTATGAAAGTGGCTTAGGAAACATGGAACCCCATTTACAGCATCTTGCTCTTTTCTGTATCAAATATGCAGGTAAATGTAGATTTAAGCATGCAGGTTAAGTTCATGGGGAGGATAGGTCATCAATAGCGGTTAGCGAGGAGGGGCAGGGAGGCAACCCATTGCTCTGGGTATCCCTAAACCTCTGACTGCCAGAAGCCAGGACTGAATGACAGAGGAGGATGACTCAATAATTGCCATATTCTGTTCATTCCCTCTAAAGCATATGGTGGTGGCTACTGTCTGGAACCGGATACTGGGCTAAATGGATCATTGGGTCTGACCCAGTATGGTCATTCTTATATTCTTATGTAAACAGTCAGCCGAGCAAACTCAGCCTGGATTCTGAGAGTTAGACTGGATTCTTTCCATCTGATACCTCATCTCCAGTGATAAAGGTTGTGCGGGCCAAAAGTTGTGCTGTACTTGTGTTGTGACATCCAGTTCCTTGTCAAAAGAGCTGATATTCTCTTCCAAAATTATATATGTGCATCAGTCATTAGGGGCATGAAAGCAGTGTTTTTTTTCCCTGCACAAGGCAGAATGCCTCCCATGTGTGAAAATGGATGTTGGCTTTGAATTCATACTCCAGTGTTGTGCCCAAGGTGCTGCACTCTTGGATATGATATAGATGTTCCAGCTTTCACAGATTAAGACAAAAATATGATAGTTCAATCCTTTTTTTTTTTTTTTTTGCTTTATAAGCAGTATTGGAGAGAGGCTGGTGTGGAAGTTTGGTCTGTGATAGGTGTGGTTAGAAAGTAGTCAATATAATGAAAACATTAAATCCTAAAGAGGTGCTTTCTAGATATAGTAAACTATGTCTAATATATACCAAAAAGATGCATGGAAATTAGTCCTCCTGATCAGTAATGGAATGTACCTGTTTAGAATGTCTTAACCTAGCTTCCGTTGTATTAAATACCTTCTCAAAAGGAGAAATACATGGGGAGATTTTTTAAATTTATTTTATTTATTTATTTATTTGCCGTTAAACCTTATTATTAACTACTCTTGAGTTTAAAGGCTGTGATACTCACCACCATTAGATGCTTTCACTTTGTTCTTTCAAAATAATTGTGAAACATGGGAGGAAATGGGGTTGGTCAACCAAGACACAAGTTATTCCGTTTAAGTCATAGATTCATAGATACTAAGGTCAGAAGAGACCATTCTGACATCTAGTCCGACCTCCTGCACAGCGCAGGCCACAGAATCTCACCCACCCACTCCTATGAAAAACCTCACCCATGTCTGAGCTATTGAAGTCCTTAAATCATGGTTTAAAGACTTCAAGGAGCAGAGAAGCCTCCCTCAAGTCAACCATGCCCCATGCTACAGAGGAAGGCGAAAAACCTCCAGGGCCTCTCCAATCTGCCCTGGAGGAAAATTCCTTCCCGACCCCAGATATGGCAATCAGCTAAACCCTGAGCATATGGGCAAGATTCACCAGCCAGATACTACAGAAAATTCTTTCCTGGGTAACTCAGATCCCATCCATCTAATATCCCATCTCAGGGGATTTGGCCTATTTACCCTGAATATTTAAAGATCAATTACTTACCAAAATCCCATCATACCATCTCCTCCATAAACTTGTCAAGTAGAATCTTAAAACCAGATAAATCTTTTGCCCCCACTGCTTCCCTTGGAAGGCTATTCCAAAACTTCACTCCTCTGATGGTTAAAAACCTTCGTCTGATTTCAAGTCTAAATTTCCTGGTGGCCAGTTTATACCC
Organism: Dermochelys coriacea; assembly: GCF_009764565.3. Lineage (NCBI taxonomy): Eukaryota > Metazoa > Chordata > Testudines > Dermochelyidae > Dermochelys > Dermochelys coriacea. The sequence goes on from NC_050072.1 coordinate 133,913,846, forward strand.
ATTTGTTCTTGTGTCCACATTGGTGCTGAGCTGAAATAATTCCTCTCCCTCTCCTGTATTTATCCCTCTCATATATTTATAGAGAGCAATCATATCTCCCCTCAACCTTCTTTTAGTTAGGCTAAACAAGCCAAGCTCCTTAAGTCTCCTTTCATAAGACAAGTTTTCCATTCCTCGGATCATCCTAGTAGCCCTTCTCTGTACCTGCTCCAGTTTGAATTCATCCTTTTTAAACATGGGAGACCAGAACTGCACACAGTATTCTAGGTGAGGTCTCACCAGTGCCTTGTATAACAGTACTAAAACCTCCTTATCCCTACTGGAAATGCCTCTCCTGATGCATCCCAAAACCGCATTAGCTTTTTTCACAGCCATATCACATTGGCAGCTCATAGTCATCCTATGATCAACCAATACTCCAAGGTCCTTCTCCTCTTCCGTTACTTCTAATTGATGCGTCCCCAACTTATAACTAAAATTCTTGTTATTAATCCCTAAATGCATAACCTTACACTTCTCACTATTCTATTACATCCTATTACTATTACTCCAGTTTACAAGGTCATCCAAATCCTCCTGTATAATATCCCGATCCTTCTCCGAATTGGCAATACCTCTCAGCTTTGTATCATCTGCAAACTTTATGAGCACACTCCCACTTTTTGTGCCAAGGTCAGTAATAAAAAGATTAAATAAGATTGGTCCCAAAACCGATCCCTGAGGAACTCCACTGGTAACCTCCCTCCAACCTGACAGTTCGCCTTTCAGTAGGACCCGTTGCAGTCTCCCCTTTAACCAATTCCTTATCCACCTTTTGATGTTCATATTGATCCCCATCTTCTCCAATTTAACTAATAATTCCCCATGTGGCACGGTATCAAATGCCTTACTGAAATCTAGGTAAATTAGATCCACTGCATTTCCTTTATCTAAAGTCATGCTAGAATCTAATTCTTCAGCTTGGAGTGAGTTTCTAAGAGTTATCACCTTAAAAATAGAGCTGTACAAGGCTGCGGATGGGAGAATTTCTAAACATCAAAGTGACAACTATAGAGTTTAGAAGCTATAGAGTTATTGCTGCAGAAATTAGAAGCTCTATCATAAGTACATACAGAGCTCGTATTTAACTTTTTATTTTGTTGCATCTCTAAGTGATCTTGACTAGGTCTGAGCCCCTGGAACTGTATGGTCATACAATAAATTATCTCTGGATTGACTGTTCTTCAAGAATAAGTAGTGTGATACAGTAGAACCTTAGAGTTATGGACACCTTGGGAATGGAGGTTGTCTGTAACTCTGAAATGTTCGTAACTCTGAACAAAGCACAGTTTGGGCTCCAAATCCATCAGCTGACACTCCAAGCAGCAGCTGAGCTCCCTACTCAGCCCCAGCATGAGTTTGCAAACTTGGCCCCTTCAGCCAGGGTGGGTGGGTGGGGGTGTGTGTGTGTGTGTGAGAGAGAGAAAACAGCATGTCCCCCCTCCCAGCTGGGGGTGGGGGTAAAAACAGCCCATCTTCCTCCTGGCGGGGAGGGGAAAAAGCTGTGTGGACCCCAGCGCTGCTCCTGCTCTGCTGGCTCCAGCTGCCTTGGTCTGGCAGCCCCAGCATCTTGCTATAAGTGGCTGCCCTGCTGGTGGGGATGGGGTGGGGACAGGCAGCCCAGATGTGCCTACCTTTAAGATGCAAGACAGGCACAGTACAGTTCTTTTTTTTTTCCCGTTTCTCTCTGCTGCTGTCTGATTGGTTACTTCCAGTTTCACATGGTGTCCAGTCCATAGCACTGGTGTTCATATCTTTGAGGTTCTACTGTACCAGAATTTCTATGGTTGGGAGTGAATGCTGCAAAATTTAGAAGCTCTGAAGTTACTGTGGTATAGCAACAGCTTAATATTTCATGGTAGAAACAATAAGATATATTAGATTTAAATCAACCAACTGAACAAGCAAATCACATTGGGAAATTAACAAAAAACTTAGCGTTAGGGTAAATATTAGTATAGGAACACTATGAATTTCCTCATTTTCAAACATTAATTTAGTAAAATTTTATTGGAACAATTGTAGTTGTATAATTATTTACAACTATAAGTATTTTAACAACGTTTTTGCCTCTGAATTATAAGGACAATGCAGCTGGTTGAGCAGCAGTGACTTTTATACTGGCATTTGGGAGACTCTTAATTTGACAGTCAGCATAGGAGTGTTGTGCCTTAACTAGTATGTACTAAGGCTAGTTGCAGACTTCTGTTAGGGAACTGGTATGATCAGATGGTCATTTTTACCACACAGAGTAAATGCCCAGTGTAGAATGCTCACCAGTTATTTACATCATATTAGAAGTGATCTTGATGCTTTACAGTCATGAATAAAAGCAGGGTCCCTACTCCAAGAAATGCATAATTTGAATAGCCAAAATATAGATTAAGGATATGGGAAAGGAAAGCAAAGTATCTGAGCAGTTATGTTTGGCACATGTTTTAATTTTTTAGAATTGTATCTATTTTTCATGAAGTCATATTTTGTTCTTGGGGAGCTGGTTTCCTAACTTCCACAAGAGATGCCTTGAATACAGTTTTGTGAGTACGGCCCCAATCGTGCAAACACATATATTGTGATTAACTTTATGCATGTGATACTCCTGGAGGAATTCTGCACTAAAAAATTAAACATTCTGTGCACACTATTTTAAAATTCTGAAAGATTCTGCATATTTTCTTTGTCAAAATAACACAATATAATTGCATCAGTTTCAATTATTTTGGTAATTTATTTCAAAATACCTATCAGCAAGTATTTCTGTAACAATATAGAAAACAAAAAGATCAGAAAATGTTTTTTTGACAAATAGATTCCTTACTAGGCATATTAATACAGAACTCTTGAGTAATAATTCATTGAAACTACAGAACCATATTTTCTGCACCCCTCAGAAGCAGTGCAAAGGCTTAGAGGAGTCAGTGTGGGAGAGGGAAGTAATTGCTGGGAAGGAGCCTGGGTATGAACTTGAAGGGTTGTTAGGTGTGGGTGGAAAAAATATGGAACAGGTATTTTTGGGGGGTGGGGAAGGATTGTTAGGGAGCATCCCCCCATGCAGACCCTTGCTAACCCCTAGCCTCTCCCATTCAGTGAGGCACATCTGCGCCTGTCCCCATGTGTCTCTGTGCCCCCATTCAGCCATCCTCCTGCCTCATGTTGCCTTTCACCCTTCTCGTATCCCAGTGCGTCTCTGAACCCCTTAGCCAGCCCTTTCCCCTCATTTCCATGTGTCTCTGTGCCCCACTCAGCCATAACCCTTCCGCCTTGTAGCTCTGCAGCCACTCCCTCTCTGCCCGTGTGGCCCTGCACCTCCACTCCCATTCAGCTGCTGGCCCAGTCTGTCCTCCCCCACTAGCCTTTATGGGCCCCTGTATGATCCCCAGCAGCCCCACTCTGTCTGTCTCCCCATATCCCCTGTCTCCTGACCTGGCTCGACAGGTGCTCTGAAGAAGGCACTGACAGGTGCTCTGAAGAAGGCACTGCAGGCTCTTTCTCTTCCCTATCCTAGCTGGGACTGACTGGGAGCAGCTGCTGTGTTCTGATGCTACAGCGCCCTCTGGTGGGCAAAAGGTGGAACTGTAGCAACTCTTCAGCAGAAGCTTTTTTCTGCAAAAAAAAAAAAAAAAATAAAATAAAATATGCGCGGCACATGTGCTGTGCCTGGGGTTGCTTGACTACTATTTGTCCAGGTCAGCTTGTAGGGTTACAGTCTAACCCGAAGTAACTTGTCCTGGGTTTACATCACAAATCAGTGACAAAGTTGGAAGTAGATCCTAGGCTCCGTGGTCTGCATCTTCTCCATTGGATCACCTGGGCATTGTTGGTATGTCTCATTCCACCACAGGTGTGAGAAGAGGGAGGGGCATTCTGCATAGGTCTGGCAACTCTTATTACTTCAGTGCCCCATGGAAGGTTTGGTTTTCTTTGTGATTTTTATTTTTAAGGGGATTGCATCTGCAGAGAAGCAATCAGGGAGAGCATATTGAGCATGTAGCCATAATAAAACTCCAGCTTCAAAGCACTTGACAACCATTAACTAGTTAATCCTCACAGCATCCCTGTAAGGTAGATAAATCAATATTATCCCTATTTCACAGATAGGAAACAGAAGTGGGGAGGTTAAGTGACTTGCCCAAAGTCATGCCGCCATTCGTGGGCAGGGAAAGAATTGAAATGAAGATGTCTCTGACTCTGTCTTATGCTCTGGCCACAATACACAATTTGTACTCCTTCATAATTTTAAAAATCAAATGGTGTAGTGGCTTCCAAGGTTTTGTTTACTGAATATCATACCTATATTTGAGTCTTAACTATTGTGTTCTCTTATTGTAACATAGGTACCTGTTTCCTAAGTTTACACTGTGTTGGACTGAGTTTGTAGAACTTAAGGTACATGTGCCTTGTGAAACCCTCCGATATGTCGAAGCCAACTATGGCAAGGACTGGAAGGTACCTGTGAAGATGTGGGACTGGAAAAGCTCTCCATCCAATGTGCAGTCCAATGGGATGTGGCCTGTTGATGAATGGGATGATGTCATTCAAGTCTACTGATCACATGGATGTAACCAGGATTTGTTTGATACCATTGGACCTATCCATGCTTAATTTCCCTTACCCCAAGATGTTGAGATCAGTTTTCATCCACTTCCTAAGGAGATCTTGAATTTTTTTTGGTATAATAGGTGGTGTGTGTACTACTCACAGCACTTACATCTGGCATTCTCTGTGACAGCTAAAGAAAGAGAATGAAGGTAGTATGTGCGAACTGACAAGACTATCTGAGAGGAAAGATGTACAAAGGGAATGCAAGAAAGATTGAAGTGGGGATATAGGTAGGAAAAATTAAACTTGAACCCAGACCAAATGGCTCAGCATGCTTTGTCTTGTGGGGGGAAGGATGTCATTTGCTTAGAAATTCAGCACTGAAATTCCAGAGTGGTGGGCACCATAGAAATACCTTACATAGATAGATAGATACATAGATCTAAAGCATTCCCCCGTGGTTGTGGCAGTCAGTCTGACTTCAGAGGTCACTGGAATGTTGTCCAGTTACTTAGAGCAGGAGTCACTGCTTTGTGAAGGGGCACAGCTAAGATAGTTAGGGATACAAAGGCAGCTCTGGATGAAAAGGTGGGGTAAGACACTGAAGAGTCCTATCCACGTCAGAGGAGATGTGGGCTTTTCTAATATGCCCTTGGGGAAACCCTGAGCTTGGGACTCAGTTAACAAAAGTAGACACATTTTCTATTAACCACTTTATGTCAGGGAATGCTATCCACTCTTTGTTTTTTTAACATGGAGCCATATGCTACAGGGGGACACTTTGTATAAAAGGAGAGTCCAGAATTCTGATCTTTGATGCTCTAAACCATGGGTCTCAAGTAACCCTGGGAGTTGTAAACCGATTTTATAGCGTCATAATCACCCTCCCTTTTTTTAGAGTTAGATAGGAGTGGAGTCCTGAAACTTCTTTATTGTTGTTGTAACCTGGGGTCATGGTATGGAGGAGGTTGAGAATCACTACCCTCATCTTTTAAGTGTAAACCCCAGGCTGTTAATTTGTATACAGCTGCCAACTCTTTTCTCAGATTTACAGTAGTGTAATCTAAAGGCTACTGCTGGTGTCACTGGATTTAAAAATCTCTCAACTGTATCTCCTTTCATTACTACTTGCATTTTTGGTCGGTACAGTATACTTCCTTGTTTTTTGTTTTGGGGAGGGATTGCTGAATAATAGCTTCTGTTTGAACCTGTGCTTGAATCCGTTTAGCGAGATGGATCTAGAGCATTCCCAAAGTGAAGTCAGTGAAGCTAAATGACCCTGATTTGTTCAGCTCCTTCTCAGTGGACAAGTTGAGCTCTGGGGTTGTTAATGAAATATGAATACCAAATGTACTGCACTAACCCTGGAGCACTCATGGTACCAATGTCAAGTAGTTAAGTAATTTGATGCTTTCATATCTGTATATAATAAGGCTGTACTCCAGATTTCTTTCCTTGAGTATGACGGTTATCTACAAGTCATGGCTTTTTTGTCAGTTACTGGCTACAGATAGGACAAATCTTAGTTTTGTATTCAGTTGATACAAATACCTGAAAAATTCAGTATTTACGTATCCAAGTTAATACAGTTTTGAGTAGCTAACACAGCTGCATCTGAGTGACTGTTTTACTGCTGTACTATTCCAGGTGCACTCTGGGGCTTCCCTGGTATTTACAGAGTGCACGACACACTTTATTCCTGCCAACCCTCCTAGTTCCTGCCACTGAGTACTGCAGTAAATAATTCAGAATTTGGCCAGTACTTTAAAAAAATGGATTTGTCACATCCTTAATGACTACTGGCTTTTTAAACACTACAAAAACGTCAATATTTTTTGCCAAATTGGGGAGGGGAAGAGGTTAAATCCTAGTGATGTTTTTACTCAATGAGGTGAAGCACTGAGTCTGTGAAAGGATGAGTTTTCAGGTGGTACTTCTTGCATTCTTTTTTGTTGTTACATATGGCCTAAAGCTAATCTCCTTTTGATGGTTGTATTATTCAGAGCTCTGTGTTATGCAACACTATGTTATTAAATACGGTACAGTTGGTCTTTGTTTTTACAATGTGATAGAGCTTTGGAATGGAAAGATAGTGTCAGGATAAAAAATGTGCAATCCTGTCACAAGTTTGTGATTTTATATTTGTAAATGGAAAGGCTAGAAGCAAAAACAAAAATGCTCATCCCCTAAGCAGAAGAGAATGTTTTAAATATCTGACTACAATACTGTATATGTGTGTGTGTTTAACTTATTGTCCAGGCTGTTAAAATACATTTCTTCTGAAGAGAAAAAGATATTCTTTAACACTGATTAAGGCTATGTCTACACTACCACTTAGGTCGACACAACTTGCATTGCTCAGGGTGTGAAAAACCATCCCCATGAGCAACATAAGTTTCACTGGCCTAAGTGGTAGTGTGAACGTTGCTATGTCGGCGGAGAGCTTTACCTGACGACATCGCTACTGCCACTCGTTGAGGTAGTTTTATTATGTCTCTGGGAGAGCTCTCTTCCATTGGCAGAGAGCAGCTAGGCGAGCACTCTTAGGCCATGTCTGCACTATGAAATTAGCTCAAATTTATAGAATTCGATTTTGTAGAAAGCGTTTTTATACAGTCGATTGTGTGTGTCCCCACACAAATGCTCTAAGTGCATTTAGTCAGCGGAGTGCGTCCACAGTACCGAGGCAACTATCAACTTCCGGAATGTTGCACTGTGGGTAGCTATCCCACAGTTCCTGCAGTCTCCGCCACCCATTCGAATTCTGGGTAGAAATCCCAATGCCTGAGTGGCAAAAACATTGTCACGGGTGGTTCTGGGTACATATCGTCAGGCCCCCCCCTTCCCTCCCTCCCTCCATGAAAGCAACAGCAGACAATCATAGAATCATAGAATCATAGAATATCAGGGTTGGAAGGGACCCCAGAAGGTCATCTAGTCCAACCCCCTGCTCAAAGCAGGACCAAGTCCCAGTTAAATCATCCCAGCTAGGGCTTTGTCAAGCCTGACCTTAAAAACCTCTAAGGAAGGAGATTCTACCACCTCCCTAGGTAACGCATTCCAGTGTTTCACCACCCTCTTAGTGAAAAAGTTTTTCCTAATATCCAATCTAAACCTCCCCCATTGCAACTTGAGACCATTACTCCTCGTTCTGTCATCTGCTACCATTGAGAACAGTCTAGAGCCATCCTCTTTGAAACCCCCTTTCAGGTAGTTGAAAGCAGCTATCAAATCCCCCCTCATTCTTCTCTTCTGCAGACTAAACAATCCCAGCTCCCTCAGCCTCTCCTCATAAGTCATGTGCTCTAGACCCCTAATCATTTTTGTTGCCCTTCGCTGTACTCTTTCCAATTTATCCACATCCTTCCTGTAGTGTGGGGCCCAAAACTGGACACAGTACTCCAGATGAGGCCTCACCAGTGTCGAATAGAGGGGAACGATCACGTCCCTCGATCTGCTCGCTATGCCCCTACTTATACATCCCAAAATGCCATTGGCCTTCTTGGCAACAAGGGCACACTGCTGACTCATATCCAGCTTCTCGTCCACTGTCACCCCTAGGTCCTTTTCCGCAGAACTGCTGCCGAGCCATTCGGTCCCTAGTCTGTAGCGGTGCATTGGATTCTTCCATCCTAAGTGCAGGACCCTGCATTTATCCTTATTGAACCTCATTAGATTTCTTTTGGCCCAATCCTCCAATTTGTCTAGGTCCTTCTGTATCCTATCCCTCCCCTCCAGCGTATCTACCACTCCTCCCAGTTTAGTATCATCCGCAAATTTGCTGAGAGTGCAATCCACACCATCCTCCAGGTCATTTATGAAGATATTGAACAAAACGGGCCCCAGGACCGACCCCTGGGGCACTCCACTTGACACCGGCTGCCAACTAGACATGGAGCCATTGATCACTACCCGTTGAGCCCGACAATCTAGCCAGCTTTCTACCCACCTTATAGTGCATTCATCCAGCCCATACTTCCTTAACTTGCTGACAAGAATGCTGTGGGAGACCGTGTCAAAAGCTTTGCTAAAGTCAAGAAACAATACATCCACTGCTTTCCCTTCATCCACAGAACCAGTAATCTCATCATAAAAGGCGATTAGATTAGTCAGGCATGACCTTCCCTTGGTGAATCCATGCTGACTGTTCCTGATCACTTTCCTCTCCTCTAAGTGCTTCAGGATTGATTCTTTGAGGACCTGCTCCATGATTTTTCCAGGGACTGAGGTGAGGCTGACCGGCCTGTAGTTCCCAGGATCCTCCTTCTTCCCTTTTTTAAAGATGGGCACTACATTAGCCTTTTTCCAGTCATCCGGGACTTCCCCCGTTCGCCACGAGTTTTCAAAGATAATGGCCAAGGGCTCTGCAATCACAGCCGCCAATTCCTTCAGCACTCTCGGATGCAATTCGTCCGGCCCCATGGACTTGTGCACGTCCAGCTTTTCTAAATAGTCCCTAACCACCTCTATCTCTACAGAGGGCTGGCCATCTCTTCCCCGTTTTGTGTTGCCCAGCACAGCAGTCTGGGAGCTGACCTTGTTAGTGAAAACAGAGGCAAAAAAAGCATTGAGTACATTAGCTTTTTCCACATCCTCTGTCACTAGCTTGCCTCCCTCATTCAGTAAGGGGCCCACACTTTCCTTGGCTTTCTTCTTGTTGCCAACATACCTGAAGAAACCCTTCTTGTTACTCTTGACATCTCTTGCTAGCTGCAGCTCCAGGTGCGATTTGGCCCTCCTGATATCTTTCCTACATGCCCGAGCAATATTTTTATACTCTTCCCTGGTCATATGTCCAACCTTCCACTTCTTGTAAGCTTCTTTTTTATGTTTAAGATCCGCTAGGATTTCACCATTAAGCCAAGCTGGTCGCCTGCCATATTTACTATTCTTTCGACTCATCGGGATGGTTTGTCCCTGTAACCTCAACAGGGATTCCTTGAAATACAGCCAGCTCTCCTGGACTCCCTTCCCTTTCATGTTAGTCCCCCAGGGGATCCTGGCCATCTGTTCCCTGAGGGAGTCAAAGTCTGCTTTCCTGAAGTCCAGGGTCCGTATCCTGCTGCTTACCTTTCTTCCCTGCGTCAGGATCCTGAACTCAACCAACTCATGGTCACTGCCTCCCAGATTCCCATCCACTTTTGCTTCCCCCACTAATTCTACCCGGTTTGTGAGCAGCAGGTCAAGAAAAGCGCTCCCCCTAGTTGGCTCCCCTAGCACTTGCACCAGGAAATTGTCCCCTACGCTTTCCAAAAACTTCCTGGATTGTCTATGCACCGCTGTATTGCTCTCCCAGCAGATATCAGGAAAATTAAAGTCACCCATGAGAATCAGGGCATGCGATCTAGTAGCTTCCGTGAGTTGCCGGAAGAAAGCCTCATCCACCTCATCCCCCTGGTCCGGTGGTCTATAGCAGACTCCCACCATGACATCACTCTTGTTGCACACACTTCTAAACTTAATCCAGAGACACTCAGGTTTTTCCACAGTTTCGTACCGGAGCTCTGAGCAGTCATACTGCTCCCTTACATACAGTGCTACTCCCCCACCTTTTCTGCCCTGCCTGTCCTTCCTGAACAGTTTATAACCATCCATGACTGTACTCCAGTCATGTGAGTTATCCCACCAAGTCTCTGTTATTCCAATCACGTCATAATTCCTTGACATCACCAGGACCTCCAGTTCTCCCTGCTTGTTTCCAAGGCTTTGTGCATTTGTATATAAGCACTTGAGATAACCTGTTGATCGCCCCTCATTCCCAGTATGAGGCAGGAGCCCTCCCCTCACAGACCTTCCTGCCTGTGCTTCCTCCCGGTATCAAACAATCGTTTCGTGCCTTTTTTCCTGGGTTACCCATGCAGATGCCATACCACGGCAAGCATGGAGCCCGCTCAGCTCACAGTCACCGTATGTCTCCTGGGTGCTGGCAGACGCGGTACTGCATTGCTACACAGCAGCCGCTCATTGTCTTTTGGCAGCAGACAGTGCAATATGACTGGTAGCCATAGTTGACCTATTCGAGGGTGCTCTTTCAGTGGTGAGGTCGGTCAGGGGCGCCTGGACAAACATGGGAGTGACTCAGCCAGGTCATTTCCCTTTTAAGTTTTGTCTCATGGGGATTCAGTCCTGCCGGCAGTCCTACTGCACCGTCTTCTAATGAGCAGCCAGGAGACAACGATGGCCAGCAGTCATACTGCACCATCTTCTGCCGAGCACCCAGGACATGACAATGGCCAGCAGTTGTACTGCACTGTCTGCTGCCAGGAAGATCTATAAAGATAGATGAAGTGGATCAAAACAAGAAATAGACCAGATTTGTTTTGTATTCATTTTCTCCCTCCCTCCCTCCGTGAAATCAATGGCTTGCTAAACCCAGGATTTTGAGTTCTATCCTTGAGGGGGCCATTCTGTTTCTCCTTGATGCAAAGCCACCTCCTGTGTTGATTTTAATTCCCTGTAAGCCAGACCTGTAAGCCATGTTGTCAGTTTCCCTTCCCTCCGTCAGAGCAACGGCAGACAATCATTTTGCGCCCTTTTCCCTGGATTGCCCGAGCAGACGCCATAGCACAGCAAGCATGGAGCCCGTTCAGCTCACCGCAGCAGTTATGACCATTGTAAACACCTCGCGCATTATTGTGCAATTTATGCAGAACCAGCACCTGAGAAACCAGGTGAGGAAGCGATGGCAGCACGGTGATGAGGACATGAACACAGAATTCTCTAAAACTTCGGTCCCCAGCAATTTGGAGATCATGTTGTTACTGGGGCATGCTCATGCAGTGGAAAGCCGATTTTGAGCCCGGGAAACAAGCACAGAGTGGTGGGACTGCATAGAATTGCAGGTTTGGGACGATGCCCAGTGGCTCCGAAACTTTCGCATGCGTATGGGCACTTTTATGGAACTTTGTGAGTTGCTTTCCCCTGCCCTGAAGCACAAGAATACCAAGATGAGAGCAGCCCTCACAGTTCACAAGCGAGTGGCAATAGCCCTGTGAAAGCTTGCAACGCCAGACAGCTACCGGTCAGTCGGTAATCAATTTGGAGTGGGCAAATCTACTGTGGGGGTTGCTGTGATGCAAGTAGTCAACGCAATCATTGAGCTGCTGCTATCAAAGGCAGTGACTCTGGGAAAGGTGCAGGTCATAGTGGATGGCTTTGCTGCAATGGGATTCCCTAACTGTGGTGGGGCTATAGATGGAAAGCATATCCCTATCTTGGTACTGGACCACCAGGGCAGCTAATACATAAACCGCAAGGGGTACTTTTCAATGGTGCTGCAAGCACTGGTGGATCACAAGGGATATTTCACCAACATCGACGTGGGATGGCCGGGAAAGGTTCATGATGTTCGCGTCTTCAGAAACTCTGGTCTGTTTAAATGGCTGCAGGAAGGGAGTTACTTATAGATTCATAGATACTAAGGTCAGAAGGGACCATTCTGATCATCTAGTCCGACCTCCTGCACAGCGCAGGCCACAGAATCTCACCCACCCAAAGAACTTCCCAGACTTCCCAGACCAGAGAATAACTGTTGGGGATGTTGAAATGCCTATAGTTATCCTTGGGAACCCAGCATGCCCTGGCTCATGAAGCCGTACACAGGCACCCTTAACAGTACTAAGGAGCTGTTGAACTATAGGCTGAGCAAGTGCAGAATGGTGGTAGAGTGCATTTGGACGTTTAAAGGGTCACTGGCACAGTTGACTGACTCGCTCAGACCTCAGCGAAACCAATATTCACATTGTTATTGCTGCTTGCTATGTGCGCCACAATCTCTATGAGAGTAAGGGGGAGACAATTACGGCGGGGTGGCAGGTTGATGCAAATCACCTGGCCGCTGAGTACGCACAGCCAGACACCAGGGCGGTTAGAGCACAGCAGGAAGCGCTGCACGTCAGAGAAGCTTTGAAAACCAGTTTCATGACTGACACGGTACTGTGTGACCTTCTGTTTTTCTTCTTGATGAAAACCCGCCCCCTTGGTTGCCTCTAAATTCCCTGTAAACCCCTCACCCCCCTCCCCTTCGATCACAGCTTGCTTCCAAAGGAAATAAAGTCACTATCGTTTAAAAAAACATGTATTCTTTATTAATTGATTATAAAAATAGGGAGATAACTCACAAGGTAGCCCAGGTGGGGTGTGGGAGGAGGGGAGGAGGGAAGGAAAAGGCCACTTTAAAATTTCTTGAATTACAGCCTTCTGTTGCTTGGACTGTCAACTGGGGTGGAGTGGTTGGGTGCCCGGAGCCTCTCCCCGCCCCCACGTTCTTGGGTGTCTGGGTGAGGCGGCTATGGAACTTGGGGAGGAGAGAGGGCAGTTAAACAGGGGCTGCAGTGGCAGTCTGTGATCCTGCTGCCGTTTCTGAACCTCCACCAGGCACCGGAGCATGTCCATTTTATCCCGCAGGAGCCCCGGCGTTGCCTCATGCCTCTGATCTTCCTGCCGCCATCTCTCCTCACGTTCATTGGCTGCTTTCCTGTACTCTGTTATTGTGTCCCTCCACACATTCTGCTGAGCTCTGTCAATGCCGGACGACTGCATGAGCTCAAAGAACATTTCATCGTGCGTGCATTTTTTTTCGCTGCCTTATCTGAGAGAGCCTTTGGGACGGAGAAGGGAGGCTTGAAACATTTGCAGCTGCTGGAGGAAAAAAAAGAGTGAAGTATTTTAAAGGTACATTTTACAGAACAATGACTATGCTCTTTCACGGTGAACAACACTATTCACATTACATAGCACATGTGATTTTTGGTATAAGGTCGCATTTTGCATCTTGTGTTGAGTGCCTGCGGCTTTCGTGCTAGAGTTCACACACACACGCAGTGCCGGGCAACAGAATTCGGCTTGCAGACGGCCATGGTAAGCCATAATCTTTTGGCTTCTGCAACCTTCATAACAGCAGCGCTCTCCTCTCCCATACCACGCAAAGCACGTTGAGTTGTCCATTTAATGGTACAGTTTTCCTGTTAACGTGCAGCAACAGAAACCAAACTAACCCCCCCCCAGCCCCCATCCAATTCTCTGGGATGATCGCTTTACCCTTCCCCCCCACCACGTGGCTGGTATCACGGAAGATCCCTGCTAGCCAAACACGAACAGCTCAGCGCCAATGTCCCCCCCACCAACCGCATGGCTAACTGCGGGGAGGATTTCTTTTCAGGCACAGGCAAACAGCCCAGTAGCAACGGCCACCTCTGAATGTCCCCTTAATTAAATTCCCCTATTTCAACCAGATTACCACAAACGATATCACTCTCCTGAGGATAACACAGAGAGATCAAGAACGGATGTTGCTTGAATGCCAGCAAACGCCGGGACCATATGCTGCCAGGCTTTGTCATGCAGTTGTACCAGATTACTTGCTACTAGCATGGTGTGATAAAGTGTCTTACCATGGAGGACAGAATAAGGCTGCTCTCCCCAGAAACCTTTTGCAAAGGCTTTTAGAATACCTCCAGGAGAGCGTCATGGAGATGTCCCTGGAGGATTTCCGTTCCATCCCCAGACACGTTAACAGACTTTTCCAGTAGCTGTACTGGCCACGAATGCATCCCAAGTCCTCAGGGCTACTTAATTATTAAAAAATGCTTGCTTTTATAACGTATTATATTTTAAAAGGTACACTCACCAGAGGTCCCTTCTCCGGCTTCGTTGGGTTGGGAGGGTATTTCAGTCAGGGTGATGAAAAGATCCTGGCTGTCGGGGAGAACGGTGTGCCATGTGGTGGTCTCAAGCTCGTCGTACTCCTCCTCATTTTCCCCGTCCGCAAAATCCTCAGCAATGGCGGAGAGTACCCCATCATCGGAGTCCATGGACAGGGATGGGGTAGTGGTGGTGGACCCCCCGAAATTGCATGCAGCTCAACGTAGAAGCGGCATGTCTGGGGCTGTGTCCTGGAGCGTCCGTTTGATTCTTTGTTTTCTGGTATGCTTGTCTGAGCTCCTTAAGTTTCACGCGGCACTGTGTTGCATCCCTGCTGTAGCTTTTGTCCCTCATGGCCTCGGAGATTTTTTGAAATGTTTTGGCATTTTGTCTTTTGAAATGTAGTTCTGATAACACAGATTCTTCTTCCCATACAGCGATTAGATCCAGTACCTCCTGTTTGGTCCATGCTGGAGCTCTTTTTTGATTCTGGGACTGCATGGTCACCTGTGCTGATGAGCTCGCCTGCCCAAACAGGAAATGAGATTCAGAAGTTCCCGGGGCTTTTCCTGTACACCTGGTCAGTGTATCTGAGTTCAGAGCGCTGTCCAGAGCGATCACATTGGTGCACTGTGGGATAGCTCCCAGAGGCCAATACCTTCGAATTGCGTCCACACTTGCCCTAATTCGAAATGGTGATGTCGATTTCAGCCCTAATCCCCTCGTTGGGGAGGAGTACAGAAATCAGTTTTAAGAGCCCTTTATATCCAAAAAAAAAAAAAAAAAAAAAGCGGCTTTGTTGTGTGGATGGGTGCAGGGTTAATTCGATGTAACGCTGCTAAATCTGACATAAACTCATAGTGTAGACCAGGCCTTACAGTGGTGCAGCTGCATTGATACAGCTGTGCTGCTGTAACCTTGCTAGTGTAGACATGGCCTGAATTAATGAGTTTAATTTTCTACTCAGTCTGCTAATGTACAATTACGTTTTGTTATCTAGGACAACATTTTTAACATATGGTTCAGTGTTACTATTTACTATGGAATAATTTGAAGAGGAATGTTTTTGATCTTTGTTTTTCTAAATTCTTTATTTAATTACCTTATGCTTTTATTTTTAATAAACTCTGAGAAAACAATGTTGTTGTTTGTACAAAATACCAGAAATTATTTACTGTATCTTAGGAATAGGTGATATTATTATTATTATTATTTGATTAGATTCTCCCTTTATTTACACTGGTACAATCCCATTGACTTCACTGTGGTTGCACAGGTGTAAGTGAGGAAAAAATTTGTGCCATCTTCCCAGCTCCTGCCGCAAACCTTTCTGACATTCACTGATTTATTTACCCACTCTTTCCAGGTAAAATGTGAGTAGCTTTCACTTACCTGCATCACTTTCTTTATGTAGTTGCTATGCTCACATAAGATTGCAGAAGGGCAATAGCAAACATAACAGATTCCTCACATCTGTCAGAAATTTGGTAGCTTTTTAGCGATATCTACACACTTTGTTCTACCTATAGAACTCTCCTTGTCTGCTTTCTTTACTTGTTAGACTATTTTTTGCTTCCAGCAATATAAAATCTAAACTTATTACAACAGATGACACATTGTGAAACAACATAAGGAAAGAGGCAGAAGATTCTGGAAGAACCACAAGCAAAACCAAAAGCAGCAAACAAATATACTAGGGCAGGTTTGAACCCAGGATGTAGTTGCATCCATTTTGCAGAATATTTCTAGGGGTCCTCCTTTAGAAATAGCTTTTTGCAGCTTCTCCTTCAGAAAATGGTTCCTCTGATGATAGATCAGATGATGTCTTCACAGTCAGACACACAGTAAGATAGAAAAGTAGAAAATAAATGATACATTATACTCAAACTGGAATCATTTCCTGATGCCTTATCCTGTTATGCATCTGGCTTACCCTATCATGCTGGAGATGAGTTGTAGCTGTGCTCCGATCACCCCACACGGTGTGTTGCTCTTGCTGTCACTTAAGCTTGACAACCAGAGCCAGCGTGATAAAATTAATTCCTTGATACTGGAAGTCACATTTTCTGATGTTAGCGCTCTATGCAAATGCCAAATGCAGATCTTGGACTACTGTAATAGTATTGATCATCACTTATGAGTAAATGGCAGACTTAAAAATCTCCATTTATTCTGTTATGAAGCACTGAATTGTGAGAGTGGCACACACAATCTAATTCCAGATGCAGTTTTGATTTTGCAGATTTGTTCTCTTTTGTCCTCCTAACTAAAAATCCCACCTTATTTTTGAAAATGAACATTTTTGTAGGCTGCAGGGTGTGGTTCTGATCTCACTACAACAGTGTGAGTGCTTAATCCTGCAAGGTGCCAAGTACTCTGGCCCTGATCCAGGAAAACATTTAGGCACAGTTTAACTTTAACCATATGAATAGTCCTGTTGAAGACATTGTAATCCGGTGGGATTCTTGGACAAGAAACAGGTGGGGGGGGTTTGTTAACTGTGCAAGACCATGCATCCTGAGAGCTCACACCAGTCTGTGCTACTTAGAAATCATTAGTGGGTTATTGATATTGGGTTGAAAATATAGATAAAATGAGATATAGAAATAATGTGCAGAAGTTGATAAATACAAGGAAAATCACTATTTATCTTTTAAAATATTTAAGTAAATTTAACTGTTGCACCTGTAATATCCACGGAGACTGAAGCTGTGTATTTACCTACAGGATGGGTCTAGTATTGGCAACAGGATGTAAGTCTCAGCTGTAACTTCAAGGAGGCTACTCATGTGAGTAAAGTGAAACATTCTGGATCTAGTCAGAAAGAACCTTGTGTGTAGAATCTGGGTCTTAGTATGATATAAATTTAATGCACAAATATTTGTATATAATCTTTTCTTCAATCCCTGATCTTGGATATCATTTCTTCATACTTTGTTCCATTTCCAGATGAGTTAGCTGCATTTTGATCAACATTTGAAACTGCAGCACTGTGTGACTTGTAGATATTTGTTTTTATTTTATTTGTGTTACATATGCTCCTAGAGACCCCAACCAAGATTGGAGCCTGATTGTGGTAGGTGCACTGTACAAATGAGTCGTCAGAAATAGGCTGCTACAATCTAAATAGATGAGTCCAAAAAAGGTAGAGAGGGGAAAGGAGGCACAGAAAGGTGAAGCCATTTGCCCATGGTCACACAACAGGTCAGAGACAGCTGGGAATGGAACCTAGGGCCTGGGGCCCATTCCAATGGACCACACTTTCCTTACCTTATTTTATAGTACTTATTCCTAGAATTCCACACTCTCATTTTGAAAATACTGTGCTATTTAGTTTATTCTCCCTGTTGGCTGAAAGTTAATATTTGTCATTAAATGATGTCCTATATTTGTTTTATTATACACTTTGACTGATTTTCTGTCTAAATGCGTCTAAATTGTCTAAATCTCTGCTGTCTTTCATTTGTTTTACTGATAGTCATAGCATAATTTTTGCAAAGAGGATTATTAAAAAGGGACTATTTTGCTTGTTGATCAACCACTGCCATCCTAACTTTCCAATGAGTTTAAGAAAAGCTGCACATGAAGGGCCAGATGTTTAAAAAAGCTCACCACCAACAGCTCCATTCAGGCGCTTGAATAGTGGGGCAAGATTTTAAAACATGCTTGGTACCCATCAGCTACCATTAGGAACAATGGAGAATCCCTGTCACCCACGTTGGGAATACTCGGAGTTGCAGGGTTCTGAGCTTGAAGATCCAATCCATTTAGGTGCTAAAGTGAGAGCTCAGCTTTTTTGAAAATCTGGCCCCAATTGAGGGTGCTGAGCACTTTGGAAAATCTGGCCCACAATAGATTATGAGCTGGATCCTGCATCTCTTCATTTGTCATGAACAGTGCTCAGCATCTTGCAGGAAAAGGTTCTTTGAGTTGCCCCTCCCCACCCCCAATCTTTTAAAAATATGACTCAGAAGGCTTTATTGGTAGCTTCTTCTCTCCAGTCACCTGTCCTGCTAGCAAAGGCAGGAAGAAGTCACACTAATAAATCCCACTTTCTCTGCTATCCACATAAAGAAGTGCAGGTGCTTTTTATTATGCATTTCCCTTGGAACAGTATCTATGAAGGAGGCACAGTTCATGACCTTAAAAACAAGTGAACTTTAGCCTCTGCCAGTTCAGAAACCTTTCTGTTTATGGTGTGTGTCTCTTCTTTCTTTAAATAAAATTGCAAGGAAGAAAAAAAAATCTGCATTTTGGCTGCCAATTTCTACACAGTCAGGGAGCTTATCAGTTTTTTTTTTTTGTTTTCTTGTGTATGTGATATTACAATGATCAGGTCTGTATAAAAACAAACATAAAATTCCAAAGATCAGATTGTCAGGGTACACCCATTTTCATGACTCGTGTCTGTCTTTTATTACTTATTTGTGGAATGCTGTAAATGTACAAGCCATCTCACAAAATTCTTGAGACAAACACCTCTGCCTGGAGAGGCTTACCAAACCAATACGAAACCAGAGACATCAGTTCACATGTAAGTAGGTGTGAAAAAGTTATCTGTGTCCTGCATAACAACAGAGCAGATCCCCTCACCTAATACAGACACACAGCTTCCATGGCAGCTGATTTACACCAGCTGTGGCTCTAACCTAATAGCATCCAGCCTCTACCATGATTCTGTTTTATACACAGATGTACTATTGATTTAGCGGGATACAGTAGTTAAAATCTGAATAAGAGTTACCGAATCATCCCAGTCAGATCCATAACTAAAGAGGTTTGGGTGAAAGCTCTTCCCAAGAAAACACAGTGCCAATGAAAGGTTCACTTTTGAAGGAGGGATATAATAAACACTATTGAAGTGACCCCTGTTTTCCTGGAATCATGGAATTATAAATCCTTCCTCCTATCACTCAAACAGAAGTTATGGGCTGAGTGAGATTCTCTGCCCTGTGTGGTGGATAATGGTGAAGATCTCAACGCAACCCCCGATCACTTTACCTGCTCTACCTAACGCAGTCTTACAGAATAGCAATCAGATCCTATGCTTGGGCCCAGCACCATGATACCTGACCGCTTGGATGCTGGCGGGCTGACATCTAGAAGGAGCTATTTAGCTGAAGTTGAAAACATTTTGCACCAAAGCAGGAAACCTTCAACCAGGCTGACTAAGAAAGGTAAGTGGAAGAGGTTTTCTATTTAGAAATCTCAGCAGCAGCTGTCTCCCACAACAACACCCATTTCAGCAATATCGGAGTACTTGCCTTGAAATAATCTGGACTTTGTCATCTCCATAATGCTCCATTTAGCAGCAATAGCTGCACATCACCATCCTATCCAGGGTCACATTGTATTTACTCACCTTACAGTGGCTAGATTCCTTAAGAGCGTTACCCATGTTTTTCCGTCTGTTCTGGAGCCCCCTTTCTTTTGGGACCTCAATGTAGTATTAACAAGGTTGGTGCATCTCTCTTTTAGCCATTAACAGCTTGTTCCCTTTTTTCTTTCTATCAATGAATAGTGCCTTTCTAGGAGCCATTACATCAGCTCAAAGGTAGGGAAGATTCAGGACCTCACGGTGAGTTGACATGATACAGTGTTTTATAAGGACGGGTCACTCATCCTAAGTTCCTGCCCAGCATTATTTCAGAATTCCAGGTGAATCAACTGATTGATCTCCCAGTTTTTTTACCCAACCCTAGGGGATGCAGAACATTGCACATTCAGAGTAGTGAGGGCAGTATCATACTACTGTAACAGGACAAAATCATTGAGGAACACACTGTGATAGCTTTAGTCACAGAGACCTCCTTGGGACTGTCAGCTGACATGCTGAAATTACCTCTCAGCCCGTTTTCCCTGCCAGCTTGGGACTCCAGAATCCTGCCTTGTTGAGCCAGACACATTGGCCTACTGCAACACAGACTCAGGATCTGGGCCATGCCCTCAAAGCTGCAGACTTTAACCAAAAAAAGCTCAGCAGGTTACCTCTCCAGCACCCAGACACCCAGTTCCCAGTGGGATCCAAACCCCAAATAAATCTGTTTTGTTCTGTGTAAAGCTTATACAGGGTAAATTCATAAATTGTCCACCCTCTATAACACTGATAGAGAGAGATGCACAGCTGTTTACTCCTCTGGGTATTAGTCACTTACTCTGGACAAAATAATAAACAAAAGTGATTTTATTTAGTATAAAAAGTAGGATTTAAGTGGTTTCAAGTAATAGAACAAAGTAAGTCACCAAGCAAAATAAAGCAAAAACATGCAAGTCTAAGCCTGATGCATTAAGAAACTGATTACAGGTAATATCTCGCCTTCGCAGATGTTCCAATAAGCTTCTTTCACAGACTAGACTCCTTCCCTATCTGGGCCCAATCCTTTCCCCTGGTGCAGTCCTTGTTAGTTCCAGCAGCCACCTCAGGTGGTAAGCAGGGTCTTTCTCATGACTGGCCCCCCTTTGTCTTGCTCCACCCCCTTTTATAGCTTTAGCACAAGGCAGGAATCTTTTGTCTCTCTGGGTCCCCACCCCTCCTTCTAAATGGAAAATTACCAGATTTAATATGGATTCCAGTATCATGTGACAGTCACATGTCCTGTGAGACCCCAGCCTCCATTCTTCCTGGGTTGTCCCACACATAAACAGGAAGGCTTGCAGGTAAACGGGGCCATTGACAGTTCATAGATTCTGAAGCACTCTTAATGGCTTCCACTTAATATGTTTACAGCAGTGATACAAGTTTATATCTTATTCTCCTAACTCCAGACCGCGAAACAACACACGCAAGCAAATGGGATGACCACACTCAGTAGATCCTAAACTTTGTAATGATACCTTACAAGAGACCTTTTGCATAAAGCATATCCTAGTTACATTATATTCACACTCATATTTTCATAAAGCATGTGGAGTGCAACATCACACACACCTAGTGTTCATGGCCCTTGCTGATAGGTTTAGGAATCAGCTTCACAGAGATCAACAAAATGGGTCTCCTACTGTATAAGAATAGGTTATGAGTTAATCACGTGAGAACTCATTCCACTGGAGCTCAAGTAACCTCTGCTGCCTGTTTGAAGAATGTCCGTGTTTCTAGCTAGGTGGAGCTTGAGCTGCATATTTATAAGACACTTATTTGGTAGAGTCTTCCAGATTGGATGCCTGTTTCGGTAGGGCTGTCCTGCAGTCATTGTTTAGTTAGGACTCCTACTACCCTTCTCTGGGCAAGTAGACATTTGCTTGTTAGTCACCAAATGTGGAATCCATATGGACAATCTCTTGAAGAAGAAGGCCAATTGCTTACCTTACAGTAAGTGTGGCTCTTTGAGATGTATTGTCCACCTAGATTACCGCTCTTCTTCCCGTTCACAATGGAGTCCTTCTGTGGGAGTCTCTATTGACAATGGAACTGAGGGATGGTTGGGCTCACTCTGCCCTTTGTGCCCTCATGAAAAGGACCTGGGGATTACAGTGGATGAGAAGCTGGATATGAGTCAGCAGTGTGCCCTTATTGCCAAGAAGGCCAATGGCATATTGGGCTGTATTAGTAGGAACGTTGCCAGCAGTTCGAGGGAAGTGATTATTCCCCTCTTTTCGGCACTGGAGAGACCTCATCTGGAGTATTGCATCCAGTTTTGGTCCTCCCACTAGATAAGGGATGTGGACAAATTGGAGAAAGTCCAGCAGAGGGCAACAAAAATGATTAGGGGGCTGGGGCACACGACTTACGAGGAGAAGCTGAGAGAACTGGGGTTATTTAGTCTGCAGAAGAGAAAAGTGAGGGAATTTGATAGCAGCCTTCAACTACGTGAAAGGGGGTTCCAAAGAGGATGGATCTAGACTCTTCTCAGTTTTAGCAGATGACAGAACAAGGAGTAATGGTCTCAAGTTGCAGTGGGGGAGGTCTAGGTTGGATATTAGGAAACACACTATTTCACTAGGAGGGTGGTGGAACACTGGAATGGGTTACCTAGGGAGGTGGTGGAATCTCCTTCCTTAGAGGTTTTTAAGGCCCGGCTTGACAAAGCCTTGGCTGGGATAATTTGTTGGTGCTGGTCCTGCTTTGAGCAGGAGGTTGGACTAGATGACCTCTTGAGGTCTCTTCCAACCCTAATATTCTATGATTCTGTGTCGGGGAACATAAGGATCTCTGGCAAAGACACGGCACCAACAGACACTGCTGGCCAAAACCATCCAATGTCACACACATGGGGCCCTGGAATCTGTGTGGACCACGCATCTCAAAAACACAGTTACTGTAGGGTAAGTAACTGTTCTTTTCTGTTCCTGGCACTGCAGTGCGACTTTTGGCAAGTCACGTCACCTCTCTCTGCCTCAGTTTCCCCTCTCACCATTTCTCTGTCTTGTCTATTAAGATTGTAAACTCTTCAGGGCAGGGATTATCTCTGACTGTGTTTGTATGATGTTTAGCACAATGGAGCCTATATCTCAGGTGTGGTCTCTAGGTGTTGCAATAATACATAAAACTAATGTCAAAACCTATTTGAGAAACTTGATCCAAGGTTTAAAAAATTAGTTATAATTTACATAATTAAGAAGGCAGGAATACCTGAGTATTCAAGTGCTCCAGATTTCAGCCATGTCTAATCCATATGCCATGGTCGCCTCCACTGTGAGCACCATGTCACTGATGGATGCATGACTATCTGATGTTGGTGATTCCAATATGAAATTCTAAATGTGTGTTCAGTGAGTCAACTGCTGAGAAAATGGGAAAAATCTGGTGTATAAATTCATTTTTTTAAAAAATTTCTCTTACGAACTGCCACACTCAAAAATATACAAATACTACAGGCCAGTTCAAACACGCACCTACGTATTCCTTACACTATAAGGGAAGCTTCCCCTTTTTGCTGATCACATGAGTACTTAGTTTCTTGTGTTAGAAAATTAATCCCTAAATATCAAATCAGGATTTAAGAGGGAAGAAATGAAAACCAAGAGCAGCAAGCAACAATAGTAAATCTGTTTGAAACGTGTTTAGAAGGTACAGGAGTAAAAACTAACTGCAGATTTCTGGGAAGCAGATGCTCCACTGGGAGAGAGCCACAGGCCACTGGGGTCCAGGCATTGGACTAAAAAAGAACTTTTCCACTCCAAAACCCTACATGGTGTTAGCTGGCCAGGATTTGCTGTTAACTACACTGATCTCATTCTATTGCGGTCTTGGGATGGTCATTCTGGTTTCAGTAGATCCACAGCATGGTTAGTCTCCATCTACTGTTAGGGAGAAATTTGAAGGGAGCGTGATAAATCTGAATAGATGACATTAGGAGTATATGGAGTATAAGGAATGCCTTCTAGATACTCCAATGAAATTGCATCAGAGCAAAGCGCACACTCACAAGCTAACTCTAAGCGCATAGCAGATGGATTTTGGTACTGAAGTCAATGGGAGTCTTCCATTGTCTTCAGCGGACTTTGGATAAGGTCCTTAGGACTGTTTGATGCTGACTGGAATGCTAAAAGTCTGAAGCTGTCCCTCCAGTGCCCAACTCTCTTCCCTTCTCCCTGACTCAGCCATTAGCGTTGCTGTTGCTACAAAAATAAAGTGAACCGCCCCCTTTCCCACAAATAAGCTAATTAATGCTGCTTTTGGCTTTTTTAGCCAGTCACCTCCAGCCAGGGAAGTCAAGACTCTTGAGTGTAGCTATAGTGCAATAGAATTGCTATTTGACTTTTGTAGCCTCTCATCTTGAACTGACATTACACCCCACTTATCACTCTGCGTGTCAGGAGCCATATCTCAGCCTCTGGCATGGCAGCAGCAGTGTCTTTGGATGAAAAGTCTGCGTGTTTGCTCTTCGGGCGGTTATAATCGTCCTCCATTGTCAGCATTCAGGCTTGGTCGCCCGTTAGTAACAACCTTCCCAGCTGCATTGAAAGAGGGAGTACTGAGCAAACACTGCATGGGCGAGCCGATTAAAAAGGTGCCAGCCGCTGGAGACAAGAGCAAGCCTGAAACGTTTATTTCGGGAAGCCATTATGTGCGTGTGGATCTCAGCTTGGCTCCATGACTGATCAGACATATGGTGCCTGATCTCCCGGGGAATCTGTTTTTCTTTATTTGTAAACATTGGTGCCTTGACAATTATTTTTCTACATCCTTGTCAGCCTTAGCCATAGAGAAAACATGCTGAAAGCCTAAGGGCTTGTTTAGGTTTCAGAGTAGCAGCCGTGTTAGTCCTGCAGTCATTGTCTAGTTAGGACTCCTACTACCAGGTTAGTCCTTGCTTACAGACAGCCCCCCAATCTGAAGCAAATACTCACCAGCAACTATACACCACACAACAGAACCACTAACCCAGGAACCTATTCTTGCAACAAAGCCCGTTGCCAACTCTGTCCACATATCTATTCAGGGGACACCATCATAGGGCCTGATCACATCAGCCACACTATCAGAGGCTTGTTCACCTGCGCATCTACCAATGTGATATATGCCATCATGTGCCAGCAATGCCCCTCTGCCATGTACATTGGTCAAACTGGACAGTCTCTACGTAAAAGAATAAATGGACACAAATCAGACGTCAAGAATTATATCATTCAAAAACCAATTGGAGAACACTTCAATCTCTCTGGTCACTTGATTACAGACCTAAGGGTGGCTATTCTTCAACAAAAAAACTTCAAAAACAGACTCTGAGAGACTGCTGAATTGGAATTAATTTGCAAACTGGATACAATTAACTTAGGCTTGACTAGAGACTGGGAATGGATGAGTCATTACACAAAGTAAAACTATTTCCCCATGTTATTTCTCCCCCCCCCCCACCCCCCACTGTTCCTCAGATGTTCTTGTTAACTGCTGGAAATGGCCTACCTTGCTTGTCACCATGAAAGGTTTTTCTCCCTCCCTCCCCCCCTCCCGCTGCTGGTGATGGCTTATCTTAAGTGATCACTCTCCTTACAGTGTGTATGATAAACCCATTGTTTCATGTTCTCTGTGTGTGTGTATATCAATCTCCCCTCTGTTTTTTCCACCAAATGCATCCGATGAAGTGAGCTGTAGCTCACGAAAGCTTATGCTCAAATAAATTTGTTAGTCTCTAAGGTGCCACAAGTCCTCCTTTTCTTTTTAAGGGCTTGTTTACACACCGTAATTGTACTCCCTCAACTCAACCAGTATAAAGTGGTACAATGCCCCTAGCTGAATGCAGGTATAGTGGTATAGCTGTTCCCATATGGGGAAGGAAATAAGCTATGCCAATATAAAACACCTTTATGCTGGTATAACTGCATCTGCACTCAGAGTTGTATCAATGTGACTATATTGGTAAAAAAAAAAAACAACACTCTTACCAGAATAGTTTAGACTGGTCCAAATCTGTGTATTAGACCAGAGCTAAAAGTAAGAACAAAGTTTCAAGTCGGTGGGTTTTTTTGGTACATCCACTCTTCTACCGGTCGTCACATGGGCCTATTTATTGTGCAGCCACAGAATCCACTGTGCTCAAGAATCTGAGGCTATGCAATAGCCATTCAAAACAACTGAATAATTTAGCTCTCATATCTATGCATCAAAAAAAAATCTACAGTTGTGTGGTTTATAATCCTAGGAAGGACAGAGAGGAGGAGCCTGGATAGAATGTTGACTGGGAATCTGATCTCTGTTTTATTCAAACATTTATTCCTGACTGTCAGTTGTTCATAATGTGATCTCGGTCAAGTCACACAACCTGCCAGGCTTCAGTTTATGACCGACTTGTAAAATAGGACTTTCCTGCCTTGCATGTGTATTGGAAGGCTTCATTCACTGTTTGTAAAGTGCTTTGGGATACTCTGATGGAAGATAATGTAGAAGAGAAAAATACTCCTATTTGCAGAACACACTGACAGTGTTAGGTACCAAAGTTTAACTAATGTTAAAACATAAGGGGATGCTGTGAAGTGGAGAGAAAAAATGTACTTATTGTACTTTCTGGTCTGTTAGATCTTCCCAAAGCAAAATTCACTAGTCCTATGACAAGGGTAAGTGTAGCAATGATGGCTGAAGTTACTTATGTCGTATGTCTGTGATGACTTTGAATAGATCTGGTTAGAAAAATTTAGAATAGCTTGAAATATTGATGACAAATGATGACATCCATGTAATAAAAACCTGTCTGATAGAATCTGGACCAAGATCAGCAGCTCATGATTTACAATCAGACGTGCCCACAGTTGACTTGGAAGAGAAAGGTCATCTTCCTTAAGTGGGCAATGTTCTGGATGATGTTCTATGTTTTCAGTGTTCACAAACAGGTGTTTGTATCTCCTGGAAGCTCCATTACTCTGCTGCAGGTCCTCCTCTGCCCTAAAGGAAATGTTCTGGAAATAGCTTTAATAACGCAGGAGGCTGGGAGACAAGCTTATGCCTGGTATCACTTCTCTGAAGGGTGTCATACATTTGTGCTTGTGTATTTAGCAGACCTCCTAAGACTCAAGACTGAGTCCTGAGCCAGTAGTGAGAAAGAGTAGACTGGCCTTATTCTCTTTATATGTTCATTTCCTTCAGGCAACGTATTGAGCCATAATTGACAGGTAGCTGCCATCATTACAATTGTTTCTTATTAGTTTATCCAACTGGGCACTTGGAAACTCCCCTAACTAAGGAACAGATTTGGCCACCCTTATGTTGAGTAATGCCTGATTCTGTGCTTAGTCCTGCTTATTCCAGTGGAACTACTCAGGCCCTGATTAGAGAGGGGGTCTTCTGCCGAGACAAGTTCTGGTTGTTCCAGTGTTGAGCCCTCCCCTGGGAGGCGCTGGGCGCTTTCATCAGCAGCTATGGGGCTCTCAACGCTACTCTGGCCACACGGCCTTCAGGACAGGTCAGTTTGTCATTTCACTTCTCCACTTGGAAAAGACCAATGGGGAGGAACGGGACCAGGAACGAATGTTTTTCTCTGGGTGCTATTGTTGCTGCCTCAGGATCAGGGCACTGCCCTCGTTACGGTTGTCTGAAATCAGGATAATCCACTGAATGCTGCATCTACGGGACTAATCCAAAGTCCATTGAATGCATGGGAGAGGGGGAGGTCAGTGGCGGATTAGCCACTGGGCCTACAGGGCCTATGCCCAGGGGCTCTGGCCAGGTGAGGGGCCCTGGGCAGGCAGGAAAAGCCCACACACCCTGACCCTGCTCCCTGGCAGCAGCGCTGGGTGGGCGAGCTGGCACAGTGGTGGGGGAGGCTCCTCCCCGACCCCACTATTTGGCAGCTGGATGTGGGAAACCCCCATGCCCCTGACCCCACTTCCTGGCGGCCAGGTGGGGGCAGCAGGGGAAGCCCAAGTTTCCCCCATCCCCAGCAGCAGCCGGGAGGCAGTGGGGGAAGCCCCCAGCATCCCCAGACCCTGTCCCCAGCAGTAGTCGGGGAGTGGCAGGGAAGCCCCCAGCACCCCCGTTCCTGGCAGAAGCTGGGGAGCAGCGGGGGAAGCCCCACCAATGGGACCCCCGCTGCAGCCCCAGGACTGGAGGAGGTCTCCTTTCCTGCTACGGCCTCAGGGATGGGGGGACAGAGCTTCTCCAGCCTTGGGGCTGCAGTGGGGAGGACCCTGAGTGGAACATGGGTGGGGCCCAGGGGAAGGGGCAGAAAGTGGTGGGGCCATGGGTGGGGTCACATGTGGAGGGGGTGGGGAGGGCCCCCCATTTGCTCTGGCCCAGGGCCCCAGGAAACCTTAATCCACCTCGAGGGAGGGGGGGTTGTCTTACTATTGATATCAGTGGGGTTTGTGATCCGGAGCGGGATGGGGAACAGCCAGTGCACATGCTGTTTAAAGAACACTGTACAACACTGGAATGTGAAAGTAGGAAAGAGCAATAAAGAAAACGGGAGCCAGGGAGACCTCTCCTATTTCTGGCTGGGAGAGTGTGTGTGTGTGGAAAGGGATGGGGGGGGTAAAGCTATGAGCATGGGGGTTTCCTTTAGAAGATTTCCAAAGTTGGGGGAGGGAGGTTATAGCAAAACCCCTGGCTGTTTCCCTAAGCAGGAGTCACAACAGAGCCTCTTGCAAACACCTGCCTGGCTTTGTGTGAGGGGGGAAGGGAAGGGCTGCAAGGGGCTCAGAAATCCCCGGGGTCAGTATGTTAGAGATGGGATTTACTTTTTGGAGGGGGAGCAGTAAAACGAGACAGAGAAACAGCCCACTGTGGGCAGACCCCTGCTGGTGCAAACTGGTGCAGTGCTGGTGACTTCATAGTGACTTACACCAGCTGTGTTTTTAAGCAAGAACAACATGTTTCTACCCTTCCAGATAATTTGAATCCTAGCAATAATTCAAACAATGAGAGAGCGAACAAGAGAGATGGGGTGATTCCAGGATATTCTCCCCCGGGCATGAGGCTCCCAATCTGTTTACCCTCCCTGGATAGTTAGGACACAAGCAGGGGGCTTTATTTATAGAAAAATTGGTGGGGATGGGCATGCTTGGTGAGTGGGAAATGAGTTGTGATAAGCTCTTTGACTGTATTTTATTTTACTGAGGTTCTTAACAAATAATCTTTCTGCAATGCGAATAGTCCTTATCAGGCTAATGCAGATTGTCTGAAATCCTTATCTCCACGGGCCAGTTAGCTGGAGTGATCCCCTTTTCACAATGAATAGGGAATGGAGAGCCAAGCACAAGCCCTTCCCTCCTGCCTTCCAGTCGGTGCCATTTACTGGCGATGAACCAAACGTCTCTGATTTCCAACCTCATAAATAACATAAGGGCTTCAGAACTGAACTGTCCTCAATTGCTGAGCAGTTGTTCAGCAGGGCAAACAAATGGAGCGGGAGAGAAGGGAGGGTGCTCTCTACGGGGTGTCCTTTTCAATAAAAGAAATAAGCGACACATCAGGTTAGTTACAGGAACAACATCCGTTTCCCAACACCCGCTTGCTACACCACACACCACCATTCTAGTCACTTATGTGTATCGGACACTGTCCACAATAGCCCTGAGGTTAAATGTGTTTCCTTGGCATGGCAATTACTCCATAGCTCTGCTGGGTGCTGGAGCAAGCAGCCACAGTTGTTTGCAGGACTGGGGGGTGGGGGGAAGGGGGTTGAGATTTATGGTGAGAAATGTACCTGCTGCTCAAGTGAAGCTTTTCTTTCCTTTCTCGCCCATTTTGTTTTTCCAGGGAGGTCGACTTTGTGTACCTGAGGAATGGATGGCAGATAAAGAGATCTGAAAGCTCCCCGGGGCACAAAGTCATGGAGAAAGAGTGATGGTGAATGAAAGGAAGTTTTATTGACCCACTGCAAAGTTCAGGGTAACATCTGAAAGGGTCTGCCTGCGGAAATATAGAATGGAGACAACAGATGCTGCTGTTGTGTGTCCATTTAGCAGTATAATTGTTCTCAGTGAAAATGTTCTTTGTCCCAGGGACATCATGAGAAGCCAGACACTTAGGGCTTCTAGCACCTCATTCCACGAGCAGCAGTGTGGTCAAGTGGGGAGAGACCTGGCCTGGGGCTCAGAATGTCTGGGTTCTATTCCTGCCTCTTTCACTTACCTGATGTATGACCTTGGCAAGTTACTTCAACTCTTAATGCCTCTGTTTTCCATTTCTGTGTGTTGTCTATTTAGATATTAAGCTCTTTGGGAGAGGGGTCATTCTTTATGTTTATGTCCATGCCTTGCACAATAGGGTCTCAAGACACTAATAAAATAAATGATACTAATAGAGTGGTCCCATGAATTCCAGTGGAACTATCCCTGGAGTCAGGTATTATTTTGTGTTAGGGTATCACAGTCTGGCCCTCCTTCTGAAGATATCTGAACAAAGTCAAAGTGGCGAGGGTGATAAGGAGAACTATATCAATAGCAGAGCTGGGCTTAAGCCACTTAAT
This sequence comes from Dermochelys coriacea, assembly GCF_009764565.3. Classification (NCBI taxonomy): domain Eukaryota; kingdom Metazoa; phylum Chordata; order Testudines; family Dermochelyidae; genus Dermochelys; species Dermochelys coriacea. Next base: position 133,943,908 of record NC_050072.1, read on the forward strand.
ATGGCTACAGAGCTGAACTCTCCCGAAGTTCAGGAGTGTTTGGATCCAGGGATTTGGTGTAGCTTCTTCTAGAGATCCAGACCAGCTGCTACATTTGGATTTGAATCTGAGTTATACCAAAGTTTAGGGTTGAGTTTTTGTCTTTATGAGCATTTGTCTGATCCTGCCCAACCACCCACCCACCCCGTGTGGTATCTGGGAATCTTACAAGGTGTATTAGAGTCCTAGATTGTGAGTCCTGAAAAGGGACTATTATGATCCTCTTGTCTGACCCCCTGCACGGCACAGGCCAGGGAATTTCCCCTGGTGGCTGTGTGGGGTTTAGGGATAAGTCGATCAGGATAAGATTGGACCCATGGGTTTCTGCAGCAGAGTGCTCAAAGTTAGAGAGTCAGCTGGTGTAAGTGGCCGTAGCTCCACTTAAGCTGACTTACAGCAGTGGGGGATCTGGCCCAGAGATCCTATCTAGAAAAAGATGCTAACGGCAGTTTCCCACCCCCTCGTTATTTTTCATTTTGCCCTAAAAAAGAAGGAAAGCTCCCCTCCCTTTTATACGAATTGGAGAAAAAATAAAACAGGCAGAATATCTTCCTTCTGTTCATGCTCTGGGGTCCATTTCACAGATCATTCTGCATCATGAGTTATTCACACTTACTGGTATTAAAATATTGAGAGTCATGGAAGAGAAAAAATAAATCACACTTAAAATTTGTTTGGGTGACGATTGTGGATGGCTGCTTGCAGCCCAGCCTTCTGATACCCCAAGACAGACAGCCGTGGTGGGTGAATGTGGTCAGGGGGCACCAGCATGTCAGGACCTAGTTGGGGGTATGGCCCTGTAAATAAAGGCTCACAAATTAGTCTTGGGTGATTATAAAGAGGAATCTTTTATGTTGGATTGAACAAAAAAAAGTCCTTTTCTTCTGGGGAATCCAGCTTCTGTTTGCCAGGATGGTTCATGGTCTCTTGGGGCTGCCAGGGTTGACAAAGTGTACTCAAAGCAAAGGAAAGATGTCCAGTTCATTCCCCATTTAGCCAGAGCCTTTCTTAATGATATGCTGTTCTGCAATCCAGATTTTTCTCCTGGTTGCTGGGAGAGGCCAGCACACGCTGCCTGGTATCTTCCCTGGTCCAGAGAGTAGCCTCCCCAAAGCACTGCCTTTAAACTCTTGATTAAAAGAACCCTCCCCAGCCCTGGAGTCTGCGTCAGTCCATCAACATCAGCTCCGCAGTGAGGACAGATGCCTGGGATTAAATTCTGACTCTTTTGAGGTCAATAGTAGAATTTCAGTCACTTCAGTAGAGTCAGGGGTTCACCTGGGATTACCTTCTATTTAGAGCCTAATACAAAGCCCATTGGAGGTCAATGGAAAGACCTCTTATTGACTGCACTGGGCTATGGCCCAGGCCCTGGGTAAGAAAGATTTAACCTTTTATCTTTTTAATACAGGGGCCCGACACACCAAGCTACACAGATGTTGCTAGCATGTTTTTTAAAAAGTTAGTGACAAGGCAGCCAGATTAATTACAATCTGCCTGTCTTAAAGCTTCGAAGTGGATTTGGGGTTTTACCCGTGTCCTTTGTCAGTTTCTGGCTTGGTGGGAAGTTGCTACACAATATGGCACTATCTCTCTCCTTTCTCCCAGGGTTATGCAGAATTTTTCCTCCTCTCTTTTCAGTGAAAATCCTTTGATCATTCAACATCACCTGCGGGAATCTCTTGTACTGCCTAGTTTTTTCAAATGTTGGAGTAAAAACAGTTTCTCTCCATGTGTGTCTGTCCTCTGACACTGGTTACCCAGTTCTCTGGATGTGTAATGTGCTTTGTAGAACTCCCAATTTCTGCCTCATTTCTCTGGTCATTGATTCATGTAGTTGTTCAAAGCCTGTCCTAGCTCTGCGTATTCCACTGGCGTGAGGTACTCTGCTAGACTGTGATCATTCTATGCCGCTAGATTTAGATATGCTCTTCCCAGTAATTTTTATATAACTGCTTGTGATGATTTGGGGAATCTGTCTATGGACATCTATGGAATTCTGGCTAATGTTATGAAATTGTATCATGGATTGCCTCTGTGTAGATGTGGAATACACCATTTGTGAGGCTGTAGCATGTCTTTAGACCTTTAATCGTTGCCTGTTCAGGAGGAAGCACCTTGCAACAATGGAGGACGTATAAACTCCAGGGAAGACTCATGCAGAAAGACAGGAAGCTTTGGGCACAGCCCACCTGCCCCGCCCTCCAAAGAATAGTACACCATGAGATGATGATCCGTGCAAACTATTTTTCCATTAAATTAAGAATATTTTTGTCCTTGTAGCATCCGTGTCTATAGCATCACTCATGGATATAGTGTCATTGTTTTCCATTTCCCTACTGTCCTGTGACCTTGCTTTAGCATTTATCATCCTGTGCCATGTGTGCAATTCTGTACTGTATAGGTTTTTATACTGCTCATATCACTTGCATCTTCCAGTAGTTCATTAAGCGATGTGACTCATATGTGACATATGCAGTTCATTCTTTTCCTCTTGGGCATTAGTGGGAGATTGTAGGTGCAGTGTAGGGTTTTCATCTTTTTGTTCCCTTTTCAAAGTCAAATTTCTGTTTTGCTGAGAGGCTCATGATCTTCTCTGGGAGCAAGTTCCGGATTCATGGGCCAAGTCACTGAAAGTTCTCTAACTACTGTGCACTCTGGAGGTTGAGAGTTGCATTATTTCGATGGATCACAGCTGTTATGGGAGGTTATGATCATGCAAGATTGTAAAATAATCCTCTAGCGAACAACAGTCAATCCCATGGATGGCTTTGAAGACAGGGACCAAAATCTTGACTATGACCGAGTAGAGTATGTAGAGTGGCTGAAGACAGCAAAGTGAGGGCACACACCCTCATTGGATGGTGATGATATATCGGTGATGGGTTATTCAAAGTGTTTCCTTCTACCCACTCGCATTGTCTCAGGCCTTCCTGGTTTCCCCTTCAGCCAGCTGCTCTTCACCCCATTGCTGATCTCAGCAAAGCCTGCCTGAATAGCTGTGGCCTGGTGCTGTTTCTGTATGAAGTGACTGTGCGATAGAGTGGGAAGCTTCATCTGTGTGTTGCTGGCATTTTAGTCCATGTTGTTTCATTATCTCCCTTCATGGCTAGGTTGAACAAGATGTAGGCTGTTCCAAAGGCTTTGCGCCATAGAGCCAGGAGTGAAGGGTGGAGCGGATCTGGGGCCATATACCACTGCCGCCACTGATATTCTCCTCTGCCTCGTCTCTGTGGAATAAGCTGGCATGGCCCCCACCCAAGGATGCTTTTGCTAATTTGATGTACAGATCTTCTGCCACTGGCCAGTTGGGTTCAGGGTTGAGATGGCTACTGCATGGTTTACTCTGCCCTCTTTAGCACTGGCCACTTACAAACTCGGGTAAGACTGGTGGACACTAGTTCTTGCACATGCAGGGCACCTCGGTCTGAATTATCTTCTAGGCAACTCTTGTTGGCTAATCTAACATTATAAATCACCCAAATGGAAACCAACGAGGAGCGATGCAATGGCCCTTTTCAGAAACCGATGACCCTTCCTGATAACACTAACTGGTCCCGCTTTCACTTTAGCTTCCTTAAAACTAATCCAGACAGTTCAATTAAAGGCTATGTACACATGAAGCAGCATGTCTCTAAAATCCCCTTCCTCCCCAGTAGAGATCCCAGTAGAGAGCTAGCCAGTGCTGCAGGTGCAATCTCTCTGCGGGGTGGTGAGAGCAATGAATAGTAAGGTTTTTAGCTCAAGCACACTAAGGCTGTTTAGCAGCCATTGGATAATCCTCTTTTAATCAGATTATGTAAATTCCTACTTCAACACACCCCAACTCTCATCCCCCACTCTCCAAGCTGTAAAACAAAATAGCTGCTCTAAAAGGAAAATTTGAACTGCAAAAAGGCAGGCAGCTCTGCTAAAAGCATGGTGACATCCAGTCCATTTAAGGATGGGCTAGCTTTAAGGGAGCAGTAGAGTCATGCTTTGTTTCTGTGTGGCAAAGCATTCCTGGCTGGCAAAGCATTAAGAAGGCAGTGAATCAAAGGCCAGGTTTGTGCACTGACCGTGTATCAGCACTTGTCTGAGGAACAGGTTGAGGAGGCAATTACTTGACATCCCTGTGGCTTTGTGCTTGGCTCCGGGACTCTACTTCAGCATAACGAGCTCTGACACACTCTGAGCTCAAGCGAAGCGGGGGATGTTTGATTTTCCATCCCTCCTTTTTTTTTTTTTTTTTTTTTTTTTTAAAGACTCATTCAAGGTTCAAGCCTCCAGTGGCCATATCTGAAAGGTGTTGCCACTCACAATAGGGTTATGGTTTGAGGACCAATGACCAAACTTTCGTTCTTCAATTTCAAGATGATTAAGCAAGATAACGAGGGGCCAAATGATCAAAAATGGCCATTTAAAGTACATATGCAAAATCTGTATGCATTATGTCATCAAAATCTGTCTGTGCCATGCTATTAGAACTGACATTTTTACTCCAAAAACTCATTTGCATGCACCAAAGAGCTAATAGCAACTTATGTTCTGATTTGCACCATAGGATTAGCCACTCTGTGCATGCATATGGCCTTTTGGGGGGTTGGCATCACAAACAGAGTGATTTGCAAATTTCAGAATCGGTACTTTTGGAGGCAAGTACTGGAAACGTGGTTCAAGGAGTGTTCCTCATATGTGTTCCAAGGAACGAAGGTGTTACGTTTCTACACGGGTGACTGTCCTTTTGAACTATCAGAATGGGAAGCTGAGGCAGATGGGAATGGTCAGGCTTCAACCAGAAGCAGAAGTTTGTTGTTCTGTGTGTCACCATTTAGAGCTACCCAGAAAGCTGGGCTGACCTGTTCTGTGTAACCTTCTTTGGTTAAAGCAGGTAGTTTTGTTTATAACAAAGACGGAGGTTGTCTTTCCTATGGCAGATGCAACATACCAGCAGTGAGGTTTTCCAGTAGAGCTAGTTTAGCTACAGTAACTCCTCACTTAAAGTCGTCCCGGTTAACATTGTTTCATTATTAGGTTGCTGATCTATTAAAGAACATACTTGTTTAAAGTCACGCAAAGTTCCTTTATAAGGTTGTTTGACTCACTCTTTTCTGCCCGCCCGCCCAGCACTCCTGCCAGAGAGCGGGGTTGGGGCGCTGGGGCTTGCCCCGTTCCGCCCACCTGGCATTCTAGCTTGGGAGTAGGGTTGGGGTGCAGAGGCTTATCCCACTCTGCCCACCCGGCATTCCAGCTGGGGAGCAGGCAAGCCCCCGACCCACCTCCCTGGTAGGCAGACAGGCAGAATGGGGCAAGCCCCCACACCCCAACCCCACTACGCCCCTCCTCAGCTAAGCTTCACAATCATCATTGTTGAGTACAGTATTAAATAGTTTGTTTAAAATTATTTAAAATTTATACTATATATGTATATAATGTCTTTTGTCTGGCGAAAAAAATTTCCCTGGAACCTAATCTGCACATTTACATTAATTCTTATGTGGAAATAGGATTCGCTTAACATCGTTTCACTTAAAGTAGCATTTTTCAGGAACATAACTACAACATTAAGCGAGGAGTTACTGTATTCAATATGTATTAGCAGAATTTATCCTTTCTTTCTGTTAACCTATAAACGAAGCATGGCGCTTATCTCTTGGGTGTTGTCGGTAACAAAAATATTTGGGCCCCAAGGTTTGTTCGTGAACTAGTGGAATTATGCCTTTGAGTATGTGATATTCAGAATTTGCTGTTTGATTCTGGATTTTTTTTTCTATGTTTGTACAGCACACTGCACAAAGGAGTTCTGGTCCATGACTAGAACTCGTAGGCATTATCATGGTGATACAAATGATAGTAAAAACTCCTCTCCCAAAATCTGTGCAAACAAGATGTGGCTGCATGAAAGTCTGGGAAGCCTGCTCTTCAGAACAGATTCAAATCAGCATTTTCGAGAGAGGAGCATATACTCACCTGCAATATTCAAAGCATTCAGATAGCCTTCCAAAGTCATGAAAATGCAACAACCAGGATTTGCCTAGCCTTCCCATAATGGCCAGAATGAAACTAATGATACATTACTAGTGAAACTTTCTCCTGTTCAAAAACTGTATTTATCCTATCGATGGCTGAGTAAACTTTTGCAGGGCTGGTTTGAAGTAGACACTAAAATGGCTCTTTGTAGAATAAACACTAGTGTTCTTGTTTAATGGTAGCAGCAGGATATTTGAGGGCAGTAGTGGTGGGTAAATTAAAAATATAACTAGCCCAGATCCTAAAATGGTGTAATTTGGTGCAGCTTCATTGTCCATGAAGCTATTTCAATTTACACCAGCAGAGGATCTGACCCATATATATTTATAAACATAGAGGTTTATAATAACAGCACCATCTCCCCATCCTCACTGTAACATTAATCCCTAAAAGTATGTAAGTAAGAAAAAAAAGTTTATGGTAAATCTTTAGAAGTGAAATAAGAAAACTCTTCATTGTGAGTAAGAAAAGCGAGCATCCTCTGGTGTCTGACCGGAAGAGTTAGTATCTCCCTGCAGAACAATACATGAAATTTTACTGAGTAGAGAAACCTCTTTGGATTTCTTGGACATGATTTTCATATAGGGGGAGGTCCTTGGTACTAAAGTATGGGTTCTCCTAACCACTCCAGGTTGTAATAAAAGCAGTATATAAGTGCCTATGTGTCGTCATCCTCTGCCAAATGGCAGCAGATTCCAGGGTCTTGGAAGTCAGTTTCCCATTGGAGGAGAAATCCATAGCACAGTCTGTGTATTTTATTAATGTAATAAATACACATTATTTTTATGTGGGCACATATGCCAGTCCTTGAACAGAAGTGGTCACAAACAGCCCACATTCAACCCTTCTTTCAGGAATCTCAGCCAAACACCCATGCACCGTTCCCAGGGAGCAAATCTACCCCAAGGATAGACTCTAGTTAAAGGGATTAGTCATAGAGTTTACGCCAGAAGACACCACCAGATGATCGAGTCTGACTTCCTGCATACCACAGGGGCTAAACTCCACCCAGCTACCTGTGTATTAAACCCAGTAATTTGGATAAGACTAAATAATTACAACCCTCCAGAGACCAAACTGTTGAGTTTACCCAGGCAGCAAATAGCAGGGATTCATGTGCACCAATGCCTGAGATACAGAGCAAACTCCCTTGCTATTTGCTACAACTTTCCTCAAAGAACCCGTGCTATAAAAACAAATGCCAGGACAGCATGTCTTCAAAAAATGTACCTTGCTTAAGCACCGAGGAAAAGAACTCGTAAGGCTGTAGCAGTGCCACATGCTGACTCCCACCCATAACAGTATTCTCGTCACTAGTAGTAATCAAAGCATGTTAAAAAGTTGGGGAAGCATCATTACCCTTATTTTACAGAGGAGTAAAACAGGCATATGAAGGTTAAGTGACTTCTCCATGTTCACACAATGGTAGAAATGGAAATAGAATCCAGGTCTCCTGGTACCCTGTCCTCTGTGTTAATGGACCACTCTCACTTCCCTAAGGCAGGTGCTTCTCAGGGTCATAACTGATATGAAAGGTGGCTGCGGAGTTTTACAACAAGCCTTCCATTGTAGGTGATTATTTTTCCCTGTTAAGTTCCTTTTTCTTCAGTCACATTGCACACAAACTTGAGGCTGACGACTGAACTGTGTTCTGTACATTGGAGTAAATTGGCTCTGTTGACTCTCGGAAGCAAATGATTCATTACCCCATTGGGGTATATGGAAAGCGGGAGTGGGCTTGCTCTCTCTCTCTTGGATTGAGGGTGTGGGCTGAACAGTCCTGAAGGAGAAAGCTGGGGGTTGTAGGCCTTCATTAAACTATGTCAACCCAGTGTCAATTTCTTTGCTCAGAAAGCCAAACCCCAGCCAGGAGTTTATATATAGTGTGGACTAGCTGGGAATTGCGCTTGCTCACACAAGCTTCGTGAGATAGCCATCTCCTGACAAAAATGGATGCAAAACTCTGGTTTTAGGACAAGGTGTTATTCTGATGCATTTAATTTATTTTCCCTTTATTCTTCCTTGCTTTCAAGAAGTCCTTTCATGTCTAGATACTTTGTGATAAAGTGCAGATTAGCTTCTTGTTTTTTCTCCTCCTCCCCCAAGACTAGTGTAAAAGAAACATCAAGTCCCCAATTTCTTCCCCAGCGAAATGTTTCCATCTAGTCATTCAGCGAGTTTCAGCATTAAAAGGGAAGCACTTGGCTTCTGGAATTAAGTTGAAAGTATGCCTACAAAGCCAAGTATTGCCCCTCCCCCCATTGGGAGTGTTTTGTTACCACTAATAAGACATTCAAAAGGTTACAAACACCTTCAGATGATAAAAAGAAAAGGAGTACTTGTGGCACCTTAGAGACTAACAAATTTATTAGAGCATAAGCTTTCGTGAGCTACAGCTCACTTCATCGGATGCTGTAGCTCACGAAAGCTTATGCTCTAATAAATTTGTTAGTCTCTAAGGTGCCACAAGTACTCCTTTTCTTTTTGCGAATACAGACTAACACGGCTGCTACTCTGAAACCTTCAGATGATAGAAGTTTAATATTACAGTGCAGCTCGTATTGGAACCTCAAGGAGCCTCTCTAACTAACTGTATTCAAGCTCTACGGATTAATATTTTTTTAAAAGAGACAAAGTGGGTGAAGTAATAACTTTTACTAGACCAACTTCTGTTGGTGAAAGAGACAAGCTTTTGAACAGCTGTGTATAATTGTTTCTTATTGTTCCCAGCTGTAGTATGTGGCTCTGAGTGCATGGTGATAAAACACACACATACACAAGAATGCATACTATTGCTCCTCCATCAGTCATTTCCATGTGCATTTCTGTCCTCAGATCCAAATGTGGGATCCAAAGAGGGGGGAAAGTACTTTAAGCCGGGGGCCATTTTCTGTCACCTGTGCTCAGTTTTCACTCAGTCCATACACAGGCAAACCTCTCATTGGCTTCAAGAGAATCCCATCACTTTCAACAAGAGCTTTCCCTGAGTAAGAAGTTACTCAAGATTTGGCCTTGCAGGAGACATAGACAGACATAGCCATCGTTTTCTCATTTCTGATCCATGTGTTATGTCTGTGTGTGCTCCTGTACACATGCTTCTGCTCTCACTAAAGTCAACAGGAGTTGTGTCACTGACTGCGGTGGTAGCCAAATGATGCCTTTATGCTACAATGTGAACAGTACACAGTAGCATAAGCCAAGAACAGATTTGCTTTCTTTCAGATGCCTGGTTATTCCCTTTGGCAGTTTCAGAGCATGTGATTTAAATGCTGATATGGCAAATGGACACAAGGAACCTAATTCATGTGATGACATCCACACCCAGATGTCACATGTATGGGCTTGCCTTCTTTGAAGTGTCTGTGTCCATCCTCTTATCTTCCGCTCTACGGACAACATGTACACTTATGCTACTGTATAATGATTAAGAATAAAATACGAGCTGTTGTTGCATCTGGATCTACCTGTCCCCTTAGCAACAGTATCTTAGCATGCTGAATTGCTGACCATAATATGTCTATCAGAACAGTGAAAATGATGAACATCTTGCCAGAGCTTTACCTCAAATAATAGGACAAGACCGAACATCACAAGTGGAAACAGGAAAGTTGGTCAAAGTGGATAAGGCACTGGACCGGGGCACAGGAGTTCTGTATTCAGTTCTTGGTTCTGCAACAACCTCCTATGAGACCACAGGGCAAATCTCTGTGCCTCAGTTCTCCATCTGTGAAAAGGGATAATCAGTCTTCTTTCCTCCCACTCTTTGTCTATCTCATCTACTTAGACAATAAGTTTCTCTGGGTAGGGACTGTCTCTTACTATGTAGATGTACAGTGATTAGCACAATTCAGCCCTGAACTCAGTTGGGGCCATTACATGCTACCATAGTACAAATAACAGACAGAATTCCATAGTCAGGATGGCTGGTTACAAAAATATTCTGGGCCCCACTGACATTTCATAAGTGGGGGGCACACAACATACTGATTCTGACCATCATGAATGGGAGGAAACATAAAGGTCAGAAACTAAAATAGTTTAAAATGGACAAGGATTGTTCTGAGGATGTTGAGGAAGCACCAAAGGGCCTGTTGTTGTTTTTTGTTTTGTTTGTTTTTTAATTAAAAAAAATTCCGCAGATAACTCACGACAATTTGAAAAGTTAAAGGTACATCGTGGATTATAACGTCAATAACACAGATCCACTGAGAACTCCTAGGACGTGAAAGAGGGCACTTTGGGTCTGTAGGAATTATTTTGCTTTCTTTATTAACCTATAAATTTGCTAAATTTATTAATTTATTTGTTAAATGCACAGTGAAGGTGTCCTTTCTGAGAATCAGAGTAGCAGCCGTGTTAGTCTGTATTCGCAAAAAGAAAAGGAGTACTTGTGGCACCTTAGAGACTAACAAATTTATTAGAGCATAAGCTTTCATGAGCTACAGCTCATCCAATGAAGTGAGCTGTAGCTCACGAAAGCTTATGCTCTAATAAATTTGTTAGTCTCTAAGGTGCCACAAGTACTCCTTTTCTTTCTGAGAATAGTCAGTCATTCCACAGAAGGGACTCTAAGACTTTGCAGACTGCTTATCAGTAAGTTTTTCGGGGAATTCTGCTCTGCTCCAGTGCTGATATCAGCAGCAAGAAGAAGTAAATGAAGAAGAAACTGAGCAAGTCCAGTTGGGATTATTAGTGCCAAGCACAGTGAGTGCAATAGAAAGCTTAATAAAGACAAAAAGAAAAGCACAGACATTTATTTACACTAACCTTAAAAGCAATCTGGCAGTGTGAAAGTGCCTTAAAGTAGGTGTAAAATGTAATCACCCAGTGCTATCACATTAACCTTTTTTGTGACTCTATACCTCTTTGCTTTAATTAATGAGAGAGCTACCCATGTTATGCACGTTTCAGAGTAGCAGCCATGTTAGTCTGTATTTGCAAAAAGAAAAGGAGGACTTGTGGCACCTTAGAGACTAACAAATTTATTAGAGCATAAGCTTTCGTGAGCTACAGCTCACTTCATCGGATGCATTCAGTGGAAAATACAGTGGGGAGATTTATATACACAGAGAACATGAAACAATGTGTGTTATCATACACACTGTAAGGAGAGTGGTCACTTAAGATGAGCTATTACCAGCTGGGGGGGCGGGGGAGGAAGAAAACCTTTTGTAGTGAGAAGAAAAGGAGTACTTGTGCCACCTTAGAGACTAACAAATTTATTTGAGCATAAGCTTTCGTGAGCTACAGCTCACTTCATCGGATGCATGTAGCTCACGAAAGCTTATGCTCAAATAAATTTGTTAGTCTCTAAGGTGCCACAAGTCCTCCTTTTCTTTTTGCGAATACAGACTAACACGGCTGCTACTCTGAAACCTTTTGTAGTGATAATCAAGGTGGGCCATTTCCAGCTGTTGACAAGAACGTCTGAGGAATGGTGTGGGGGGGAGGGAGTTATAATTCTTGATGTCTGATTTGTGTCCATTTATTCTTTTACGTAGAGACTGTCCAGTTTGACCAATGTACATGGCAGAGGGGCATTGCTGGTACACGATGGCATATATCACATTGGTAGATGCGCAGGTGAACGAGCCTCTGATAGTGTGGCTGATGTGATTAGGCCCTATGATGGTGTCCCCTGAATAGATATGTGGACAGAGTTGGCAATGGGCTTTGTTGCAAGGATAGGTTCCTGGGTTAGTGGTTCAGTGGTTGCTGGTGAGTATTTGCTTCAGGTTGGGGGGCTGTCTGTAAGCCAAAAGAGTACCCAGAAGTCACCTACTACAGGACAGACATTCTGTTGTTTTCTCCCTCCCTCCTCCTCCCCCCCACTCTCCTGCTGGTAATAGCTCATCTTAAGTGATCACTATCCTTACAGCGTGTATGGTAACACCCATTGTTTCATGTTCTCTGTGTATATAAATCTCCCCACTGTATTTTCCACTGAATGCATCCGATGAAGTGAGCTGTAGCTCACAAAAGCTTATGCTCAAATAAATTTGTTAGTCTCTAAGGTGCCACAAGTACTCCTTTTCTTTTTTCCATGTTATGCAAATAATCATGGATAATAGTGGGTGAAATTCTGAATCCCATTGAAGTCTAAATCAAGAAGCTATGAATTGTAGAAAATTTATTAGAGAAGCAAAGGTACACAAGGAGAACACTCTCACCAACAGAGTTAAGGACAATAAGGAGGAGTTTTGAAAGTATAACAGGAACAAAAAGAATCCTAACAATGGTATTGGTCCATCACTAGATGGAAATGGTAGAATTATCAGTAATAATGCAGAAAAGGCAGCAGTATTCAACAAACATTTCTGTTCTGTATTTGGGGACAAAACAGATGATGTATTCATAACATATTATAGTACTTTCTGTTCAACTAGTATCTCGGGAAGATGTTAAAAAGCAGTTTCAAAATTAGACATCTTTAAAACAGTGGGTCCAGATAATTTACATCTACGAATTTTAAAAAGAGCTGGCTAAGGAACTCAGTGGACCATTAATCTTGATTTTCAAAATTAAGAAACAGTGAGGAAGTTTAAGAAGACTGGAAAAAAAACGAATGTTGTGCCAATATTTTAAAAGGGTAAACGAGATGACCTGGGTAATTATAGGCCTGTCAGTTTGACATTGAACCCTGGGCAAGATAATGGAATGGCTGATACAGGACTCGATTAATAAAGAATTAAAAGAGAGTAATGTAATTAATGCCAATCAACATGGGCTGATGAAAAATAGATCCTATCAAACTAACTTGATATCTTTTTTTGATGAGGTTACAAGAGTTGGGCAAATAGAAATGCTCCTGTTGTGTTTTGAGTTTCCTCCCAACATTTTTCTAATTGAGAAGACTGAATTACATTTACTGGGCTGTAATGTGCAAAGTGACAGCTGGAGACAGACTGCATCACAAAAAGGCACTGAACATGTATATATCATTTTGCTATGTGTTTGTACAGCACCTAGCACAATGGAGCCCCGAACTGGTTCTGGCCTCTAGCTGCTCCCACAATAGAAATGTTAAATCATAATGACTTCACCCAGTCGAACTGACAGGTGTGTTTTAGAATTCTGTCAGAATTCCAAACAAAGGTGGTGGTTCCTTGTAAAGCAACACCTAATTCTAAACTATGGGCAAGGGTTTGGTGTATGGTTTGTTTTAGGATCTGATCAAGGGGGGAGATTTCACTTTTAGTACCATGAGAGACCACGTTTCTGCTACCCATTAGGTACAGTGGGAGAGCCAGTTCCTCAGTGGGGGTAACTCCACTGAAGGCAGTGGCCAGCTGGGGATCTTGCCCAGCATATTTAACACAGAGAGAAGAGACGAACTGTTGATGGACACCCAAGGTAAATCCTTCCCTCGGGTAAAAGTGACATTGGCACATAGGGAGGGGTTCCTTTGCGAGTTGGAGACAGAATTCTTCTCCCAGGACAAAGAAAAGGGGGACTTGTGGCACCTTAGAGACTAACAAATGTATTTGAGCATAAGCTTTCGTGAGCTACAGCTCACTTCATTGGATGCATTCAGTGGAGTGACAGTGGCTCCCAATGACTAGGACAATTGACTGTAGGTGGCTCTGTTTACCTGCAAGCCTCCTCTGCATGCCTGCAGGCCAGTCCTGGAGGATTGGAGACTAGGGGTCTCCCATGAAATGTGAACATGTCCACCTTTCACCTGGTGCTTTTCCATTTAGAAGGAGGAGTGGGAACTCAGAGAGAGACAAAGGATTCCCGCCTTGTGACCTGCTGAACAGTTCTTGGTTAAAGTCTGTAGCTTTTGGGGGTGTGGACCAGACTTGGGTCTGTATTGCAGCAGGCTAGCATGTCTGGCTCAACAAGGCAGGGTTCTGGAGTCTCAGGCTGGCAGGGAAAATGGGCTCAGAGGCAAATTCACCACATCAGGTGACAGTCCCAAGGGGGTCTCTGTGACCGAACTCGTGTCAACCCCAGAGGCCACTGGAAGGAGAAGACTTGCTACCTGCCTCAAAGATAACAGCAGGTAGGCTGGCTGGCTTTCTGCCTGCTCTGTTTTGTGGCTGGGTTACGGAGGCATGGGTCTGCAAGGTGCTTGGAAAAGGAGAGGTTTTGCCCTTGGAGAGTCCTAGCAAAAGACATGATGTACGACACTCCCTGTGGATGCCCCCATCAGGCAAACCCCACTCCAAGGGCAAGGATTTCTCAAGGTGCCAATGCTCTCAGGCCCTTCAGTGTAGCCTTCTGTGGCATCCACACAACTTGCAAGCTAGGCCTGGAGTAGTGGTGCGTGGTGTTACTTGCGAGGAGAGACCACATGTTTAAGGCTGGACACATGTATTGGTGCTTGGGCAGCTTTAACTTTCTCATTTCTGATTTCAAACTTTGTCTTAGGGGTTGGGGGAATGCAGTGGGATGGCCCAGTCATGGGATCATGGTTACAGATGGAGAAGGCCTGATGCCCCACACCCTCTCTGCTCTGCCAACTGCATCAGCTTGGTTGCTTCCTCTTTCCTTCTCCTGCTCCTGCCTTTGGACCTTCCTTTCTGTCATTCCCTGGGCAGGGAATGACCTCTTAGCCCTGGTGCACCAGGCCCTCCCACAACCTTTCCTCCCACAAATCCCTCCGAGAGACGCCCTCCCTCTGCATGTCTCACAACCACTAATCTACAAAGTCAACAGAAGTAGAGCATAACCACACCACCTTCCTGCAGTGGTGCATCTTGTCTTCTCTGCCTCTCTTTATGGCCCTGACTGTGTGAACTCAGGAGGGTGGGTGGAGCCCTGCCCCTGCACTGAGCCCCACTGACATCAGCGACACTCCACACGTGAAGGGGAGCGCTCATCCCTATGCACTTGCAGGATTGGGGTTATCGATAGTAAATTCCCTAAGGCAAGGATGAACCGGCACCTGGGCTGTTCCTCCTGAAGTCAAGGGCAAAATCCCTGTTGACTGTAATGGGAGCAGGATCTGACTGTTTATTTTTTGCTTTGTGCTGATAAATAATAGAACAAGACGAATTAATATTAATCCATGCAGCCCTCACCCTGCCATGGCAGACACACTCTCGCCAGTACATTTTCCAGTATTTGTCTGGCCTGGTTTTGAAAATCCTGAGCAATGAGGATTCTAAGCAACCACGAATAACAGCTTCTCTCACCTCCCCGTTTTGGAATGGCATCCCCCGTACCCCATCCATTGTGAACTGGCTGGAGTAGCTCATTGCATGCTGTGGGTAAATAATGATTTGGAGGAAGTTACGCAGAGGAGATGCATTCTGTGACTGTCCAATGTAAATTACATGGAAATTAGGCTCTGTGAGGCCAAAGGCCCTTGTGGAATAGGGCTGTTAGTTAACATAACACTTGTGCTAAATGAAGCGGTTGACACAGCTTTCAGACTGTAGTGCTGCTTTTAATTTACTGTGCAAAGGGGCTGAAGGTCCACGTTAGCTCTTTGGGGAGAGAACTGCAGCAGCAAGGGTCTGTGATTTGCTCTTCCCTGAGAAAACAATGTCCCTCCTGAGAGGATTTGTTAATGGTGTAGGGCACAATCTGATGACATAAAACACTAGCAAATTTTGTAAAGTCCAGAAGGACAGAGGTGAAGGCAAACCCTTCCAGCCTTCGATACCTCGATTCAGGACAGGCTCCCTAGCGCCCAGTTCAGGACAGCATGTAAGCTTGTGCTTAACTTCATGTCCCGTTGACTTTAATGGGACTTAAGCATGTGCTTAAAGTTAAGTGCTGTGCTGAACAGGGATGTTTTTCTGAACTGGGTCTAAGGGAGGTTATTCTTCAGTGTCCCCATGAGTTCAATCTCGCATTCCCCCTCAGTCTTTTCTTCTTCACAAAAGTGGTCAATCTTCCTTTCCCTGCTCTCTTTAGTCAATGTGCTTAGAGATCAGCATGCTCAATGATCCATGTCCATCCAAGCTGGGAAAGATATCCAGGTTACTGTTCTTGAAAGCCAGTGCTGTTTATTTTAAACATAAAGCATGGTATTTTGCAAACCAGGCCAAGCTCCTGACCAATGTTCCCTCTAATTTTTGACAGGCCGTGTGCACAAAAAAATTCTTCTGTGCAAATTGTTGTGCTTCTTTGCCAATTTTTATGCGTGCGGTGTTTCGCCGTGTGCGTGGGGTTTAGGATCTGTGTGCACACGCACTGCTTAGAGGGAACACTGCTCCTGACCCCTTGGATGCCATGTGAGAGCAGCATAGGAGACTTGGATGTTTTGGGCAAGGGTACCCGTACTGATCTGCTGCAATGTGTCTGATCAATCTGAGAGCTTTAGTGGGTCCGAACAGAGTCCCACCTAGCTCTCCTTGGTCAGAAGACAGGTTGCTGCAATATGATACTTGAGAAGAGGATGTGGGGATGATCCTCCATGGCTTAGCCCTAAGTGGAGGGAACTGGATGTTGGTAAGATGGGAGACAGCGTGGCTCAAAGGATTGGTGATGTTCTATCCAGTTTCTCAGCTGCAGGGCATCAATTTGAATCCAGCCCTGACTGTAGTGACTGAAAGTTGTTACCATCCAAGGGCTATTCAGTGGCCCTGTATTTTACAAATAAATAATCTGTGGCCAATCATATGCTGATATACGCACTGCTCATCTCACAGTCATGCGGCAGCAGGGTAGAACTCATGACCTTCTGCTTCAAAAACAAGGACCTTTGCTGCCTGAACAAAAGATAAACGGCTGTGAGCTCTGGTAGAATGGTGTGATGAAGTGGGGATTTTCCCTTGTTATGTTGTATGTGAGTTTTACTGTTGAGGCTAGGTGTGTTTTACTGTTTTGCATGAATACTTTGTGTGCCTCAGTTTCCCTCTGTGCTGCACCAATACCTCAGTGGTGGGAATAGAGGGGTGTGACTTTGACTGAGATCTCTGGGGCATGTGAAGCTGCTCCAGCTGCCTGCACATATGCTATGACCGGTGCCCTTCATAACCTGAGACCCAGGAGGGGGATGCAACCAGGTGATGACCAGGTGACTCTTTGCCTGGGAAGCGAGACAAAGAGGAGGAGGAGCAATGGGGGTATCTGAGGTTTGGTCGCTGGAAGCTGGCAGTCTGCTTGCGGGGACTGGAAGAGGGGGAGTCCAGGCCACCTGGCCCAGGACTCCCAAAGATGGACTTGGCTGAATGTCACTGTTTTCTGTTGCACGTTTTGTTCCTGTTGACTAATAAACCTTCCATTTTACCAATGTCTGACTGTGGAATTGGGGTGCTGGGCCCCTCTGGCTTCCCCAGGAGCCCCGCATGGGCAAACTCGCTGTGGGAAGCGCATGGTGAAT
The DNA here is from genome assembly GCF_009764565.3 of Dermochelys coriacea. NCBI lineage: Eukaryota > Metazoa > Chordata > Testudines > Dermochelyidae > Dermochelys > Dermochelys coriacea. The sequence continues at coordinate 133,961,234 of NC_050072.1, forward strand.
GCTCCGAGGTCAGACCCAAGAAGGTTGAAGCTGTGTAAGCTTTTTGCCCTGGAGACAGTCTGCTCAGAGAGAGGATGCTCCCCCTGAGTCCTGGCTGGCTTTGTAGGGAGCAGTTCCAGAGCATCGCCCTGGTGACTCTGTGACACAGGGTTCATATCCCCTGATGGCTGAAACCTCTAGCAGGCAACATGTTATCTCAAGTGCTTATATACAAATGCACAAAGCCTTGGAAACAAGCAGGGAGAACTGGAGGTCCTGGTGATGTCAAGGAATTATGACGTGATTGGAATAACAGAGACTTGGTGGGATAACTCACATGACTGGAGTACAGTCATGGATGGTTATAAACTGTTCAGGAAGGACAGGCAGGGCAGAAAAGGTGGGGGAGTAGCACTGTATGTAAGGGAGCAGTATGACTGCTCAGAGCTCCGGTACGAAACTGTGGAAAAACCTGAGTGTCTCTGGATTAAGTTTAGAAGTGTGTGCAACAAGAGTGATGTCATGGTGGGAGTCTGCTATAGACCACCAGACCAGGGGGATGAGGTGGATGAGGCTTTCTTCCGGCAACTCACGGAAGCTACTAGATCGCATGCCCTGATTCTCATGGGTGACTTTAATTTTCCTGATATCTGCTGGGAGAGCAATACAGCGGTGCATAGACAATCCAGGAAGTTTTTGGAAAGCGTAGGGGACAATTTCCTGGTGCAAGTGCTAGGGGAGCCAACTAGGGGGAGCGCTTTTCTTGACCTGCTGCTCACAAACCGGGTAGAATTAGTGGGGGAAGCAAAAGTGGATGGGAATCTGGGAGGCAGTGACCATGAGTTGGTTGAGTTCAGGATCCTGACGCAGGGAAGAAAGGTAAGCAGCAGGATACGGACCCTGGACTTCAGGAAAGCAGACTTTGACTCCCTCAGGGAACAGATGGCCAGGATCCCCTGGGGGACTAACATGAAAGGGAAGGGAGTCCAGGAGAGCTGGCTGTATTTCAAGGAATCCCTGTTGAGGTTACAGGGACAAACCATCCCGATGAGTCGAAAGAATAGTAAATATGGCATACGACCAGCTTGGCTTAATGGTGAAATCTTAGCGGATCTTAAACATAAAAAAGAAGCTTACAAGAAGTGGAAGGTTGGACATATGACCAGGGAAGAGTATAAAAATATTGCTCGGGCATGTAGGAAAGATATCAGGAGGGCCAAATCGCACCTGGAGCTGCAGCTAGCAAGAGATGTCAAGAGTAACAAGAAGGGTTTCTTCAGGTATGTTGGCAACAAGAAGAAAGCCAAGGAAAGTGTGGGCCCCTTACTGAATGAGGGAGGCAAGCTAGTGACAGAGGATGTGGAAAAAGCTAATGTACTCAATGCTTTTTTTGCCTCTGTTTTCACTAACAAGGTCAGCTCCCAGACTGCTGTGCTGGGCATCACAAAATGGGGAAGAGATGGCCAGCCCTCTGTAGAGATAGAGGTGGTTAGGGACTATTTAGAAAAGCTGGACGTGCACAAGTCCATGGGGCCGGACGAATTGCATCCGAGAGTGCTGAGGGAATTGGCGGCTGTGATTGCAGAGCCCTTGGCCATTATCTTTGAAAACTCGTGGCGAACGGGGGAAGTCCCGGATGACTGGAAAAAGGCTAATGTAGTGCCCATCTTTAAAAAAGGGAAGAAGGAGGATCCTGGGAACTACAGGCCAGTCAGCCTCACCTCAGTCCCTGGAAAAATCATGGAGCAGGTCCTCAAAGAATCAATCCTGAAGCACTTAGAGGAGAGGAAAGTGATCAGGAACAGTCAGCATGGATTCACCAAGGGAAGGTCATGCCTGACTAATCTAATCGCCTTTTATGATGAGATTACTGGTTCTGTGGATGAAGGGAAAGCAGTGGATGTATTGTTTCTTGACTTTAGCAAAGCTTTGACACGGTCTCCCACAGCATTCTTGTCAGCAAGTTAAGGAAGTATGGGCTGGATGAATGCACTATAAGGTGGGTAGAAAGCTGGCTAGATTGTCGGGCTCAACGGGTAGTGATCAATGGCTCCATGTCTAGTTGGCAGCCGGTGTCAAGTGGAGTGCCCCAGGGGTCGGTCCTGGGGCCCGTTTTGTTCAATATCTTCATAAATGATCTGGAGGATGGTGTGGATTGCACTCTCAGCAATTTGCGGATGATACTAAACTGAGAGGAGTGGTAGATACGCTGGAGGGGAGGGATAGGATACAGAAGGACCTAGACAAATTGGAAGATTGGGCCAAAAGAAATCTAATGAGGTTCAATAAGGATAAGTGCAGAGTCCTGCACTTAGGATGGAAGAATCCAATGCACCGCTACAGACTAGGGACCGAATGGCTCGGCAGCAGTTCTGCGGAAAAGGACCTAGGGGTGACAGTGGACGAGAAGCTGGATATGAGTCAGCAGTGTGCCCTTGTGCCAAGAAGGCCAATGGCATTTTGGGATGTATAAGTAGGGGCATAGCGAGCAGATCGAGGGACGTGATCGTTCCCCTCTATTCGACACTGGTGAGGCCTCATCTGGAGTACTGTGTCCAGTTTGGGCCCCACACTACAAGAAGGATGTGGATAAATTGGAAAGAGTACAGCGAAGGGCAACAAAAATGATTAGGGGTCTAGAGCACATGACTTATGAGGAGAGGCTGAGGGAGCTGGGATTGTTTAGTCTGCAGAAGAGAAGAATGAGGGGGGATTTGATAGCTGCTTTCAACTACCTGAAGGGGGTTTCAAAGAGGATGGCTCTAGACTGTTCTCAATGGTAGCAGATGACAGAACGAGGAGTAATGGTCTCAAGTTGCAATGGGGGAGGTTTAGATTGGATATTAGGAAAAACTTTTTCACTAAGAGGGTGGTGAAACACTGGAATGCGTTACCTAGGGAGGTGGTAGAATCTCCTTCCTTAGAGGTTTTTAAGGTCAGGCTTGACAAAGCCCTGGCTAGGATGATTTAACTGGGACTTGGTCCTGCTTTGAGCAGGGGGTTGGACTAGATGACCTTCTGGGGTCCCTTCCAACCCTGATATTCTATGATTCTATGATTCTATGTTGCTGTGCACACGTATTTGAATAGCTCTGGCATTCTATCCAGAAGAAGGTAGCGGTCACATAAACAACAGATACCCATTCATTCTGTGTGGAATGAGGTAGGTGATCTCTGCCCAGCTGCAAATGAACAGGTGTCCACCATGCAAGATCCAAAGACACTAACTGGCATTTTGTTGGCAGCTTCAACAGGGCAGCCAAGGACCAATTGGACCACAGGTATGTTGCCCTCCATCCCTAGAGCTGATCTCTCTGAATCAGACTGGTGGGGCAGTGTGGGGAAGCTGGGATTTCAGTTGCCCTAGGCTGTACCTGTTCTGTGAATAATGGAAGGTATTGGCTGTGAGTCTGTAGTTCAGGCTTAGCTGACTTTTGAACTTAAAGCAGAGAGTCAATCTCTTTGTCATGTATGAAGAATCCAGCATATTCTCCCTAAACTCACAGTCTTTGGCTACAGAATGAATCTTCTGAGAATATAAGTAAATCTGTTAATTAGTTTTTGAATTAAAATTTATTTTAAAATGAGCAGAGGATTATAGAACATAAGAACGGCCGTACTGGGTCAGACCAAAGTATCCTGTCTTCCAGCAGTGGCCAATGCCAGGTGCACCAGAGGGAAAGAACAGAACAGGCAATTATCAAGTGATCCACCCCCTGCGTTCCACTCCCAGATTCTGGCAGTCATAGGTTAGGCACACTCAGAGCATGGGGTTGTAACCCTGCCCATCCTGGCTAATAGCCATTTATGGACCTATTCTCCATGAACTTATCTAATTTATTTTTTAAACTCTGTTATAGTTTTGGCCTTCACAAAATTGGTCTCTGCCGGCATCACTTTGGCACTTTTCACAAGCACTGAGTATACTAAAACAATTAAGAAAATAAAATTCTTGCTAAGTTATGCCCAAGCAATGCCCTGTCCAGCTTTCCCCAAAGTGCAGCCAGACCCTGCTTAAATCTCTACGGCTGGTAGCTGCTGTTTCACCTAAAGCAGTGTGGCTCATCCTTGCAGAGAAAGGAGAGGGTGTGTAGGGGAGAGAGAAAAGGCAGGACAGAGAGAATCTCCCGGGAGATGCAAAACAAGCTCCCTGGATTGCTAGGACTAGTGGTGACACGCGCCAGACAAAGGAGCTGGCATTCTATAAATGAGGCAGCCAGCATCAGCAATTGGCTGATTGCAGCGAGAGCAGCCTCTCTGTCCAGGGTCTGTGAGAGCAAAGAGAAAGGAGGGGAAATCATCCTATTCTGCTGGAAGTTCACTGGCTGAACCAGGTTTCAAGAGCAGCAAGCACCTGTGTTTGGGAAAGTAAGTGACAATGGCTTTCTGCTTAGCTAGTCATTTGGGGGCTTGTATGTCTGCATTGCAACTTTCCTGGGTGTGCACAAGTTCGCCATCAGGTATACACAGCAAACTGTATCCTCCAGGAAGGAATTCCTGAATTCCTTTTGCCATCAGCTGGGTCTTTATTAATAATGACTCCCCTGTGTCCTGTCTCTGTAAAGCTAATAAAAAAGCAACATATCAGACCGGCTGAAGTGCTATGAAAACTGCTACTTACAGGTTACTGAATTCAACCAAAAGAGACACCTGTGTTGCACTCCTTATGTGACTATATTTTTCAGGCTGTCTAAAATTTGCTAAAACTTGGCAATAAAAATCTCAAGCAAGGAGCAAATATTTGCTGTTTTGATCATTTAAAAAAAACGGAGTGAGGATATTTAAAAATTATATGAAATCTAAACAAACTTTTTAAATGTTGGCTTCTGTGATTTTATAACCCAACACTGTGGCCTAATTCTGTGTTGCTCTACTCCCTGTGCAGTCATTTCCACCAATGCAAAGAGGGTGTAGAATGGCACTGGATCAGAACTGACACTCATTTTACATGTGTTTAAATGACTGCACAGAAAATAAAGCCCTTTGATTTCAGAAAAAAATACAAATATAACTCGATAGCATGGTCTAATGGCTTTGAGCATTTAAAACAAAGCTTTTAGAAAGCCTAAAGTAGCCAGCTTGTTATGCATATTGTGCAGTAGATTGTGTGTAAATAATGTGTATTTAAATACTATTAATATCAATAGATAAAGATATACAGAAGAGCTTAAATTCTAGATTCACACATATACATTTAAAAATCCATATTCCATCACTACTCCTTTACCCTGTAGTCTGTGGTATACTGTGTGTGTGATAGGATATGTGAATGAATTTCATTTAATGGAACAGTTCCCTAGGAGGAAAGATTTTAGGTTTTTCCCCCTTCCAGTCTATCTGAGAAAATAATATCAATAACACTCTTAAAAAACAATATGAATAGAATTTTTTTTAAAAAAGGCTTTTTAAATTGGTTCTTACCTGCTAGTCTACAGTGGTTCCAAATTTCTTGTTCAGGGTCTATTGCATAAAGCTATGTTTGACTAAGGAAATGAATAAATAATAGAAAGAACATGTTTCTAAAATAAATGTTAAAACTTCCATAGGAGCAGGATTAGACCCAGGATTGTGTATGCTAGATCCTTTCTCTAAAGATTTGTATTTCTTTTTTGTTTTTAAAATTCCAATATACAAACAGCTTTCTCTTTTCCGATTAAAGTGGTTGCAACACGAATACTTAAATAAATAAAGGCAGTGTTGACAAAGCGTATAAGCCAGCTGAAATGCCATTACTAGGGAATATGCACAGCCAGCAGAGTGTGATCAGAACAACATTGTTCTGACCACACTAACTCTGAATTGTGTAGACCTAACCCTGATCTCATTCGCACCGTTGGAGATGAGTACAGTAGTAGCCCCATTAAAGTCAATGGAATTACACTGCAGTGAGATCAGGATTGGGCCCTTTGTCTCCTGGTAGTTTTCATCTTCATATAGAAAGGTAGGATTTGCCAGAGTGGATCAGTTTCTCATTGATTATGGTGAGCAATACCTTAATTAAACACAGCAGGCCAAATTAATTCCTGGGGTAACTCCATGCAAGCTAGTAAAGCTGCACCATGTAAGATTTTAGCCCCTTGTGTTTGGAAGTTAATATGTGCTGAATACACACAATATGATACATATACAGGGTCCAGTCCTGCTCTCACTGAAGTCAAAAGAAGGCTGCTCTTTTGCTGAGGTCTTAGATCCAGAACACATCATGGCACAGATTTCTTCTGTCACTAAGAAAGGGGAGGCTCTCCTCACATGCAAGGCAGATCTAGATGGTTCAAGCAAATGGTACTCTTCCAATAATAAGTTTTCCCCGTCAGCATTGTGGCAACAGATGCACAAGCAGAGAGATACGGCCCAGATACAGCGGTTGTCATGAGTTGGCCAGTAATAACTGAAGAGTGGGTCTTAAAGCAGAGGTTCTTCCACAACCCTAACCCTAACCCTCAAGATTCCTATAGTATTCACATAGTGCTTGGATATTCTTTCTGATCTGGAAAGGCTGGACCGTGACACTTGTATATGATATTTGGGAAACAAATTTGACGGAGGGTCTGTGCTTTAAAGAAAACCATTTGGACCAGGGATCCATGCCGTGGCCTGATAAGGGGTCAGTTACCTCTGCTTCCAGGATGGGGGAGCAGCATAATGGCAAAAGGGCAGAAATATTTTACAGACAATAATTTCTGACACTAATGTGGGCTTAATGGATACAGAGCCCAGGTGTTTATCTTTAACTAATGTTGCTTTATAAATAGCACTGAAGCAAAGGACATCATACCCATGCAAATCTGTCAACCCTTGTTCACACCAAACTCCCACCAGAGCCCAGGAGAATCTTGCTTTAGAAAGGACTGTGGGGTCTGGCTTTATAGAAATATAAGTGCAGCGAAACAAAGGAGGGCAAAGAATGTTCCTACGACGTGAGCAATGGGAAAAGGACAATGGTAAAGAGGTCTGTTTGTCCATGTGCAAGGGAATTTAAATCTCATTGGCATTAATGGAAATGTGTTAAATTCACATTTTGCTGAGAGGAGAACAGACCCTCTATGCTCTGCCGTTGTGCATATAGGCTCAAAGCTGGTAGATCTACTGGCCTAACTTTCAAAAGTGACTCCTGAGTTTAGTTGCCCTCAATTTTTAGTTGCCCAACGTGAGACCTCCTGAAGAGAGAGAGTGCTAAACATCCACCCTCCGAAAATCAGGCCCCTGTAAGGGGTCTCAAGTTGGAGCACCCAAATTAACGCATCACTTTTGAAAATTCAGGCCATATTCTCAGTAAGTGTTAGATCTGACTAGGCTGAAAAGCAACATTGAATCATGTTAAACATGCCTTATTGAAATGTGCGATGGAGTTGTAGCCATGTTGGTCCTAGTATATTAGAGACACAGGTGGGTGAGGTAATGTCTTTTATATGGACCAACAGCTTCTCTCTCTCACCACCAGAAGTTCTAAATATAATATCTATTGAATATTCTACAGTAGTATCCCCAGAAGACTGTAATACTAATTGAAGCACGTGGGTTTTAGACCATTGCTTTAGAACACTGCAGTACTCTCTTAAAAAGGACTTTTTTATAGTTTGATGCGTTCCAGGAAACCCTGGCTCAGAGGAAGATTCCTGGATCCGAGATTTCACAGGATAAATTTTGTCACAGGTTTATAAACATTCTAAATCTCTGCCGTGGCTGCTTGTTTCTTATTTGTATTCTCCACGGTGTTGTGCTTCAGATTCCTAGTGAAATGACCACAATGATGGAGGTACGTGGCTTGAGAGTACAAAGCGCCCCCATCTAATTCGTACAGTTTATTTCCCCTTTTGCGTGTATTTATTAAAGTTCATTAAAGGTGGTCGCTAACTCCGTTAAACACAAGAATATTGATATTGTTCTGAGTTCCTACAGGCCCTAACAAGATCAGGGCCTATTGTTCTAAGTGCTGTACAACCACATAATAGACAATTCATGTCTCAAGAGCTTACCACTCGAACTAGACAAGACAGGCCAAGGAGGAGAAGAAAATGGAGCACCAAGGAGATGAAGGAATTTGCCCAAGGCCACACCCCAGAGGTAGTGTAGAGCTGGATAGGACCCAGGTTTCTTGATCCCTAGTCCAGGCTCTATCCACTAGACATGACTGCTTCTTTTTTATCTTCTTGCCTTTAAATCTGATATCCCTGCAAGGCTATGGCACATGGCTATGAGCACTGGCGCCTGGGAATCCACCCTCTATAGAATACACAAGGAGCTATGACAGGTAGTGGTGGTGGTTGACATTGGTGGTTATTCCTACATTGTGAGCATTAGGCCCAAAAGCCTACTGTCCATATTCTGCTTTCAGTTTAGCTTATTCATTCCAGTCACAGGGAACTCAACCATTTCTACTGGGTTTCTATCAGAGGCTTCATAGACCCTGAGTGTTAGTGCTGGCCAGTGTAATATCTTGTGACATCCATGCCAAATTTCCCCTCTCCGCTGGCTTGAGTTCCATAGCCCCGTGCTACCATGAATTGAAGGGAGAAACCAATGGGTTTTCGTCTTTCTCCTTTGTTCGCATTGCACTGATGCCCACTGAACAAAACTCAGCACTAAGTATTTCTCTGGGGCTCTTTGGCCCTCTGTTTAAATCAACCCGCAAGTATCTGCCTGAATGGTGAAGCAGGCTCCATCTTGTGTTTCATTTCCTGTTATTCAAGGGCTGAGGGGACTCACTCACTGTAAAGTATTAAATAGCGAGTGTTAACATGCCAGTGGGCCTCCCGGTTGGAAAAACAGGGCTGCGCTGTGGGTGTATTCGTGAGGGGCCCGATCCTTGATGTCAATGGGAGTGTTGACTGAGCAAGGATTTCAGGATTGGGACCAAGGGGCCACATTCATCCCTGGTGTAATTCCATGGAGGTCAAAGGTGTTAGACATGGGATAGATTTAGTCCAAGATATTTGCTTATAACCAGCCTGTTAGTAATTACTGAGTCCCAGCCTCCATTGCAGATCCGTTCGCGCCCCCACCCATTATCGCAGCTTCAACAGCCATTCGCTTGGACTATCTGAGCAGAAATGTCGCTTTGTGCCGGGAATTCCTGCTGCCATTCCTGCCTGAACACCCATTCAGGGTGTTTAATGCTGTGCATAGAGAGGCTGCGAGAGCTGCTGCTATTAGAAAGAGATCTTCATCTATTCTCTGCATTGTTTAACTTGTAATGGCTACATCTGAACCCGTGTGAATTTTTTTTTCTGAGGAGGTGGATGGGGTATGAGTTGCTTCTGATACTTGTTTGCTTGAGGTTTATTCTCTTTGCTGCAGTTGAACTGCTTTGTGAGTGACCCACAGTTCGGCTGGGAGGGGTTATATTTAATCTGCATGGCTTGGTTGAACTCTAATTCTGTGAATACAGCTCTCATGTCATGAACCAGCATCTGTCACATGATTCTGGGTCTTGCTTGCCTGATCCAAGGGAAATGAGCCAAATTCTGTTCTCAGTTACAGTGATTTAAATCCAGAATAACACCACCAATGAAGTAACCCTGGATTTATACCTCTGAGAGTGGAATTTGTTCTCTTGGATCTAAACTGGCATTTGCTTGGTTCTCTTTCTGCTTAGATGAATGTAGGACTTTTTGTCTGTGTCTGGTGGAGATGAACTGAAAGAGTTTAATGATGATTCCATACCTGCAGATTAGTGCAATGTATATTCCTGTATTATAAATGTATAAAATAGTGGTTTGACACAGATTCGCAATGAATAAGTAGCTGTACAAACAAACAAAGAGCAGGTAGATGATAAAAGTTCCATATACTGTATCAGAGAAAAATAAATATTATACACTTAGATATGTATATTAGCATATTCAGAAACGGCAAATAGTTTGAAAGCAAGGTGGGGAGCGGGGAAGCAGTGATGCAGCTGAAACATAATGCAGATCATTCCTTGGTATGCGGTCCGCTTTGCAGTGTTAGATGTAGGGGACACAGAATGCCTTAGGGAATTCTTGTATTGTGCAGTAGAAGAATGAGCTAGAAGAAAAGAAATGGACCAGAGTTGTGGTTGGTTTCTGAGACCATTAGAAGTACTGCTGTGTCGGACTAGGTCGTATTGTAACTGGGGAGATCTCTGTCCCAAACCCTGAGTCGATATAGACTCTGTAAAAAGGATTCACGGGGGCCGGGAGTGTGGTGTTTGCTGATCTTGAACAAATGTCAGAGATGCAGTGGTACATTTTAATATGTCACACAGGAGCTGGACTGATAAAGACAGCTGTTTGCTTACAGGACTTGTGTTCACAAATCCGGTATTGTCCTCCACTGAAAAAAGAGAGGGGAGCCAAAGAAAGAATGATGGGAAGGAGTGGCAGTGCTCATCTTTCCAAAAATAACATCCTGCCAGGATGGGATCAAATACTTGGAGGGATTTGCTGAAGTGAGGCCAGTGATCTATTCTAAACCATTCTCCTGAAGCATTTCTCTCAGTGCTCTCAGGAAAAGAGGGCATTGGTCAGTATTTGCACTTTGGATTTAAGTAGGCATTAAACAGACTCAGAACTATTAAAATGCACATGCCACTATTGAAGTCCAGACTGTAATGGGTACCATCACCACTTAATAAAATAAACAGCAAAGCACTGGAGAGTTGCCCAACCTTTTTAATGTATCTGCTTTCACACAAGAATAAACTTCTCTTAAGCAAAGAAACCAGCATAAGCTGCACATGATTATAATAAGCAGCTGCTAGGAAGACCTCGTTAAAAAGAGAAAGCATAAGCATACCAAAAAGAAGTACTTGTGGCACCTTAGAGACAACAAATTTATTTGAGCATAAGCATAAGCATTCAGGCAACTTCTGTACCTAATCAGGGATGAGGATGGGGAACATGATGTACAAAGTCCGTGCAATACCCAGACTTCTGCAGTGTTTGGCACGTAAGTACAAACTAGCTCTTTAAATGGTTCAAGAGATAAATGAAATATACGCTCTGTAGTGCAACCATAAGGTAACAAACCAGAAGCACAAAATGAATGAGAAGAAGAGTCCTGCAGGAACAATCCAATAGGACCCAACATTTCTGCTTTTTGTTTTTTTTAACACGACAAGGGGTGTTTTGGCGGAATCATTTTACCCTCTGGTAAAACACAGTTTATAAAAATCAGGTCTTGGTTGCAGCTGCGAAATTATAACAAAATACAAATGTTCTAGGACCGGACTGAATTAACTGAAGTTACCAAAGCGGAGCTGGGGATTAGCCATGAGAACATATTAAAAAAATAGAAGATGCATATTCAGTGAAGAGCTGGGGATTTTGCATCTCTGTTCAATGCTTTTGATGTCCAACGCATTAAGATTGAAAGCTCTATGGTCAAGGACTTTCTTTATAACACTGTATATATGTACTGTACCTAATGCAATTGGGCCTCAATCTCTGATTGGCCTTCTAAGCACTACTGTAAAATAAATCATAGTAATGCTGACAGTATTTTCCTGATGGTTTGGTACTTAGGGTGCTGGAACAGGACTTAAAAGATCTGGTTTTGAACTCCCAGTTCTGCCACAGACTTCCTGTGTGAACTTGTGCAAGTCACATAATATTTGCCTTCCAGCCCCTGCTCAAACCGTGTCACCTGCACAAGGAGCACTTCATAAATGAAAAGATGATGATGATCTGCTAGCAAAGACTATGCAGTGAGGGGATGAAATCGGTGGATAATTCTGAGCTATGGATGTGAAGGACAGTGGGGAAAGAATACTTAGTCTAGAAAAAAGAAAGGGCACTGTAAATCACTGAGCAGCAGAAGGGTCTAAGCGCCTAATGGTGGATACAAATCAATTTAGGGTAAGATTTTCAGAAGCTCAGCATTGGCCTAACTCTGCCGCCAGTAACATCAATAGGAGCAGAGTCCGGTCTATGATGGGTACTTTGTGAAATCCTATCTGTGAACCACATTTAAATACTATAGAATGTAAATTACTTTAGGCTCCCTGTAAGGCCGTATTGGTCTGGAAATTGGGCTCTATACTCTGTGTAGCCTGCAATATAAGCTGGTCAAAGCTAGGAAAGCTACATTTTAGCTGAAACTCGGAATTTTTGTGTCACAGTTTCCCCTGCAGAGCCCAGTGCAGTAGCATTTATAGCAGACTCACCAACACTGAGTGGTGAAAATAAAACCAGAGTTAGTATCTTTCCATTGTGTGTTTACAGCTTTTCCAAGTTGCTTTTCCCTCCCCCTTGAGCCCCGACTGTTCTAGTGATGAGTGCACATCCCGTTGCTGAGAAGTCCTTACTTCCAGCAACAAGATTAACATGGATTGGAAGGAGAAGCAGACCACTGCTTCCCTGAAGGGTTGTACTAACAAATCCTACAGTCACAGTCGTAATTAGACAATGCTACAATGCACCAGTGCTTTTTCCCTGGGGGAAGCATTTCTCATGGTGATTGGTAGATGTCAGGGGCCCAATCCTTGGGTCCAGCTGGGCTTTGCTTGGTTTAGGACCCAGAGTGGAGGTGGGCAGCAGTGGTTGTATGCCATATTTATCCCTTTTTGCCCTATTCGGAGGGTGGACTCCGGATGGTTTGGCCCCAAGCACAACACAGAGCAATGTCAGGGCTAGTGTAACTTGTGTCAGCTGGTAATGGTCCCCAGAGGGGCAGTTATGCTGTTTTGGGATTGTCAGAATGCTGCTGCTGCTCTCTGGACATGTCCCCGCCCCAGTAGACCTCCTGTGCTGGGCTCTGTGAGGAGAAGTGGTGCGGCGGCAGCGACACTGACTCTATGCTACCTGGGGATCCTTCGCACCAGAAGAGCCCTCAGATGTCTGGATAAGCCAGCTTTGCAACCCCTTGGGGCGCCATAAAGGCACTGTCTGGGGGAAGTCAGGATCTGTCCCTACGTGTGCTTCTTCCTAATCCTCTGCCACTACAAAGCTAGTTCTCTATATCTGACTGCAGTTACTGTGTTTGAGATCATAGTGTGGGCAGGGAGTGGGACACGGGTCACCTTGGGGTTATGGTTAATCCATCAGCCAGGGCAGGGATACATTTCAAATTGCTAGCAACACTCTCACCTCCCATAGAATAATACCATTATACAGCCTGAAGGCAGGTCTGAGACCTCTAACTTCCCCTCATTGTCCTCTTTGCTTTTCAGAGCCTTGAGTATGACCAGAAAGATCTTCACCAACACCAGGGAGCGATGGAGGCAGCAAAACGTCAACAGCGCCTTTGCCAAGCTGAGGAAGCTCATCCCCACCCACCCTCCAGACAAAAAACTGAGTAAGAATGAGACACTCCGCTTGGCCATGAGGTACATCAACTTCCTTGTCAAGATCCTGGGGGAGCAGGGCCTGCCTCAGACAGGAGTGACTGCCCGGGGGAGTATACTGGGGCTGTTCCAACAAGCCCCACATTTGCAGAGTATGGAGGAACTGACTCTGATTGAAGACTGTGGAGTCCCTTCTCCAGGCACAAGCAGCAATATTGCAGAGTGCTGGTCAGAGTCGTCGTCTCCCTAGCAGGCAATGAGTGATGCAGTCCTGGTGTTAGTTTGATAGTCTCCTTTGCATAACTTGTGGATTGTTTGCCTCTGTACAGTATTTATTTATATCTATTACTGTTGCATTAAATATATTTTTATTTAAAAGGAAAGGAGGTGGAAGAAGGACAATGGCTTGGCTGAATAGGGTGTGGGACCCTTTGAATCCTTGCAAATTCCCATGTAGTGATTTCACAGATTCATGGAAAAAATCAAAGCCAAGAGGGGACCATTATGATCTGAGCCTCTGTATAACAGAGGCCATAGAATTTCATCCAGTTATAGCTGCAGTGGAAGAGATTATTCTTCCTTGCTACGTAAGGCTTGTGGCTCAGCTAGCGTGTTTCACTTAAACAATATCCAGCCTCGACTGAAAGGTTCCAAGCGATGGAGCATTTACCACATCCCTTGGTCAGCAGTTCCAAGTTAAGAGTTTACATCTTATTTCTGTATTGAATTTTTCTAACATGTAGCTTCCAGCTGCTGGTCTTGCTTTGCCTTTGTCTGTTAGACTGAAGGGCTCTCTAACATCAGAATGAAGCACAAATGAGTATATAAAAACCAGCCACCAAGAAATTAAAACCGAAATGCCAGCTATGTTGAAAGAAGAAATGTTATGGGCGAAGTTTCAGCAGATGCAGTGGATAGAGTCCATCAGCAAATCTATACCCAGCTGTGGGAGCACCGGGGCCGAGGAACTGGCCGTCCTCATTCTGGCTCCATTCAAAATCCGCTCCTCTGACCTTCCATGGCAGGACTTAAAGGGCCAGGAGGTAGCCTTATGAACATGAATCCCTTGGCCCAGCAAAGGCCCCTGTATGCAAACGTCTAGGCAAATTCCACACCACCTGCAGACCATGCCAAACAAGAGCAGGAAGTGGGGACTCTGTGAAGCTGTTGCTGGCCTGAATACAGGCCTGCATGAGCCCAGATTTTTCAGCAAATATGTGTGGCCATTTGGCACGCTTCCAGTGGTTCTCAAACGATAGGGTGGGCCTCCCAAGGGAGGCACGGGAATGTGTCAAGGATTGTGCACACTCTGGTTGTGTGGGTTGGGTTTTTTTAAGCACTCTGGGCTCTGGCTGTCAGTCCCGTATGGCTGGGGCTCGTGCAGAAGGGCTGTGCACACCCGGGAAGCAGGGATAAAGGGGACAGGCAGAGCCTTGCCGCCCCCCTCAGTCCCTCACTGGAAGGCAGCTGTGGCATGAGCTCTCCTTCCCCCCTCCTCAATCCCTCACTGAGGCAGTCTGGGCTCAGGCTGTCCTTTCCCCACACTCCCAATCCCTCACTGGATGTGGTGGGGCTCTGACTGTCAGTCGGCGTGTCTGTAGCAACGCAGAAGTAAGGGCAGCAATGGGGCACTAAGTCTGCTGTGAATGGTGAAATTGATGCATCCGATGAAGTGAGCTGTAGCTCACGAAAGCTTATGCTCAAATAAATCTGTTAGTCTCTAAGGTGCCACAAGTACTCCTTTTCTTTTTGCGAATACAGACTAACACAGCTGCTACTCTGAAACTTTTCACATTGCCACCCTCACTTCTGTGCTGCTACTGGCTGGGCTTCTGGCCAGCAGCTGCTGCTCTCTGCTCTGTCTTTAGAGCTGGGGTGGCGGTATATGTACTGGGGGATCACATAAACGACTACAGACATGAAGAAGAGGGCCTGATCAAATAAGTTTGAGAACCACTACTGTAGGGAATACCTAAATTATATAGCAGATACTGAGATGATAACATTTAGGTATCTCAGGCAATTGTCAGGTGTTTAAGGATGACCACGTGGAGTGGGAGAGCAATTGCACTGTAGAATGTTGCTCACCAATCAGTTCATTTGAGTATCGGAGTTGCCCTCCTGCATCAGCAAAGATCTGAACAGCTCATAGGTGTTAAAAATCAACTTGAACAGCAGGTAGAAAGTCTAGGGATTCAAACGTAAAGGGTTTCTGGGTCAAATCCTGCTCCTGCTGCAGTCACTGACAAAACGCTCATTGAGTTCACAGAGATCGGGAGGTGCACGCAAACCTGAGATTGAAGTACATTCATTATGGTTCAACAAGTGGAAGTGACCCGTGCTCTGCCAGATCTCCTGGGCTGCTTCTGCCTCCTAGTGAGAAGATGAGCCATCTTCATAAACTGTAGTTAGGGCTTTGAATGCATTATAGCTTGCAACATTTACGCTTGTAGCACAGGGAATCTGTCACCCGATGATGAGTTTCCTATCAGAATCACACACACCTAACATGCAAACATCTCCACATTCCCTATATATTCATTTGTCTCAGGGGAGCTGACAAGGAAAAGATTTGGCCCAGCTGGGCATGGTTTTTTGCTGATCTGAACACTTACGAAAACTGAAGTTTGTCAAAAACATTTCTGCTGTGGCTCTGTGATTGCTGCTGTATTGCACAGTGGAGCTAGCAGAAATATTTCAAATACTGACAAAAAAATTTTAGTGAACAATTAATTTTATTTTTCAAAGAGCTCTGGTTTCCAGCCTAGTTACTCCTAAATTTCGGCACTTTGAGGACATGAAATGAGTGAAGTGGAAACATCTGAGTGGAAACACGGCAAGAGTCTTTTTCATGATCTATGAAGTTCATGCTTTATCCTTTCCTATGCCCACTTGAATGTGGCTACTTGGATTGATATTGTCTATTCTAGGTATAGGCTCAACTGTAATGGACTAGCTTCTCATCCTGTGTATCTGTTGGCTTCAATGGAATTACACCAAGGATTTGGCCAAATAGGTGTAAACATTTACATGTGAGGATTGTTGGTGCTATTCTTTCCATCAGCCCATTGCTATCATTGGAAATGTTTTCTCATCAGCAAAGCAAGTCAAAGTAGATCCATTCTTTGAACTGAAGTATTGTTGTCAAGGAAAGGGAAGAAGCCTAGCAATTAAGTAATGTGAAATGCTTGTTATTTATATATTGAAAACTTTTCTTACTTTTGGTTCAAATGTTTTTTGTTCTCTTTTCATTTAGGATCTCCTACTCGGAGGTACAGCATGTGTGTGACTAGATTTATCTACCAAAGATTTGTTTGTCAGGACTTCTCTTCGTTTTTTGTGATTTCTTATCTGTATGGCTGTGAACAAATATGGTGTAACTGATCACATTTTGTTGTATACAGTGTTATTTAACTGCTAATATATTCAAAATAAATTATTTAAGAAACTAACCTTTTTATCTTTCTAAAATTTACTCTTAAATTCAAAAACATCTGGCAGGGGATATCAAAAAGTAAAGCAGAATGAATTATAACAACCAGGATCATTTTCATGTTCAGCATCAACATGCATGCTTCTGATACTTCAGAATAGTTACCAGCAATGCTTAGAAGTTAGAGATGGTCCAAAAACCAAGGACAAAACAAACCACACCCCTATATTTTTTTTTGGAAAATGTTCTACTTTTTTTTTGGTCAACTTTTCATCAAAGTGTCAATGTTTGAAAGATTATGGCCAGCTCTTTGGTTGATCAAAAGTTTATAGATCAGTAAAATGTGTTGCAAAATGTTAATTTTCCACCAAAAATTTCACAATTCAAAAGATTCAAACCAGCTCTGTTTAGAAAAAGTAGAGGTTCGTCTGTAAGACCACAAAACTGGGACCCAGTTGCGGATTTTGAACACCCCAACAGACGGGGATGTCAGATAGGGATTACTTGCCAGTTCTTATTGGGATCCGGTTTGAATTCAGATATCCCCAAAGCTCAGTGATGCTTGGAATCCAGAGTTTGTTTCTGGCCCATGCCTGTGTCCCAAAGGGTTGGTTTTACAATCTAGTCCCCAGTGGTTGTTGGATGGGGTCTAGGAAGGCCAGGGGTGGCAATGCTGTGGTGAAAAGATAAGAAGAGGGTCTCTGTGACTGGGAGATGGGGTAGCAGGGACTCGTGCCTGCTGTGGGATTCATTCCAATTACAGGAATGGAGGCTCTGAGAACTTGGATCTGTTAACTTCAATGGAAGATTTGCTTGAAAAAAGCATGATTGGGCCCAAAGGGCTCTGGAGGAAGAAATCTGGGGCCTGAATCTCATTTACACTCATGCCCCTTAAAATCACCAGTGTAGGGTAAAGCAGCCTCAGTGTTAGAAGAATAAGACCTATCGTTTTAAGGCCCCTGCAGAGCTTCCCACTGGACACCAACAATTTCTGTAAAGCGGGGCTGTGTGACACAGTGTGTGTGACCTGCGCAAGGCATGGCTGATACCAGTCAGTTCTGTGTTCTTGGGGAACCAGGGTGCAACACCTGAACATAGCCATATATGAACAACATACCCTCATATCTCAATGTCTGTACTTTGACCCGTTAACCTTTTACTACCAATCGGGGATATTGCAGATTATATATTCCTTATGCCATTTGAGCTTAAACCGAACTTTGCACCCCTTGATAATCTGTACCTTATTCTCTGATAACCAGAAACTTCTACACTTAAACTCTGTACCATTTCTTTATTTTAACATCATCTTAATAAAATTATTAAATCTAGCCTGTCTGACTCATGAAAGACATCCCCCCTCCCCCAGCCTTTGTTAAATCAAAACCCATCAGAGAAAAAAAACTTGCAGAGAGCAGTGAAGGACGTTGGGAGACACACCTAGAGCCCTCCTGACAAGGGTGAAAAGATTAAGACATCTCCATTAGCATAGAGAATGAAGAACAGAGACAACTCCCTAGCCTTATCTTCCTGAAAGATGGGACAGGGAGACATCTCAATTTGCATACAGAATGGAGAACAGAGAACCACACTGAACTCGGGACCAGAAAAGCAGGGTCTCTAAGGTGCCACAAGTACTCCTTTTCTTACTGCATCATGGGAATCTCTGCTCCAGATGTTAATGAACGTAGGCCTGCACACACCCAGCGCAGCAATTAACAGACCAATTCTAGTAATAAATTCTTGATTGATATCTAAAATACTGAAGCAGCCTAGCTGCACTGTGAGCTCCCTGGAAGAAAACACCACCCATAGCCAGAGGTGATCAGCTCCTATTGTCTAGCCTAAAGATAACCCTTGAGTCATCAGTTTACCGCAAAAAACAAATCTAGTGTTCTCCCTTGAACCATTGTATTTTCTCTACAAAACCCCTATCTATGCCCAAGTTAGTGTTCTGATGCTTAGATCCAACTACGCATCAGTTTCACTGGGACTCCATCTCCTGACCGATGGTGCTGGGGGCTCTGCCTGTCTCCAGCACTCAGGACTCTGAGCTACCACCATCACCTGGGAACCCCCAACCAGTTCAAGCCTCATGGAGTGGGTGAGATCCCCCTCTTCTCTCTCTGTGTTTTCCTTTCTACCTCAAGTATTAACCTTTAATAATGTATGTTATGTTGGTTTAGCCCTCCTTGTGTAGTTATCACTATCATTCATCAAATAATTTTTATGGTTAGGCTGGTTGCTTCTCACTCTCTCCGAACTTTACTCTTTTGTGTTTTTAGCTTCCCCCATTTACTCTGCAGCAATGCTTCTTTTACCTAAGCTAAAGATCCCTGTGGCGCCCAAAAATACTGTGGGGTTTGCTCATCAAGTGGGTTTCTACCAGTACAATTGTGACGTGAATGTGGGATAGGGACGTGTTAAACCTGTGGCACATAAGGGGTGGGCAGCTGAAAGTGCTGCTCAGCTCAGCCCATTGAGTACAGGGACATATGAGGGTATCAGCTTGAGAGTGCTGATTGACCCGGTCCGCTCAGACTTGCTCTGTTAGTGTGTGTGTGTTTGTTTATGTGTTCATCTTGTTCTAGGGCTGGAGGAACCCAGCTCTGGGGAACCTAGGTCCTGCAGGTTAGCTCCATTGGGAGGGGACTTGCAGAAGGAAGGAGTGACATATGAACACACGAGTGACATAAGCAGTACATAATAGAATTACAGAATCCCCCTCCCCCACCCCAGAAGAGTACCCGAGTAAATGACATGCTCCAAAGTAACGGGCACATCCGGTAACATGGCACAGAGGAGATTAACCACTTTTGGTGGGAGGGAAGGAAGCATGCCCTGCCATGTGAAAAGCATCTGTAGTTAAGACCAATTAAGGAGGCATCTCTTGGCAGCAACCAAAATAACTGGATGGAAAGTAGAGAAGGAAGGGGCATCTCAACGCTCTCCTTGTTGCAGAAAGATAGGATTGTTTGCTTCCACCCAGCACAAATGGAGACTGATGGAGACCAGCCTGATGTCTTCACAAAACAGACATTCTCAGTGCTGTACGTATATACCTAGTGCTGAACCCTCTAATGGGTGTCCATTGGAACCAACATGTGAAGTACATTAACAGGAGTGTGGCCCACTATTCCAGAGCAAGCTTGAGTTGTTCTCTTAGAAAGGTGGATGTTAGCAGGTAGTGTAGTGGATACCTTTCTGCTACCCAAGTCCCTAAGGGACAGCCTACATTGCAATGAAAGACCTGCAACACAGGCGTGGCGGTCCTGGTCATATGGTTGCCAACCCTCCAGGCTTAGCCTGGAGTCTCCAGGAATAATTAAAGATAATCTTTAATTAAAGATGATGTCATATGATGAAAACTCCAGGAATACATCCAACCAAAATTGGGAACCCTACCTGGCCAGCTGACTAGGGCTTGTGGGGATCTCAGAGCATGGTCTCCAGCCTGAGCCCAAATGTCTACGTTGCAATTTTATAGCCCTACAGCCTGAGCCCCACAAGCCTGAGTCACCTGACCTGGCCTCTGAGACTGTTGCCAAGGATTTTTTAATTGTAGAGCAGACCTACCCCTTAGAGACCTGATGCCACAAAGATTGCACCCCAACCATTACCACAGGTACTAAATTGGGACCAGAAGATTCTTAACACATACACCACTAAGGGAAATGCAAACATACAAAAACAAATACCAATAGAGTGCAGCACACTGGTAGATAAGGTGACGTGATTGGGCACACCCTTCCTGCACACCCCCGTTGTGGCCTTTTCTGGCCCTTTCATTTGTGTTGTGCTCAACATCCTTCAGGTTCTTTCAATCAATTGTCCACTCTTAGGTTGGTTCAAAACATGTCCCTCTTCATGGGGTCTGATTTATTAAGTGGTTCTACAAAGTATAACTCCCTTTGTTAGTTGCTCCAGGTCACCCCACTCTAGGTCCATATAAGAGTCCTAGTCAGCTCTCACCCTGGTTCAGGAGATGCCCCAAACTGGGGTTGTGCTTCAAATGGTCACTCCCTCAATACAAGAGTTCCCAGCTCTCCCCTTGAAGCCAGGCTGTGAGTTCACCCATCCCTCTGTCTCTCCTTAACCAAGAGGCCCCATCTCTTCTCCTTAGAAACACAAGAAAGGCCACATTGGGTCAGACCAATGTTCCATCTAGCCCCCTATCCTGTCTTCCGACAGTGGCCAGGGCCAGGTGCTTTAGAAGAAATGAACAGAACAGGGCAATTTTGAGTGATCCATCCCCTGTCATCCAGTCCCAGCTTCTAGCAGTTGGAGGTTTAGGGATACCTACAATCCTTGGAGCTGGGTTGTAACGTAGCCAGCTATAGGTTCTTAGCCAGCTTTTCCCTCCACTGGCCCCTTTTCCCAGGTAGTCCCCAGGCTGAGAGGATTCAGCAAGCCAGCCTTTTCTGCTGGTGTCTGCCCAGCTGTGAGGGAGGAAGCAGCATTTATGCTAGTCCCTTCACCTAACTCATCCCTAATTGGTTGGGTTAGAAGAGAGCCTTGCCTAGCCCCTTTCAGCCAGGCTTCTGGCTCTGGGCCCTTAAGACACAGTGACAGGATTTCCTCCTGAGCACCACTCATTCCCAGTACCTCTTCATCCCTATCAAGATCTCCTATGTCTTGTGTATATAGATTGGGCCTTTCAAAATCACAAAGGGCCACCCCACATGATGAGGGCATGGGCTGACGGCTCACCATTAGGCACTTAAGGAGGCAGACTACCTCGTCACAGGTGGTCAGTCCATTTAACGTCCTCGCTCTGGCGGCTCAACATCGTCTCAATACTGACCTATCTCTGAATATAGAGTGCTAGTAATCATAGCAGTTAGAGGTCAGAAGAGCTAGCTATGGGAGGAACTATATTGCACTGTGGGGTGTTCAGTTATAGTGCCCATCTAGTAAAGAAAAACTGTTGGCTACCAGCCCCAGTGGTGCCTCACGCATGGTTTAAGGAGAAGGCTATCTCGTGATAAAGGCATTGGGCTGGGATCAGGAGATGTGGTTCAATTCCTGGCTCTGCCATAGACTTCCTGGGTGACCCTGGGCAAGTCACTCCCTCTCTGGGCCTCAAGTCCCCATCTGTAAAGCAAGTAGGGTAATACTTCCTTTGTCATGTCTATTTAGTCAATAAGCTCTTCAGAGGAAGAATGGTCTCTTACGACATCTATACAGAGCACAGTGAGGCACCCAAGAGCTTAAGGGCCTCCAGACACTATTGTTCTCTTACAAGAAAGCTATCTGGGCCATCTCCTCCCAGGGCAGAATTGTTCCGGCAATCCAGTTCTTTCAGTAACGGCCGTCCGGATTTGGCCCTAGGATTCTATTTTTCACCTCTGTGTTTGATAAACATCCCAGTTCTTCGTGTAGTAGCATGTTTAGAATGTAATGACTTGTACCGATATGTCCCCATTTTTTTAATCATTGGCTCCTTTGTACAAATTCTAGTGCAATGGTACAAAACAGTACAGCTTGCAACAGTGACACTGCAGGATTTGGGGTAATTGGCTGTAGAATAGTGTTCTATTTTCTTTTGCTAACGGAGACATACTAGGTTACAGCCTGATCCAAAGCTCACTGAATGCATTAGAAAGTCGCCCATTGACTTTAGAGCAGGCTCTAGAGTTCATTTTGGGCACGCCTCTGTATTATTGATGTTAGTGGAGTTTTGCTATTGACTTCAGTGACTGCAGGATCAAGCCACGGCTAACAGAGAAAGCCAGGTTACCTGTCAATATGCAAGGGGCAATAATTAATCATAGATCTGCCATCAGGTAAATAGCAACAGATAGAAATGTTCTTTACTGTCTGAAATATGGAACGTAGGTCCTTGCTGTCTTCATGCAGCAGTCTCCACGGTAGTGGAGATTTAGTGGCATGTTCTTTTGCATGCTTAGCATAGGGTCTCTGCTCAACGGCTCTGTTAGCTATGCTGACTCTGAACACCATGAGAGGAACGTGAAATGAGCAGTATAAGGGTGTGTAGGGCGGGGGGGGAATCAGTGGATTTCTATCCCGCTTGATTTGATTAAAAAGGATATCAAAGGCATGATCGAAAAGGGTTATTGTGAGAAAGAGTGCAGTGTAGCAATGGCGACACAATTTTCAGTCTCTGATTTTAGGCTATGGTGATGGATCCTGGTACTGAGTAGGTACTACAACTGGACATCAAGAGGTATCCTCGAATGATATTTAAAGGGACAGTATCTAGCTTGCTGGGAACTCCAGAAACCACTGACCGGGAAAGACTGACGCTGATCTGATATGTTTCAGGGAACTATCTGAAAGATGGTTAATAAGTCATTCATATGCATTTAAGATTGCTCCCTACAAAATTTTTTAGACATAAGGGAATTGCCTGAGATGACCAGATGAAAACAGGGGTGAGCAATGCACGACTGACTTTTGTTCTTTGATGGCTAAGAGAGAAAGGACAGGAGGAGAATGGACAGCTTAACTGCTGACCTATGGGTCAGAGGTCACTTTAAAGTCACATCCTTAATCTTAAAGCCAGAGATAAAGCAACAGACTCTAAATCCATCGGTTTTCATTGCTGTAATTGTACTTTTAAAGCAGCAGGTGCTAACAGAAGAATCAAAGGGGGAAATGGTTCAAAGAATCAACTCTAATAAATATTAGGTTCATATAGGGTACACATTTCTATGTTTCTCTCAAACACAGAAATAAACTGATACTTTTGTTGATGTATCAGTATGTTATGGCTTGGTGTTGGCCTACCTCTGCTCCATTCAAGTCAATGGTAAAACTCCAGTAGGAGAAGAGTTAGGCCAATGCTGAGCAGTTCTGAAAATCCCACCCTCATGTATGAATATACATCCCAGCTACACATGCTTCAGTCTGATGACAGGGATTATAAACCACATAGTTGTGGATTAAAGCAGGATTCTTGGAGCCTCAGGCTCCTGGATTCAAGTTTTGCGGGGTCTTCCTAAAGAGGGACCACAGATTCATAGATTCCAAGGCCAGAAGGGACCACTGTGATCAGCTAGTGTGACCTCCTGCACAGCATAGGCCATAGACCTGCCCTGGGTTAATTCCTGTTTGAACTAGAGCATAGCTTTGAGCAAGACATCTGTGATGGGGTGGCTAAACCACACACTGGAGAGTTCAAGGTGCAGGAACAAGTCTGGGCCTGGGAAGCCCCGCCCCACCAGTCTACTGGGCATGCTCCAGTTGGAGAAAGGACTTTAAAGGGTGTCTCTTCAGCACAGCGGGATAGCTGGTGGAGAGAGGCAGGCCTGCACTCACTGCTGCAGAGGGACTATGCCAGGAAGGCATTCCCAGAGGGAGCTCTGCTTCACAGAGCTGACACTCTACCCAGCTGAGACCTGTGGACCAGTTCACTGGGGACCACCACCAGTCATAACGTGCTCCAAGGGGTGGGGCAGAGACATAGGAAGAGACCCAAGGGACAGCATTAGCCGGACTGCAGGAGTATGGTGCTCAAGAGGGCCCCTAGGTCACAACCTGGTGGAGTGGGAGGGCCTGGGTTCCCCTACCCCATAACTGCCAGGTGAGGCTGCCACCATGGGCTGCAATCACTAGGCATGGAGGCTCACCCCACTCACCATGTCTTATCTTGATTTTAAAAATGTCCAGCAATGGAGACTCCATCACAACCCTTCATAGGCTCCAAGAATGTGCCAGCCATGGGGTGGGAGCAGCATTACACCTCATGAGTAGTTCTCCCTAGCCGAGCCCCATTGCCAAAGAAGGGCATGGCAGGGGAAATCATTGCTCATGACTAAGGGCCTGATTCAAAGCTTAATGAAATTAACAGAAGTCTTCCTGTAGACATCAGCAGCCTTGCATTAGATAGTCAACCTGTGTAACGATAACATTTGTTATTCACCCACCAAAATCCACAAAGAAATCAACTTTAAAATCGTGGTACAGGCCAAGCAAGGCAAAGAGTGTCATAGTCACAGGGGAAATGTGTACCATGCTTATCACAGAATCATAGAATATCAGGGTTGGAAGGGACCTCGGGAGGTCGTCTAGTCCAACCCCCTGCTCAAAGCAGGACCAATCCCCAATTAAATCATCCCAGCCAGGGCCTTGACAAGCTTGATCTTAAAAACCTCAAAGGAAGGAGATACCACCACCTCCCTAGGCAATGCATTCCCGTGCTTCACCACCCTCCAAGTGAAAAAGTTTTTCCTAACATCCAACCTAAACCTCCCCCACTGCAACTTGAGACCATTACTCCTTGTTCTGTCATCTGCTACCACTGAGAACAGTCTAGATCCATCCTCTTTGGAACCCCCTTTCAGGTAGTTGAAAGCAGCTATCAAATCCCCCCTCACTCTTCTCTTCCGCAGACTAACAATCCCAGTTCCCTCAGTCTCTCCTCATAAGTCATGTATTCCAATCCCCTCATCATTTTTGTTGCCCTCTGCTGGACTCTTTCCAATTTTTCCACATCCTTCTTGTAGTGTGGGGCCCAAAACTGGACATAGTACTCCAGATAAGGCCTCACCAATGTCTAATAGAGGGGAACGACAACGTCCCTTGATCTGCTGGCAATGCCCCTACTTATATAGGCCAAAATGCCATTGGCCTTCTGCTGAACATGTAACTCCTGTTATTACTGAGTGGAAAAGGGAAGCCTTAAGAAGAATGTTGTGTTAGTGCGTGTCTCAGAACTGGAGAGAACAGCTGACACTTTATTATCCTTCCCTGGAATCTCCCTACTTGATCACTTAGAGAACTGGCTATTTACTAGGTGGATGACACCTGGAAATGGCTTTTAGACCAGGGCTAGTGTGGATGGTCACCAAATTCCCCCACAAATCCGCACTTTCAGAAACACTCACGGCTCTCGGTCCTGGCTCCCCTCGCTTCGATGCCTAGCCATTGTTCTGGGAAACAGCAAGGTTCTGGAGTAGGGAATATGAGTTGCTGTGAGACAGGCAAAGAGGGAAGAAATTGGGTGGGGAGTGGCGTCAGAACAGGTAGGTATATGAGGTGAGGACCAACAGGGTTAGGCAGGTAGAAGACTGTTCTTCGGAGGGGACAAGGGAGACAGACTGATCAGAAAGGGGGGAAAGGGTGAGGATGTCAGAGCACACTCAAAGAAGACAGGGCAGGCTGTGGAACTAGTATTCACCTCCTCAGGAGATGAGTGGTTCTCGCGTAAGTGAACTTAACTTTGGTGCTGTACTTAAATGTGCTTTTCATTTGGCAAAGTCCCTTCTTTATTAGACAACTCAATACTTGTTTCACCAGAGTTGTACAGGGGGCACTAGAGTATAGTTTGGAGATGACCTTGAGCAGTTCTGACCCTAGCGTACTGTAAGTGGCACTGCAGGTGAAAGAAAGCATAGAGTCAAATAAATAAAAATCGTCAATTAAATCAAACTGTACCATAATATCTCTATGGATAGAAATTCCACGCTTGAATAATAAGAGTATAACAGCAGGAATATACTACTGACCACCTGAGCAGGATGGTGTCGGGGACTGTGAAATGCACAGAGAGATGCTACAAAAACAGCAAATGCAATAATAATAATAATGGGGTATTTCAGCTAGCCTAATATTGACTTGGAACATGTCACAGGATGGAATGCAGAGATAAAATTTCTAGCCACCCCTAAATGTCTATTTCCTGGAGAAGCTGGTCCTGGAATCCACAAGGGGAGAGACAATTCTTGATTTAGTCCTAAGCAGTGCACTGAATCAGGTCCAAGATGTGAATATAGCTGAACTGCTCAGTAATAGCAACCTCAGTGTAATTAAATGTAACATCCTTCTGGGAGGGAAAATACCAAAGAAACCCGCCACAGTAACATTGAACTTCGAAAAGGGGAACTACACAAAAATGAGGAAGCTAGCTAGCTGGAAATTAAAATGAACAATCACAAGAATGAAATGCTGCATGGAAGCTATTTAAAAACACCATAATAGTGGCTCAAACTAAATGCACACCCCAAATAAAAACCCAAGAGGAAGCAGACCATAAAAACGCCAGCCTGGCTAAACAGCAGGGTAAAAGAGGTCGTTCAAGGCAAAAAGGCAAATTTTCCATTGACTTGGCTGAGACTAGAGATGGGCCAACATGAAGTGTTGCATAGAACCTCTCATGGGGGCATCTATTTCAGCCCTTTCCCCTGAATTACACCATGACTCAGTGGCAGAGTTCATAGGGAGGTGGGGGGGAAGCTCAGAGGAATTAGGTTTATGTATGGTGCCTTTTCAAGCATATTAAGCAATTGACAAAAGGGAGTGTATGACACATGTTTCACACAGGGCTGGAAAATGAGCCTACCCTGCCCTCACATGGCAGTGACAGCTCCTGACCCCCAGGGCTGGACCCAGCTTCCAGCTCTGGGCATTGTGACCTGGTGCCACCATTCAGGTTTGTCCTGGCTGCCCCTCTGTCATGAGAAGGCGCAGCTGGGCCAAATTGGAGTGAGTGGTGAGTGTGTTGCAACATGGGTTACAGTGCCAGGTCATCATGTGCGCCATGTCACAATGCCTGGAGTCGGGATCTAGGCCTAGCCACGTGGGACAGGAACTACTGCTGCTGGGTGAATGCAGGTTCGTTCTCCAGTCCACTAGCAATAACCAATCAACCTTTTCCCTCTCTGCGCATTGCAGTTGGCTCTGTCCTTGCTGTGAATGCTTTTGTTATTCCTAAGTGATCTGCAGTACATGAGTGCTCAGTTGTCTAGGCTTTTAAATGGATCCAGTTGAAAAATGAAACCCAGTTGGTATGTTTGCCATGGGAAATGCTTGTCTCAGGAGGAAAATGCCACTCTGCAGACATGCACCATGCATATTCGTGCCCTAACTCCAGCTTTTGGAAAGCTTTCCACAAACCAGTGACTTTAGATGGCAAATAGTGAAGTGGAATTTTAACTAGGAATTCTGAGCTGAATATCAGAACAGATCAAACATCCTGCTTTTTTCTGCTCCTGGAAACTTGGACCAAAGTCAGCCTGAGAATCATAATTAGTATGCTTAGCCATTAACATGTTGTTTTTTTCAATCTAATTTATTTCTATTTCAGATTAAGGAAAAGGAATAAATAAAGAATGAATATAAAGCCTCCGGGAAAGAGAGACAGAGAGAACACATGGTGACACATTGTGTGTCGGAACTGTCACACCGAAATGGAAGCTGCCCCTGCTCTACATTTAAAGGTACAGTCCCCAGAACATGGAATTGAGACATCATGTTTCAGTTACGTAGCTAAGTATACCACATTTAATTAAATAACTGAGCTCCGAGGACTTGATCCAAAGCATCCGATTGACTTCAATGGTCTTTGAATTAGGTCCCAACAATCAAGGTGGGCCAGCAATGAAACAAAATATTAATCAAGTATCATAATTGAAATATCCAAATTCATCTAATACTTCATTTGGAAAATATATTTGTGAATTAATTGCCCTGCTCAATAATTGAATACTGAAGAAATATTTGTCAAAATGTATTAAAAATAAAATTCCTCAGATAAATTTGATTAGTATTATTCAGCCTGCTCTTCACAACGCTACCTTATGTAGAACTGAACTGAAGATGGCATCTCTTCTCTAGAAAGCATCAGGTTGGAGTCAGCATGATAAATGTGGGCCGAATTCTGACATTCTTATTAAGTCTAAAGTCTCGATGAAGTCAAGGGCTGAGATTTTTCATAAGTGACTTAGGTGCCTACCCTGAGACACTTGGACAGTCTGATTTTCAGAAGGTGAGTGCTCAGCACTTTGTAAAGGTCAAATCCCTGTAACATATTTACATTTCAGCTTGGGCCCTCACAAATATAGACACCCAAAATCACTAAAACCTTTGCCGGTGATTTCAGTGTTCTGAGAACATTCCCCTCCAAGCAAAGTCAGAGAGGAGAGAATTAAGCAGGGTGCTGTGGGAATCATGTCAATCAATTTATATCATGGCTGTATGTAGCAAACCTGGGTGACTAAACAAACAGCTCATGTTTCCAACATCATCATAAACCTTTGCACCAAATTTGAAGGATACGGAACTGATTTCTTATGCCCACCAACTACCTCTTGCATGGAGCTGAATCTTTCTGCCCTTTTGTCTTTTTTTTATATGTGTTTTCCAAATGATGAAAATGAAAGATGGGCAATTAAAACACTGTTAGGATGGAAATGTAATATAAAACCTAGCATTCCCCCAGATTTAGAAATACAAACCAGCCACAAAACCAGCAAAATAATAACAGCCAATGGGCCTTGTTCCTACTACATTTCTTATCAGTCTCCTGCAGAGATTCTAAAACTCTTATCTCAATAGACCAGATTACTGGGCTGATCGCCTCTCCATGGAGAGTAGGAATCAAACGACATTTCCCACTGTCAGCACACTGCACATTCCCAGTCCAGATAAATCAATTAATGGGATGCAGGGCTGTTTCTTTCTTTCTTTCTTTCTTTCTTTCTTTCTTTCTTTCTTTCTTTCTTTCTTTCTCCCCTCCCCCAGTTCCAAGTTTTAATACCATCTAAGAGTCCTTAGAAGAGGACTTGCTGGCAATGCAGGTGCAGGTTTTCAGAAACTCCACACAACGGCAATAACACCCCCTTCTGCCCTCCTCAGGGCTTCTCTTTGTGAAACACTTTTTCTTTTCTTTTCTTTTCAAATGTACAACCCCTGCAGCTAATCTGATTATGCTAATTTGTACTTCATGAACCCAAACACTGTAACAGGATCCAGGGAGGGTGAGCTGGGCTGGGCGGCACGGATGATGGTGGTGGGGACGGGAGGAGGGGAGGGACAATGAGTTCAAGTTACTTATCAGAAAAAGACTCTTCTGTATTGTTGGACAAAGCGCACTCTGGGAAACCCACGCAGCTCTTGACAATTTAGAGTGTTCGAAACTGGCCTGCGCTATTGAGCAGAAAGGGCAGCAGTGTGAATATACAGTGAGGAGCACAATGAAAAGTCTGTTTCCTGTTGAAAGTTGTTTTTCTTTTCAATAACTAATCCTGCCCAGAATCTAGTAACTGAAGTATTGCACACCAATTGCTAGTCGGGTGGTAGGTGACTGTGACATTAGACATCTTCTAAGTGTAACCGGCCTCATTGGTCCTACTGGTTGGACACTACATTAAATCCACTTAAAATCTGGCAGCATGGTTTGTGGCCACACAACAGTTTTAAACAATATTATAACCATGATTGAGCTCTATGAGGCATAGCGTCTCCAAAGTAGTTTTGCCTCCCTCAGTTTTCACGACAATAATAATAAGCACTTGATTTGGTCTGACAACTTTTGAACAAAGTTTTACTTAAAAGGTTAAGTAACACAGGTGTAGAATTAAAGTAATCACTGCTGGCATTGCTTTGTGAGATTTGCTGTATGGCATTGTGTCCAGACGGGATGACTTTGGGCTAGTTCCTCAGCTGGTGTGACTGGGTATAACTCCATCATTATACCAGCTTGGGGTCCTCGCCCATTGTGGTGTCATAAAATGGAACTGAGATGTTTATTTGCAATTTAGATTGGAAACTCTTAGAGTAGGGACTTTGTCTCCATAAATCTGCATTAAAGCACCATTTGCGCATACCACACTTTATAAATGATAGGAATCATAAAGGGGCTTTTCAGCAAGAGATGGGACTGAACCAACCCTTCCAAACTGGTGAAGTTTGAGACCAATTTTACCTGCAAAGAGTGTGTATCTTTTATTTTCCAAAGACAGATGAATTGATTTTAAATGCTCCATTCATAGTCAACGTATCAGTCTCAGTCCCACGCCCTGTGTCCCACTAAAATTCAGATGGTTCCTTTCTTGGCTATAACTCCTCTCTCTACATGCAGTTTCTTTGCAGCTAGTTGCAAGAGGAAAGGGAACTTGAGAGAATTTATGTGCTCTGTGTTCCACCTTAACAACAATCACACCTGGTCTAGTACAGAGTGGCATCATTACAGGGTTAGTTCACCCGCATGGCATGAAGCAGAACATTCAGGGGTACCATTTATGCAAGCAAACAGAGGAGGAAAGGTGAGTTCCTTAAAGCTAATGCTTTATGTGTTCTCACGTTAAACTAAACTTCAGTGGGTGCTGTGATAAATGAAGGTGGCGGGTAGCTCCCTTTTATGGACACCCAGCCAGCCAGTAGCTATAAAATCCCTCTTAGTAGCTGTTCTCTAAGTGCTCTACCTGTAAAGGGTTAAAAAGTCTCACTGCTATCCATAGGTAAAAGGAAGTGAGTGGACACCTGGCCAAAAGAGCCAATGGGAAGGCTAGAACTTTTTAAAATTGAAAGAAGGCTCCCCTTTTGTCTGTCTGTTATTGATCTCTCGGGGAGAGGCAGACAGGACAGAGCTATGCTGTAAGAAGCTTGGGTCAGGTATGAAAAAATCATCAGTATTATACCTAGAAACTACTCATTTAAAACCCCAGATATGTAAGTGACTCAGGAAATGTCCAGGGAGACGTGATTAGGTTTATTCCTTTTATTTCTTTATGGCTTGTGGATTCCTCTGCCCTAAACCCCAGGTACTTTTGTTTTATTTGTAACCTTTAATCTGGACCTCAAGAAAGCAATTCTTGGTACTTCATCCTGTAGTTGCTCTTTTAAAATCTAACAATAGCCTGAGTTCCCAGATGTATTTTCTTTCTCTTTTTAAAAAAAAATAAATTTCACTTTTTTGAGAACAGAATTGGATTTTTGTGTCTTAAGAGGTTTGTGCAAATATTGTTTAACAGCTGGTGGCAACAGCTGAGTTATTTTCTTTCTTTTCTTTTTCTTTTCTTTTCTTTTCTTTCTTTCTCAGCTCTTCCTGGAATGGCAGGTGAAAGGGCTTGAGGTACCCCCCCAGGAAGGAATTCTCAAGTGCACCTTCCTGGCTCTCTAGGGGGTTCTGCACTTGGGTGGTGGCAGGATCTACCAATCCAAGGTCAGAGAAAAGCGGTACCTTGGGAGTTTAATACCAGCCTGGAGTGGCCAGTATTAATTTTTAGAATCCTTGCGGGGCCCCCACCTTCTGCACTCCAAGCGCCAGAGTGGGGAATCAGCCTTGACAGGTGCTTTAAATTCACATTATTTCAGAGGGGGGATGATAATTTATACAGCAGTATTTAACAATATTAGCTCCAGCAGAGCAGTGAGTAGGCAATGGAAAAAAAACCCCACACAAGTGAAATAGGACTAACAGGTTAAGTTCAACCATAAGAGTGTATTGTTTAGATTTGCTGCATAGTAACGGCATCTCTCTGATGTGAAGGGAAAATATACAAAGCAAGTTATGTTTATAATATACATGCAAATGTCTCTGAGTCTTTATCTGATACGAACCAAAACAAATGCTGGTTGTATGAGCTTTGCTTGTGTGGTACATAAATATATCTGTTTAGAGAAGTTGTGCTAAATCTAAGACAATCAGCAGTTTCAAATCCCGTGGCAATTTACCTCTCCCAACCCATCCAGCAGCAGAGTACATTGTAGTAGGGGGTTGTTTGGTGGAATGGTGACATACCCGATAAATCAGGCTTTGTGGCGGTTCTGGCATTGGACATTCACTGGTATACTGTGAAAAATAAAAAGGCAGCTGTAAACCTGCCTTAATTAACAATGATTTAACCAGAGCAGCCACAGCCTGGCCTGAATGTTCCATCTTGTATGAGCTGAGAGAGGAAATTTGTATTTTTACTTTAAACAGAAGCGAGTGTCTTCAGGGCTGTGCAGGGGTTGTTTTACGGTCTTGTTATGAATGTGTACAGTACTTTGCTCTGAACTTACCATGATTTGAATTAGAACAAAGCTTAGGTGTTGATTAGAACGAGTCAACTCTTGTTGGCAGTTGAGGGTGCTACAAACATCTCCTTGGGGGTTACCATGAAAACAGGGACAGATCCTTACACTGAGGTGCGGGAGGCGGGCGAGCGCACGGGCTGAGACGTAGAAGGGGGAGACTTGGATGGGATGTTAATGCGAGGGGCAAGAGGGAATAAGAGGAGAAGGAAGACGATGAGGGGCCTGCAGAAGATTAAGGAGAGAAGAGGCTGAAAAGGGACACGGAATATGGACCCTGGGTGAGGCAAAGGGGGGATATGCCAGGAAACCTCAAGAGGCACAGAGGCATGTTAGCCTAGGAGGGGGCTGGAGGTGTGCATGGGAATGTGGGTGGGCGTGGGAGGAATCTGAGGAAGGGGCAGGGGATGTGGGGGTGCGGGAAGGAGACTGAGGAGGGGCAGGGGACTGTGGGGGGTGCGGGAGGAGTCTGAGGGAGGGGCAGGGGAATGGGGGGGTGCGGGAGGAGACTGGGGAGGGGCTGAGGGAATGGGGTGCGGGAAAGACTGGGAGGAGGGGCATGGATGGGGTGATGGGGGAGCCTTATGGAGGATCTGGGGATGTGTGGGGTACGGGAGTGTCTGAGGGAGGGGGCAGGGAGATGTGGGGGTGTACGGGAAGATGATCTGAGGGAGGGGCCTATGTGGGAATGTGGGGTGGGAGGAGGCTGAGGGAGGGCAGGGGAATGTGGGGTGTGGGAGGAGACTGAGGGAGGGGCAGGGGAATGGGGGGCGGGAGAGACTGAGGGAGGGGCAGGGGAATGTGGGGGTGCGGGAGGAGTCTGAGGGAGGGGCAGGGGAATGTGGGGGTGTGGGAGGAGACTGGGAGGGGCAGGGGAATGTGGGGGTGCGGGAAGAGAGAGGAGGGGGGCAGGGGAATGGGGGGTGTGGGAGGAGTCTGAGGGAGGGGCAGAGGAATGTGGGGGTGTGGGAGGAGACTGAGGGAGGGGCAGGGGAATGTGGGGGTGCGGGAAGAGACTGATGGAGGGGCAGGGGAATGTGGGGTGCGGGAAGAGACTGAGGGAGGGCAGGGGAATGTGGGGGTGCGGGAGGTGACTGGGAGGGGCGGGGAATGTGGGGGCATGGAAGGAGTTGAGGGAGGGGCAGAGAAATGTGGGGGCGTGGGAAGAGACTGAGGGAGGGCAGGGGAATGTGGGGGTGCGGGAGGTGACTGAGGGAGGGGCATGGGAATGTGGGGGTGCGGGAGGAGACTGAGGGAGGGGGAGGTGCATGTGGGGGATGGAAGGAGTCTGAGGGAGGGGCAGGGGAATGTGGGGGCAGGGAAGAGACTGAGGGAGGGGCAGGGGAATGTGGGGGTGCGGGAGGAGACTGAGGGAGGGGCAGGGGAATGTGGGGATGGAAGGAGTCTGAGGGAGGGGCAGGGAAATGTGGGGGCACGGGAAGAGACTGAGGGAGGGGCAGGGGAATGTGGGGTGCGGGAGGAGACTGAGGGAGGGGCAGGGGCATGTGGGGGATGGAAGGAGTCTGAGGGAGGGGCAGGGAAATGTGGGGGCACGGGAAAGAGACTGAGGGAGGGGCAGGGGAATGTGGGGGTGTGGGAGGAGACTGAGGGAGGGGGAGGTGCATGGGGGATGGAAGGAGTCTGAGGGAGGGGCTGGGAAATGTGGGGGTACGGGAAGAGACTGAGGGAGGGGCCGGGGAATGTGGGGGTGCGGGAGGAGACTGAGGGAGGGGCAGGGGCATGTGGGGGATGGAAGGAGTCTGAGGGAGGGGCAGGGAAATGTGGGGGCACGGGAAGAGACTGAGGGAGGGGCAGGGGAATGTGGGGTGCGGGCGGGAGGAGACTGAGGGAGGGGCAGGGGCATGTGGGGGATGGAAGGAGTCTGAGGGAGGGGCAGGGAAATGGGGGGCACGGGAAGAGACTGAGGGAGGGGCAGGGGAATGGGGGGGTGCGGGAGGAGACTGAGGGAGGGGCAGGGGAATGTGGGGTGTGGGAGGAGACTTAGGGGGGCAGGGGAATGGGGGTGCGGGAGGAGGCTGAGTGGGTGCTGGGGAATGTGGGGGCACAGGAGGGAGCTGAGAAAGGAGCAGGGGAATGTGGGGTACAGGATGAGGCTGAGGGAGGGCCAGGGAAATATGGGGGCACAGGAGGAGGGTGAGGGAGGGAAAATATTAGCCCTGTGGCTTTTAAAAACACTTGTGAAAATTTTAAATTGTTTAAAGGTTGGGGAATTACTTTTAAGAGGGAGAAATATTTTTTTAAAAAAAGTCTTGTCAGGGTATAATTAACATTTGATGTAGGGTTTCATTGTAAAGCCTCTTTGTGGTATGATTTGAAACTCTCGTTGATTAGGCTCTGAGCTCTTTGGGGCAGGGACTTTCTTTGCACAGTTTGTACATTACACACTGTGACATTATTGGATTAAAATATGAGCATATAGATCATTGTTGCAACCACTGTTATATATTTGCAGCGAATATTGTACAAAGGTTGTCAAGTGAGGTATCTATGAAAAGGTTTGATTTGCTGGTTATGCTTTTGCTATCTGTATGCATATATCATTTTTGTATTTGAAGTTAAGTATTGGCTCTATACTTGGATTTCAAATGTTTACTACTGAGATACACCCACAAGGTAACACCCAGAACATCTTGGAGAGACTATTTGAATTAATGACAGGTTTCAGAGTAGCAGCCGTGTTACTACTAAAGAAAAGGAGGACTTGTGGCACCTTAGAAACTAACAAATTTATCTGAGCATAAGCTTTCGTGAGCTACAGCTCACTTCATCGGATGCATGCAGTGGATCTGATGAAGTGAGCTGTAGCTCCCGAAAGCTTAATGCTCAGATAAATTTCTTAGTCTCTAAGGTGCCACAAGTCCTCCTTTTCTTTTAATTTGAATTAAGTGGCTCATGAAGAAATACTTGGTTGACTATGGACCATGGGAGACGCCCATCTACACTGCGTGGACTGTCATGTAAAGTAATGTTTGTCTGGAGTGTAAGTAATGGGTTCCTGCAATGACTGAGGGAAATAGGGATGAACGTGTGACTTGCCCATGTGACTCCAAACTCCATCTTGTTGCTGTAATTTTCCACAGTAAGAACAATGGAATGCCCTCCACATGGCAAAAGCTATAAAAGGCCCTGGAAACACCTCCACTTGGTCTTCAGTCCTGCTTCTTACCTCTGGAGGAACTTTGCTACAAACTGAAGCTCTGAACAATGGACTGGATAACCCATCCAAGCTGTGGATGTAGTCCAGAGCCTTGACTTAAGTCAGCAGTTTATTCCATCACTGCTACAAACTCTGAGCCAAGAACTTTGCCATTACTGTATGTAATTGATTCCTTTAACCAATTTTAACTCACAACTTTCTTTTTATAAATAAATCCTTAGATTTTAGTTAATAAGAATTGGCTGTAGCATGTATTTGGGTAAGCTCTGGAATATTCAATAACCTGGGCGGTAATGTGTCTCATCCTTTGGGATTGGTAGAATCTTTTCTTTTATATGATGAAATAAGATTTACAGAGATTTTCATCATATTTGACGTGGGTACCTGGATGGAGGCCTGAGGCTGGATCACTTTAAGGGAACTGTGTTGTTTGGACTTCTGAGTAACCAGTAAGGTAATAAAGAAGCTGTTTTATGCTGGTAATCTAAGTACTGGAATATCCACCAGCTTTATGGGGATTGCCTGCCCCATTCTTTGCAGTTTACCCTAATTGAGTGATCACAGCTGACTCCCCACTAGGATCCCGGTCACACACACCCCTCGTGGTGTATAAATATAAACACTCACTGTGTGTTTTAGGTTTGTGGGACTTTCTTCACTCACCTGTTTGTAGGGATTAAAGGTCCCAGCATGGAAGTGGTGACACTCTCAAGGTTAGTAGATATGAACAGAGGTGAGGAAGAAGTGTTTCCAACACAGCAGCCCTATATTGTTAGCACTGTATCAAGGGGATCCACTCAGTGACACTGTGTTGGGCTGGGAGGAATAATTTTAAATCTATATCTGGGCTCCACCCATCCTGTGTGTGCACGTGCATACGTGCTTTGATCTGAACTGACCGTGGGGTTTGAATCGCCTTTCTTATTCTCAGTTAACTAATTTTTCAAAAGTCTGGCACTGGATCCCCATATTCTACCATCTGATCTTTTCCATGTATTTCTTGAGCAGATTATGAACTGGGAAAATCCCATGTTCCGCCTTATTACCCATCGCTTTTAGGGGTTACTTTATAAGGAAATCCACTCTCTCAATTTTAACACCTGAGTCTTTATTTGATCAGTTAAGGATCCTAGAAGTAGATTTAGAGCTGACACTCTGGGGGATAATACGTATTGAGAGAGGTGAGACAGGAGCTGGTGTCCCTATGTACAACCCATATACTTCACTGCTGCACTCTACCAGAGACCAAACACAATGGAGGAGACTTTGACTATGGAGCATGGTAGGAGTTGAAGGTTGTGTGAGATCCCCACTTACAATGCAGGTGTGACCCAGAATGGCTCCATGTGTGTTTCTGTCTGAGATGAATGAGGAAATCCTATTTCTCAACTTCATGGGCTGACCCCTGGTTTATTCAGCTGGACCATACCACAAACTCGACTCATAATGAGCACACACACCGGGGAGGGTACGTTATGACAGGGGTCGGATTGATGCTGGCCTTGGCTGCTTCACTTTCCCATGTTCTTACTCTACGGTTCCCTGCACACATTCGGGCACCCCACCGTTTCTCAGTCTGTAGGGCTCCAGGCAAAAAGCACCTACTGGTACCCAATTCGTAGGGCTCAGAGTGTAACTAACTTGGTCAATTTAAGTGCCTACACTCTCTTTCCCAATACATAGGGCTCCAGGTGTATTACTTCTGCAGGTGTGCAGGACCTTTTACCAGTGAAAGAGCCCTACAAGTAATAAAGAAAAGGAGTACTTGTGGCACCTTAGAGACTAACAAATTTATTTGAGCATAAGCTTTCGTGAGCTATGCATTCCGATGAAGTGAGCTGTAGCTCAGAATGCATCCGATGAAGTGAGCTGTAGCTCACGAAAGCTTATGCTCAAATAAATTTGTTAGTCTCTAAGGTGCCACAAGTACTCCTTTTCTTTTTTGCGAATACAGACTAACACGGCTGCTACTCTGAAACCTACACAGTAATATCCTACGTTACCTCTATTTAACAGTCACCAAAAACAGAACGCACACGCTACACATACAGTGCTCACCACTCCCAATAAGATAGATGAACTTTTCTTGATGGCCAGTCATGATCAGGTCCATCTGGGGTACTCCAGTTTCTGCACGATGTCATTGTTAGAGGATTGAGGTCTGGCAGCTCTGATCTTTGGGGCTCTGTCCTGGAGTTGGTTCCCAAAGAACTTCCTTTTGGACTCCAGTTTATATAGTGAAATTTTAGTCCTTTTTTAGCTATTCCTTAACCAATTGTTATACTAAAATTTTCCTAACCAATCCTAACAGTGTAACAAAATTCTCTAACCAATCCTACCCCACCACCTTAATTAATTTACACCTAGCAAAATTAATTATGTAATAGACAGAAACAATTAAAGAACCAGACAGAGACAATACAGACAAACCATAGGGACCTGGGACCATAATGACAAAACAATAAAGAAATGCGGATTTCACAACCACAACTATTGATAAGTGATTTCCTGACAGACAGAATGCTATCAAACTAAGTTTTTTTTAACCATCTTAGGATCTGTTTCTTTATCTGGTGATTGTGGGGGCCATTAGGATGGGTCTCCTTCTGAACAGCCTGATCTCACATTGTTTTAATGACGGGTTTCAGAGTAGCAGCCGTGTTAGTCTGTATTCGCAAAAAGAAAAGGAGTACTTGTGGCACCTTAGAGACTAACAAATTTATTTGAGCATAAGCATTCGTGAGCTACTGTTCACTTCGTCAGATGTAATTTAGATGGAATATGAGGATTTGACTTCCTGCTTCTCAGTTAATGGCTGCTGCTCGGCTGCTCTTTTAATCTGGCTGCAGACAAAGGCCTTAGGTTTTATTCCTTACAATATGGCTTCAGACAAAGGCCTGATCTTTACACCAGGCAACCTATTCTGTGACTCTTTAAAGCGCTGAAGCAATATGTGCTTGGACAGAAAACTGCAAGGAGGCAGAGGAATGTGACCTTCAGGAGGGAAGCTTGGAAGTGATGGGGAAATGTGAGGTGGAGCAGGGAGAGTAGGGATGTAGTGAATGTGGGATGCAGCAGTAGACTGAGGGCACTGCAGAGGAATGTGAGAAGCAGAAGAGACAATGAGTGGGACACATGGGGAGACTGTGGAATGGAAATGTGAGGATCAGAAAGGCTGTGGATGGGGAATGTGGGGTGCAGCAAGTGATTGAGTGGGGAGAGTAGAATGTGAATTGCAGGAGGAGACTGGGTGATGGTACTGTGGGGAGTAAGAGGCAGCCTGGATGATGGGGAATTCAGAAAGAGACTATGGGAGTTGAAAGTGGGAGACTGAGTGGATGCAAGGGGATAGCTGATGGTAGAGAGAGGAGAATGTGAGGGAAAATATGGGAACAGATGAATGTAGGGGGCATGTGGAGGACAGACGGCTGTGTGGGAGCCTGTAGGCAGAATGCAAATGAGGCAGGAGACTGTGTGTGAAGGGAAGGGCAGGGAGGGAGACAATAGATAGATGAGAGGATGGTGGAGGATAGATTGGTAGCTCCCTGCACACCAGAGAATAGGAGTGGGTAAGAAGCCAGTGGAACTCCTATGGTTTTGAATGTGTATCAAGGTTATATTTGACCTTGGAATGACTGCACACAGATTGGGGGTTCGGAGGCTTCTTCATAAAGGCACAAAATCAAACCAAAAAACGCAACACTTTTTGAATATTTGTAGTGTCATGATTGTTGGGGATCTGACATGGGATTTATTTGAATTTTGGGGATGAATCTTGAGTATTCTCCTCCTTGGTTGCCCCTGAGACATCCTCCCCAAACTCCAGTTCGGTGTCTGTAGGACTGTGATGGGATGCATGAGCTCCACATTGGTGAACTGAGGGTTAAGGAGCAGCTCTGGGTCCAAGAAGGCCCTGCCCAGCTGCACCTGCTGGGCATGCTCACAGTGGAGGCAGGGCTCGAAAGGGAGCTGCTCAGTTCAGCCTAGCCTAAGCTCCTGCAGAGATGCTGCTGGGGCTCCAGGTGGCTGGGACCAAGCCCAACCACCAAGCCACGGCAGGCCCTTCATCCACAGGACCATGACTGATAGAGGAAAACCCTTCGGAGCATGAACAGAGAGAACTCCAGGGGAATCCAGACACAGACTAGTGGTGTCAGTGAAACTGAAGCTGGGATAGGAAGTAGCCTAAGGAGCAGGCATGGAGAGCCCTGGCTGCACAGTTGAACCATTACTCACAGGGTGCCGGATTGGAACCCGGTGAAACAGGGAAGGCTTGGGTTCCCCTACCCACCAGCCATTGACTCTTGCCATTGGGTAACACAGCTGTTGACTCTTGCTGCTGGGCCCCGTTGCCAGGTTCAAACTTCAACCCCCGACAAGGATCCCAGACATTAAGACATTAAAGGTTAAATAACTATATCCAATTTTCACTAGCAACTTTACTAGAAAAGAAGCAACCGGTCCTTTTTACCATGGGATACATTCTCCACCATGAGGTATGAAATTAATACCTTGTTGTATGTCTCCAGCCTCCTTTGTAAGGTCTGGAGAGTCACAGGATGATGGTGTCTGTCTTTTAAACTGCCACTTTCTGTTGTGATGGGGTGGGGGATTCGGGGATATGCTGTCACAAAGTCAACATGCACGTGGACTCCTTTCTCCAAGTCCCGTTTTCCTCCAGAAAGGGAAATTACAGCTGTCCAACTATTTCTTAGGCACATGTCAGAGATGGTCAGTGAAGTGCAGATGTCTAAGGCAAATTTTTTTTTGCTTTAGGTGGCAGTTCATTCAAACAGTTCTTTGGCTGTAGAACCATTCAAGGCTTGTGCTCTGGGGAGTTGATCGTGAATTCCATACTCATGCAATAAAGCTGAATGCCTTGCCGTGCTGATGAGTGTGCTCCCCCTCCCCCAATTTCTGTTAGGTCTGAGGAGGTAAAGGCATCTGATTCCCACTCCCCCTTGCATTGTGAAGTTTATCTAAAAAGTGCTGCAGGCATACCATTAGGCCTGCACCTCTACCATCTTCAGCACCTTTCTTTTCCTCATTCCACACCAGGGGAGCCATCAGCCCTCTGAGTAGTTGCATATCAGGTAGAAGGCTGGATATGATTAATTTCAGGTATATGCTCTTCATCTACCATCTTCTAATTACTCTTGAAGTATCTTTGATCTCTGGAAAGTCTGTGGCCAGTTGTTGTTTTTTCTAGATCAGATTCCAATCCAGCACTAGCACTGACAGTGTGTTGCTCATGTTTGATTTATTTTTAGTGAAGTAATTTTTTCCACGATGAGATGAAGAGCCCACCTGCTGCACTCCTTGCTTTTCTGTAACAACTTGATTAGGAAACACTGGACACTGGTAGTCTCCGGCTCACTCTCTCGCTCTCTCTCTCATTGCCTCAGAAGCAAACCTTTTTAAAATTGTCAGTACACATCCCACATCCAGCTCCTTCTCTTACCCTCCAGGAAGTAAGAGAAGTGGTTGCCACACTCATTTGATGTTTCATTTAAAAACTGTTCCCAGACCATAAAGTCAGGCACGGCCCACTACTGTCTTTAGAGCCCTGAAAATCTGCTGATATCTGCTTTATATCATCCGATAATGTCTGCAGATTGTGGATCGGATGCAGACACAAATTTTGTATCTGTGCAGGGCTCTAACCTTTTGGCATCTTTGGCATCTGGGTCTCCCTCATTCCACAGGAGAGGGAATCATTAGTATAGCATGCTGAAGGCCCCTCTCCAAAGGAACATCCAGTACTGTATAACAATGTAATGAGTCCTTTTAAAGTAGCTTCCAAAGTGTACCTATTGCCATTTTCTCTCCCTCCCACCTGTCCCATGACCACATGTAAGCTAGTTTGAATTGCTTTTGCTTCTCAGAAATGAACCTGATGCCACTCAGTGGGAAAGAAGCAGTACTGCAAGGAATGAAGTAACCTAAAAAGGATATTTCTTTCTATAGTCAGTGACTGGAAGAAGCATTGTGTCTAGTATCGGGGGTAGCCATGTTAGTCTGTATCCACAAAAACAACAAGGAGTCCGGTGGCACCTTAAAGACAAACAGATTTATTTGAGTATAAGTTTTCTTGGGTAAAAACCTCACTTCTTCAGATGCATGGGTTAAAGTTACAGATGCAGACATGTTTCAGAGTAGCAGCCGTGTTAGTCTGTATTCGCAAAAAAGAAAAGGAGTACTTGTGGCACCTTAGAGACTAACAAATTTATTTGAGCATAAGCTTTCGTGAGCTGCAGCTCACTTCATCGGATGCAGACATAAATATACTGACACACGAAGAGAAGGGTTGCCATTTGTCCTGATATTTTGCTTCGGCGGCACTCCGGCTTTTTTGGGGGGGAGGGCAGCAAAAAACCAAGAGCCGGCCCTGGTGGGGGTGAGCCTGTGGCTGCCCCCCCATGTGTCCCAATATTTTGTTCTTGTCAACTGGTCACCCTACATGTAATTAACATCCTATAAAACATGATCAGGTATTATTTGATGGATACAGCTGTGCAGATGTATCACAGTTCATTTAATGGAAGAAAAAATTACATTTTAACTCATTACTGCCTTAGGACAGCAATGCAATTTACTAACTTCCTACTGAATCGCACTGTACCTGAAGAGTTGGTAAGCAAAATTCTACAGTGGAAAATGACCTATGATTTCCATTTTTATAAGGACAGGTCAAAATATATTAACAATTTGTGCATCAACTGCTTTTCTGAGAAGTGATCTTCATATTAATAGTTGTATAGAGAGAGTAAAGATGATCTTGTGATTATGACATTGGCCTGGAACTGAGATTTAGGAGATCTGGGTTCAGTTCACAGCTCTGCCACAGATTGGCTGTTTGTCATAGGTCCAGTCATTTAATCTCTCCATGCCTCCGTTCCCTATCTGTAAAATTGGGGAAATAGTATTTCCCTCCTTTTTCCTGTCCTGTCTATTTACACTGTAAGTTCCTTGGAGGTGGAGACTGTCCCTCACTATGCATATGTGTGGTGTCTGGCACAATGGAGTCCTGATTCGGACATAAGTATAATACAAATATAACAATGATAAGAGTTTTCCAAAATTCTCTTCTAGTAACTGGGATAATCAAAAAGCAGCTTAGTTACAACTCTAGCTTCCTTTAATTTAAGAAAAAAGTAAAGGAGTACTTCTGGCACCTTAGAGACTAACAAATTTATTAGAGCATAAGCTTCGTGAGCTGTAACAAATTTGTTAGTCTCTAAGGTGCCACAAGTACTCCTTTTCTTTTTGCGAATACAGACTAACATGGCTGCTACTCTGAAACCTGTCTTTAATTTAAGAATATCACTACAGAGACCAACTGAATGATTTTTTTATGTAACACTTATAGCAAGAAGCAAAGCAAGTGGGCTCATTGTTGGGGTGCAGAATGATTGAGCAGCTGCTGGAAGGAATTGGAATGTTTGTGATGGATGAGGTCAGGAGAGTATGGGCAGCCAGAAGTGGGGTTAGACTGGTTCTCACTTGAGGGTGTCCTTTGAAATGGTGCAGTCCCTCCCCTACACAGGTTGCTTCTGGAACCTCAAGCCTCCCATCACCTGGATCTCATCTCTGTTGCTGGAATTATTCCACAGCTCATCTCTCATAGTTAATGAATATATCCTGGTCCAAGACCCTTTGCTCCGCTTGCTATGTTTACTGAAAAAATTCCTGAAGCAAAGTCCAGATCACAAAATTGTTCAGCCTGCCTCCTATTTAAAATTCCCACTGACCCTTGCTGGGTTGGAGGGATGTTGTATACCCTATCACACATCCTTGCCCCGACATTAAGG
Organism: Dermochelys coriacea; assembly: GCF_009764565.3. Classification (NCBI taxonomy): domain Eukaryota; kingdom Metazoa; phylum Chordata; order Testudines; family Dermochelyidae; genus Dermochelys; species Dermochelys coriacea. The sequence goes on from NC_050072.1 coordinate 134,004,640, forward strand.
CAAGGGTATCTAGTCAGGACCAGGAGAAGCTGGGAAATACCCCTCAGCTCATGGAATACCCAGCCATCCTACTCAATCTCTTCTTGTTCCTCTACTATGGCCTTCAGCAGGTATCATACCTCTGTGTACCACTTAACCAACCACCTCACAGCAGAGCCCATCCTTTATACCTTATTCATCACCTACTCCCCTCCCACAGGTTTCAGAGTAGCAGCCGTGTTAGTCTGTATTCGCAAAAAGAAAAGGAGTACTTGTGGCACCTTAGAGACTAACAAATTTATTAGAGCATAAGCTTTCGTGAGCTACATCCGATGAATGCATCGATGAAGTGAGCTGTAGCTCACGAAAGCTTATGCTCTAATAAATTTGTTAGTCTCTAAGGTGCCACAAGTACTCCTTTTCCCCTCCCACAGTCTATGATTTACATCACAAAAATTAAAATCATAGTCCTTCTGTCCTGGGAAGGATGGGAAGTATGGCAGAGCATGGTGAGCCCTTTAAGGTCAGGCCTGCTAAAAGGGGGAGATTACTGGCCCCTTTAATAGAATGGAATTTTGGAAAATGTAGTTTCTCAGGAGGGAAGTGTACTCCTGGATCACCTGATCAAAAGGGAATCATGTGTTGAGTGTACTCGGGCCATATAAAAGTGGAGGGGTGATATTGTTGGAGAAGGATTTAGGAAGTGCTTGGTGGCAAGAAGCCCAAAAACCAGGGGAACAAGAAACTGCTTAAAAGGTTCTGTCAAGAGAGGAAAAAGAAGAATGAAACCAGGAAGCTGTGGAAAGCGTGTGAGAAGGAAGGTCATAGAAGGCAGCTGAAGGGGGTGCAACAAGAAGGAAAAGGCCTGAGGCAATGTATCATTAGCAGGACTGCCAACCCCAGGTGTTCAAAAATCACAAGTCAGGCCCCAAAATGGAATGGGATTTACAAAAATAAAAATAAAAAAACAAACACATTTTGGTTGTTTATTTGGTGTCTGAGCCCTTTGGGTGCACTCAGCTCACATTTTCAAGCTTTTCTCTGCATCCCTGAGGGCTAAAAACTTACTTTTGTTTTTTAAATGAAAATTGAGCTTCTCATGTAATCATTTTGCAAGAGCAGACAATTTAGGGATCTGTATGGAGCGGGAGCTTTAAGTAAACATCATATATCATGAGGCTTGTGATAAAATCATGAGAGTTAGTCACATGTCACTGGAAGGAGCTGGAGGACTGGTGGGTTACCATTTATTCTGGGCTTCAGGGAGTGGCTTCCAAGAAGGGAAAGAGAAGGAGTTCCCCTATATATCATCAGTATAAGGAACTGCTTAGTTAGCTTGGAGACTATTTATGGTTGTGAGCCCTGAAAGGGGAAGGACTATACCTGAGGTTTGGCTGGAGGGCTAAACCCTAACAAGCCACATTATCTGCCCAGCGGGGGGAGATTACAGACCACCACAGAGGTAGAGGGCACTGAGGTGCAGATCTGAGATCAGATCCTTGGGAGATGTAAGGATTTCATTAAAAGGATCAACAATGAAGGTTCACCCTTGCTCTCGGAAGTGATATTGGTGATAGAACAGCAGTCTGGTGTATGCCTTCTGTCTTGGAAGGGAGCATGGTATCTTGCTTATTGTACTTTATTATTTCTGACCATAAAGGGATTTTCCCGTTAAACTCTGACATTATTTGATAAGATTCAACTATTGTTTTCCTTAAGGTACTCCATTGACTTCAGTGTTTCGGATGTATGTTCACTGGAGAAGCAGTTCAAGTAACTTCTCTGTAGTTTTGGGCTCAGAAAAACACAAAGTAGAGAGAAACAGTGACGTGTACTGGTGTAAACAGAATCAATTCCACAGACTTCAACAGTCTTCAATAATCCTGTTTACTCCAGGGCTGAAATTTGTTCCAAATTCAGTATCAGTTAAAGTGATACGTCTTCAATGGGGAGATTACCTCCTATGCTTTCAGGATGGATTGTCATTTAATATATCTACATCCTGTCTAATTTCTCTCATCCTATAGGAATCAAGTTTTGTTAAAGGCTGGGATATTTTAGCTTTATGTAGTCACTTATTTATTAAGCACAGAGCTTACTCAGTCCTATACAAACACAAGCATTAAGACAAAGACCAAATATCTTAAGATTCTTTGGTGGAAAGCAAAAAATGAAAAAAATAATTGAGTGGCTGTGCACATGGAGGGAATCTCTAAGTCTTGTTCCAAACGACTTCTAGTGGCATGAATTGCCAAATGACTTGTTAGTAACAGGTAACTTCACACAAGCATCATTAATGTCATTTTCTGGAATGAAGAAAGAATATTGGCTAAACACACAACATAACTTTTTAGGCTCTATTTACATTTTTAAAAATTGAGTGTAAAAATGACACCTTAAGCAGTATAACCATCTGGTTTCGAGGCAGATCTGCATGAATCTAGGCAATACAGCTATAGCAAAATGAGCCAGTTTTCTTCTGGCTCCTGTAGCATGATCAGCAGAACTCTCTAAGTGCTGATATCTTTGTCCCTATGACTCATGATGGTGGGTGAGATGGACAGAAGCCAGCTTGACTCTTGGAGTCCAGGCTAAGTGTGGGGGGTGTCAGTTAGAAATGTTTTTTTTAAATTATAAATGGAGCAAATGGACTGATCCTTCAATCACCTATGTATGGTTTGACCCTTGGGTCTGCGAGGATCTGAATGCGCATTGAGGCCTCACAGTGGAAGCAGTGTGGGAGAGGAGCATATTTGTTGTCACCTTGGACAGGCTAACACAACAGAAATAAATCAAGTGCACATAGCTTGAGTTAACTTCTCTGAAGAAGCACCTTTTTTGTAAATGTGCTTAGATTTTAGAGGTCAAAACATTAGGCAAGGCTGCTAAAAGAAAAAACACACAATACCTTCTGTTGTTGTGCATGTGTGGAGGGAGAGGTAGTAGTAATGTAAAAAACTTTTAGTATAGTATGAGCAGGAAAGCTTTGTTACACAGGGCAGAGAACTCTCCGGTTCCTCTAACCACTTGATATTTACTGGTAGAATTTCAAGAGGTTTTTCTAAAGTGATGTAGGACTCAAGGCCTGTGATTAAAGCAAAGCTGTTTAAGGAATTTACAGTGTTCATCTTAGTACAGGTCTCAAATCCCCATTCACCCAATGGAACCTCACCCCCAATCCTTATACAGTTCCTAATCCCCTGCACCCATCAGATTCCCTCATGCCCCATACACATGAAGGTCCCTAATCTCCCTACCAACCCCCCAGTGCCCAGACAGGTCCCAAATACCCCCATACCCACACTGGTTCTTAATCCATGCCATAGATACCCTCCTTCCCATAACCATAAAGTTCCCTAATCCCCCTACCAACCCCCCCTTCCCATTCAGGTCCCTAACTCCCCACATACTGGTACTGTAATTCCCCCAAGGAGACGTTCCCCCAGTCCCCCTAATCCCTGCCTTGAGCAGCCCAGCCCCATTGGTACCTGAGCCCTCCCACGGTCATACAGATAATAACTCCCCACATGCCTATGCAGCTCCCTGACCCCCCAGCAACGCCCCCAGCAAGTCCCACCCCCCTGCAGCTGCCCGCCCCTCCTCTGCCCCAGCAACCCCCCACCAAGTCCCGCCCCCCTGCAGCTGCCCGCCCCCTCCTCTGCCTAGCAACCCCCAGCATTCCGCCCCCCTGCAGCTCCCCGCCCCCTCCTCTGCCCTGCAACCCCCCAGCAAGTCCCGCCCCCTTCCAGCTCCCCGCCCCCTCTTCTGCCCCTAGCAACCCCCCACAAGTCCCGCCCCCTTGCAGCTCCCCGCCCCCTCCTCTGCCCCAGCAACCCCCCAGCAAGTCCCCCCCCTGCAGCTCCCCTCCCCCTCCCCGCCCCCTCCTCTGCCCCAGCAACCCCCCAGCAAGTCCCGCCCCCTTCCAGCTCCCCGCCCCTTCTCTGCCCCAGCAACCCCCCAGCAAGTCCCCGCCCCCTTCCAGCTCCCCGCCCCTTCTCTGCCCCTAGCAACCCCAGCAAGTCCCGCCCCCTTCCAGCTCCCCACCCCCTCCTCTGCCCTAGCACCCCGCAGCAAGTCCCGCCCCCTTCCAGCTCCCCGCCCCCTCCTCCTGCCCCAGCACCCGCCCCCTTCCAGCTCCCCGCCCCCTCCTCTGCCCCACCCCCCAGCAAGTCCCCCGCCCCCTTCCAGCTCCCCGCCCCCTCCTCTGCCCTAGCAACCCCCAGCAAGTCCCGCCCCCTTCCAGCTCCCGCCCCCTCCTCTGCCCCGCACCCCCAGCAAGTCCCGCCCCCTTCCAGCTCCCCGCCCCCTCCTCTGCCCCTAGCACCCCCCCAGCAAGTCCTGCCCCTTCCAGCTCCCCGCCCCCTCCTCTGCCCCTAGCAACCCCAGCAAGTCCCCCCCTTCCAGCTCCCCGCCCCCTCCTCTGCCCCTAGCAACCCCCAGCAAGTCCCGCCCCCTTCCAGCTCCCCGCCCCCTCCTCTGCCCCAGCAACCCCCAGCAAGTCCCGCCCCCTTCCAGCTCCGCCGCCCCCTCCTCTGCCCCTAGCACCCCTCAGCAAGTCCCGCCCCTTCCAGCTCCCCGCCCCCTCCTCCGCCCCTAGCAACCCCTCAGCAAGTCCCGCCCCTTCCAGCTCCCCGCCCCCCCATCCTCTGCCCCTAGCAACCCCTCAGCAAGTCCCGCCCCCTTCCAGCTCCCCGCCCCCTCCTCTGCCCCAGCACCCCTCAGCAAGTCCCGCCCCCTTCCAGCTCCCGCGCCCCCTCCTCTGCCACTAGCAACCCCACAGCAAGTCCCGCCCCCTCCAGCTCCCCGCCCCTCCTCCGCCCCTAGCAACCCCTCAGCAAGTCCCCCCCCTTCCAGCTCCCCGCCCCCTCCTCTGCCCCCAGCAACCCCCAGCAAGTCCCGCCCCCTCCAGCTCCCCCCCTCCCTCCTCTGCCCCTAGCAACCCCTCAGCAAGTCCGCCCCTTCCGCCCCCGCCCCCTCCCTGCCCCTAGCAACCCCTCAGCAAGTCCCGCCCCTTCCAGCTCCCCGCGCCCCTCCTCTGCCCTAGCAACCCTCAGCAAGTCCCGCCCCCTTCCAGCTCCCCCGCCCCCTCCTCTGCCCTATACCCCCCCAGCAAGTCCCGCCCCCTTCCAGCTCCCCGCCCCCTCCTCTGCCCCTAGCAACCCCTCAGCAAGTCCCGCCCCTTCCAGCTCCCCGCCCACTCCTCTGCCCCAGCACCCCCCAGCAAGTCCCGCCCCCTTCCAGCTCCCCGCCCTCTCCTCTGCCCCAGCAACCCCCGCCCCCCTTCCAGCTCCCCCGCCCCCTCCTCTGCCCCAGCAACCCCCCAGCAAGTCCCGCCCCCTTCCAGCTCCCCGCCCCCTCCTCTGCCCCTAGCAACCCCCAGCAAGTCCCGCCCCCTTCCAGCTCCCCGCCCCCTCCTCTGCCCCAGCAACCCCCCAGCAAGTCCCGCCCCCTTCCAGCTCCCCGCCCCCCCTCCTCTGCCCCTAGAACCCCCCCCAGCAAGTCCCGCCCCTTCCAGCTCCCCGTCCCCTCCGCTGCCCCTAGCAACTCCTCAGCAAGTCCCGCCCCCTTCCAGCTCCCCGCCCCCTCCTCTGCCCCTAGCAACCCCCCAGCAAGTCCCGCTCCCTTCCAGCTCCCCGCCCCCTCCTCTGCCCCTAGCAACCCCTCAGCAAGTCCCGCCCCCTTCCAGTTCCCCGCCCCCCTCCTCTGCCCCTAGCACCCCCCCAGCAAGTCCCCGCCCCCTTCCGCTCAGCTCCCCCGCCCCCTCCTCTTCCCCTAGCACCCCCCCAGCAAGTCCCGCCCCCTTCCAGCGCCCCGCCCCCTCCCTGCCCCTAGCACCCCCCCGCAAGTCCCGCCCCCTTCCAGCTCCCCGCCCCCTCCTCTGCCCCAGCAACCCCCCAGCAAGTCCCGCCCCCTTCCAGCTCCCCGCCCCCTCCTCTGCCCCTAGAACCCCCCCAGCAAGTCCCCCCCTTCCACTCCCCGCCCCCTCTCTGCCCCTAGCAACCCCTCAGCAAGTCCCGCTCCCTTCCAGCTCCCCGCCCCCTCCTCTGCCCCTAGCAACCCCTCAGCAAGTCCCGCCCCCTTCCAGCTCCCCGCCCCCTCCTCTAACCCTTGCACCCCCCAGCAAGTCCCGCCCCCTTCCAGCTCCCCGCCCCCTCCTCTGCCCCTAGCACCCCCCAGCAAGTCCCGCCCCCTTCCAGCTCCCCGCCCCCTCCTCTTCCCCAGCAACCCCCCAGGAAGTCCCGCCCCCTTCCAGCTCTCCGCCCCCTCCTCTGCCCCTAGCACCGCTCACAGCAGTCCCGCCCCCTTCCAGCTCCCCGCCCCCTCCTCTGTCCCCTAGCACCCCCCAGCAAGTCCCGCCCCCTTCCAGCTCCCCGCCCCCTCCTCTGCCCCTAGCAACCCTCAGCAAGTCCCGCCCCCTTCCAGCTCCCCCGCCCCCTCCTCTGCCCCTAGTACCCCCCCCGCCAGTCCCCCGCCCCCTTCCAGCTCCCGCCCCCTCCTCTGCCCCTAGCAACCCCTCAGCAAGTCCCGCCCCTTCCAGCTCCCCGCCCCCTCCTCTGCCCCTAGAACCCCCCCAGCAAGTCCCACCCCCTTCCAGCTCCCCGTCCCCTCCTCTGCCCCTAGCAACTCCTCAGCAAGTCCCGCCCCCTTCCAGCTCCCCGCCCCCTCCTCTGCCCCTAGCACCCCCCCCAGCAAGTCCCGCCCCCTTCCAGCTCCCCGCCCCCTCCTCTGCCCCTAGCACCCCCCAGCAAGTCCCGCCCCCTTCCAGCTCCCCGCCCCCTCCTCTGCCCCTAGCACCCCCCCAGCAAGTCCCGCCCCCTTCCAGCTCCCCGCCCCCTCCTCTGCCCCTAGCACCCCCTCAGCAAGTCCCGCCCCCTTCCAGCTCCCCGCCCCTAGCACCCCCCCAGCAAGTCCCGCCCCCTTCCAGCTCCCCGCCCCCTCCTCTGCCCCAGCAACCCCCCAGCAAGTCCCCCCCCCCTTCCATCTCCCCGCCCCCCTCCTCTGCCCCTAGAACCCCCCCAGCAAGTCCCGCCCCCTTCCAGCTCCCCGTCCCCTCCTCTGCCCCTAGCAACTCCTCAGCAAGTCCCGCCCCCTTCCAGCTCCCCGCCCCCTCATCTGCCCCTAGCAACCCCTCAGCAAGTCCCGCTCCCTTCCAGCTCCCCGCCCCCTCCTCTGCCCCTTGCACCCCCCAGCAAGTCCCGCCCCCTTTCAGCTCCCCGCCCCCTCCTCTGCCCCTAGCACCCCCCCAGCAAGTCCCGCCCCCTTCCAGCTCCCCGCCCCCTCCTCCTGCCCCAGCAACCCCCCAGCAAGTCCCGCCCCCTTCCAGCTCCCCGCCCCCTCCTCTGCCCCTAGCACCCCCCCAGCAAGTCCCGCCCCCTTCCAGCTCCCCGCCCCCTCCTCTGCCCCAGCAACCCCCCAGCAAGTCCCGCCCCTTCCAGCTCCCCGCCCCCTCCTCTGCCCCTAGCAACCCCTCAGCAAGTCCCGCCCCCTTCCAGCTCCCCGCCCCCTCCTCTGCCCCTAGCAACCCCTCAGCAAGTCCCGCCCCTTCTTGCTCCCCGCCCCTCCTCTGCCCCTAGCAACCCCTCAGCAAGTCCCGCCCCTTCCAGCTCCCCCCCCCCACCTCTGCCCCTAGCAACCCCTCAGCAAGTCCCCCCCCTTCCAGCTCCCCGCCCCCTTCCGCTGCCCCTAGCACCCCTCAGCAGTCCCGCCCCCTTCCAGCTCCCCGCCCCCTCCTCTGCCCCTAGCAACCCCTCAGCAAGTCCCGCCCCTTCCAGCTCCCCCCCCCCTCCTCTGCCCTAGCACCCCTCAGCAAGTCCCCCCCCCCCTTCCAGCTCCCCGCCCCCTCCTCTGCCCCTAGCAAACCCCTCAGCAAGTCCCGCCCCTTCCAGCTCCCCGCCCCCTCCTCTGCCCCTAGAACGCCCCCAGCAAGTCCCGCCCCCTTCCAGCTCCCCGCCCCCTCCTCTGCCCCTAGCACCCCTCAGCAAGTCCCCCCCCTTCCAGCTCCCCCGCCCCTCCCTCCCTCTGCCCTAGCAACCCCCCCTCAAGCAAGTCCCGCTCCCTTCCAGCTCCCCGCCCCCTCCTCCGCCCTAGCAACCCCTCAGCAAGTCCCGCCCCCTTCCAGCTCCCCCCCCCCCCTCCTCTAACCCTTGCACCCCCCAGCAAGTCCCGCCCCCTTCCCTCCCGCCCGCGCCCCCTCCTCTGCCCCTAGCACCCCCCCAGCAAGTCCCGCCCCCTTCCACTCCCGCCCCCCCTCCTCTTCCCCAGCAACCCCCAGGAAGTCCCGCCCCCTTCCAGCTCTCCGCCCCCTCCTCTGCCCCTAGCAACCGCTCAGCAAGTCCCGCCCCCTTCCAGCTCCCCGCCCCCTCCTCTGCCCCTAGCACCCCCACAGCAAGTCCCCGCCCCCTTCCAGCTCCCCGCCCCCTCCTCTGCCCCTAGCAACCCCTCAGCAAGTCCCGCCCCCTTCCAGCTCCCCGCCCCCTCCTCTGCCCCTAGTACCCCCCCCAGCAAGTCCCGCCCCCTTCCAGCTCCCCGCCCCCTCCTCTGCCCCTAGCAACCCCTCAGCAAGTCCCCGCCCCCTTCCAGCTCCCCGCCCCCTCCTCTGCCCCTAGAACCCCCCCCAGCAAGTCCCACCCCCTTCCAGCTCCCCCGTCCCCTCCTCTGCCCCTAGCCCCTACACTCCTCAGCAAGTCCCGCCCCCTTCCAGCTGCCCCGCCCCCTCCTCTGCCCCTTGCACCCCCCAGCAAGTCCCGCCCCCTTCCAGCTCCCCGCCCCCTCCTCTGCCCCTAGCACCCCCCCAGCAAGTCCCGCCCCCTTCCAGCTCCCCGCCCCCTCCTCTGCCCCTAGCACCCCCCCAGCAAGTCCCGCCCCCTTCCAGCTCCCCGCCCCCTCCTCTGCCCCTAGCACCCCCTCAGCAAGTCCCGCCCCCTTCCAGCTCCCCGCCCCTAGCACCCCCCCCAGCAAGTCCCGCCCCCTTCCAGCTCCCCGCCCCCTCCTCTGCCCCTAGCACCCCCCCAGCAAGTCCCGCCCCCTTCGCTCCCCTCCGCCCCCTCCTCTCCCTCTGCACCTAGAACCCCCCCTCAAGTCCCGCCCCCTTCCAGCTCCCCTCCCCTCCTCTGCCCCTAGCAACTCCTCATCAGTCCCCCCCCTTCCGCTCCCCGCCCCCATCTGCCCCTAGCAACCCCTCAGCAAGTCCCGCCTCCCTTCCATCTCCCCGCCCCCTCCTCTGCCCCTTGCACCCCCCAGCAAGTCCCGCCCCCTTTCAGCTCCCCCCGCCCCCTCCTCTGCCCTAGCACCCCCCCAGCAAGTCCCGCCCCTTCCAGCTCCCCGCCTCCTCTGCCCCAGCACCCCCCAGCAAGTCCCGCCCCCGTCCAGCTCCCCGCCCCCCCCCTCTGCCCCTAGCACCCCCCCAAGTCCCGCCCCCTTCCAGCTCCCCGCCCCCTCCTCTGCCCCAGCAACCCCCCAGCAAGTCCCGCCCCTTCCAGCTCCCCGCCCCCTCCTCTGCCCCTAGCAACCCCTCAGCAAGTCCCGCCCCTTCCAGCTCCCCGCCCCCTCCTCTGCCCCTAGCAGCCCCTCAGCAAGTCCCGCCCCTTCTTGCTCCCCGCCCCTCCTCTGCCCCAGCAACCCTCAGCAAGTCCCGCCCCTTCCAGCTCCCCGCCCCCTCCTCTGCCCTAGCAACCCCTCAGCAAGTCCCGCCCCCTTCCAGCTCCCCGCCCCCTCCTCTGCCCCTAGCAACCCCTCAGCAAGTCCCGCCCCCTTCCAGCTCCCCCCCCCTCCTCTGCCCCTAGCAACCCCCTCAGCAAGTCCCGCCCCTTCCAGCTCCCCGCCCCCTCCTCTGCCCCTAGCACCCTCAGCAAGTCCCGCCCCCTCCAGCTCCCCGCCCCCTCCTCTGCCCCTAGCAACCCCTCAGCAAGTCCCGCCCCTTCCAGCTCCCCGCCCCCTCCTCTGTCCCCTAGCAACGCCCCAGCAAGTCCCGCCCCCTTCCAGCTCCCCGCCCCCTCCTCTGCCCCTAGCACCCCTCAGCAAGTCCCGCCCCTTCCAGCTCCCCGCCCCTCCTCTGCCCCTAGCAACCCCTCAGCAAGTCCCGCTCCCTTCCAGCTCCCCGCCCCCTCCTCTGCCCCTAGCAACCCCTCAGCAAGTCCCGCCCCCTTCCAGCTCCCCGCCCCCTCCTCTAACCCTTGCACCCCCAGCAGCCCTGCCCCCCAGCCCCTCAGCTCCCCGCCCCCCTCCTCTGCCCCTAGCACCCCCCAGCAAGTCCCGCCCCCTTCCAGCTCCCCGCCCCCTCCTCTTCCCCAGCAACCCCCCAGGAAGTCCCGCCCCCTTCCAGCTCTCCGCCCCCTCCTCTGCCCCTAGCAACCGCTCAGCAAGTCCCGCCCCCTTCCAGCTCCCCGCCCCCTCCTCTGCCCCTAGCACCCCCCAGCAAGTCCCGCCCCCTTCCAGCTCCCGCCCCCTCCTCTGCCCCTAGCAACCCCTCAGCAAGTCCCGCCCCCTTCCAGCTCCCCGCCCCCTCCTCTGCCCCTAGTACCCCCCCAGCAAGTCCCGCCCCCTTCCAGCTCCCCGCCCCCTCCTCTGCCCCTAGCAACCCCTCAGCAAGTCCCGCCCCCTTCCAGCTCCCCGCCCCCTCCTCTGCCCCTAGAACCCCCCCAGCAAGTCCCGCCCCCTCCTCTGCCCCTAGCAACTCCTCAGCAAGTCCCGCCCCCTTCCAGCTCCCCGCCCCCTCCTCTGCCCCTAGCACCCCCTCAGCAAGTCCCGCCCCCTTCCAGCTCCCCGCCCCCTCCTCTGCCCCTAGCACCCCCCAGCAAGTCCGCCCCCTTCCAGCTCCCCGCCCCCTCCTCTGCCCCTAGCAACCCCCCAGCAAGTCCCCCCCTTTCCAGCTCCACGCCCCCTCCTCTGCCCTAGCACCCCCTCAGCAAGTCCGCCCCCTTCCAGCTCCCCTCCCCTTCACCCCCCCAGCAAGGTCCCCGCCCCTTTCACAGCTCCCCGCCCCTCCTCTGCCCCATCAACCCCCCAAGCAGGTCCATCCCCCGTCCAGCTCCCCCGCCCCCTCCTCTGCCCCTAGAACCCCCCACAAGTCCCGCCCCCTTCCGCTCCCCGTCCCATCCTCTGCCCCTACAACTCCTCAGCAAGTCCCCCGCCCCCTTCCAGCTCCTCCCCCCCTCCCACTCATACTGCCCCTAGCAACCCCTCAGCAGAGTCCCGCTCCCTTCCAGCTCCGCCGCCCCCGTCCTCTGCCCCTGTGCACCCCCCAGCAAGTCCCGCCCCCTCTTCAGCTCCCCGCCCCCTCCTTCTGCCCCTAGCCACCCCCACAGCAAGTCCCGCCCCTTCCAGCTCCCCGCCCCCTCCTCTGCCCCAGCAACCCCCCAGCAAGTCCCGCCCCCTTCCAGCTCCCCGCCCCCTCCTCTGCCCCTAGCACCCCCCCAGCAAGTCCCGCCCCCTTCCAGCTCCCCGCCCCCCTCTGCCCCCAAACCCCCCAGCAAGTCCCGCCCCTTCCAGCTCCCCGCCCCCTCCTCTGCCCCTAGCAACCCCTCAGCAAGTCCCGCCCCTTCCAGCTCCCCGCCCCCTCCTCTGCCCCTAGCAACCCCTCAGCAAGTCCCGCCCCTTCTTGCTCCCCGCCCCTCCTCTGCCCCTAGCAACCCCTCAGCAAGTCCCGCCCCTTCCAGCTCCCCGCCCCCTCCTCTGCCCCTAGCAACCCCTCAGCAAGTCCCGCCCCCTTCCAGCTCCCCGCCCCTCCTCTGCCCCTAGCAACCCCTCAAGTCCCGCCCCCTTCCAGCTCCCCGCCCCCTCCTCTGCCCCCAGTACCCCCCCAGCAAGTCCCGCCCCCTTCCAGCTCCCCGCCCCCTCCTCTGCCCCTAGCAACCCCTCAGCAAGTCCCGCCCCCTTCCAGCTCCCGCCCCCTCCTCTGCCCCTAGAACCCCCAGCAAGTCCCGCCCCCTTCCAGCTCCCCGTCCCCCTCCTCTGCCCCTAGCAACCCAGCAAGTCCCGCCCCTTCCAGCTCCCCGCCCCCTCCTCTGCCCCAGACCCCAGCAAGTCCCGCCCCCTTCCAGCTCCCCGCCCCCTCCTCTGCCCCTAGCACCCCCCAGCAAGTCCCGCCCCTTCCAGCTCCCCGCCCCCCTCCTCTGCCCCTAGAACCCCCCCCAGCAAGTCCCGCCCCCTTCCAGCTCCCCGCCCCCTCCTCTGCCCCTAGCACCCCCTCAGCAAGTCCCGCCCCCCTTCCAGCTCCCCGCCCCTAGCACCCCCCCAGCAAGTCCCGCCCCCTTCCAGCTCCCCGCCCCTCCTCTGCCCC